>NC_073237.2:132376111-132706666 GCF_029281585.2 Gorilla gorilla gorilla
CAGGAAAGTATTAATCACCCGTTTCCTCAGACTGACAAGTGCATTTCCCTAAATTCCTTGGCTGCTGACTTAACCAAATGATAATCTCCCTGCTGCTGCCATTTCCCATGAAGTCACAGCTCATGAATATTCTAGCATCGCAATTTGCTCTTTAAAAGGACGGACTTATTATTTCATTTTTAAGTTTGCTGTCATGAATAGTAATTTTCCAGCCCCTAAATAATGAAATGGCGGTGACCACTCTGGCCAGCCGGGACCCAGGAACTCAATGACACAACGGGGCTAGTCCCTGCCATGTGGGGGACGGGGGATGCCAGGTCACCCTGCACCAGTTCCCAACTGCAGTCAGCCCATGGAAATAGCAGTTAATGGGTGGCCCTCCGCTTGGCACTTAACGGTTTATAAGCTGGTCCCCCTCCAGTTCCTATGTCTTTGCCGCCACTCTGTTCACTGGGCCACAGCAGTTTTGCCATAGGTAACTGAGGTTGGGAAGCATAGCCATGGAGTCAGACAGATGCCAAGTTCAAATCCTGACACTGCTGTTTGCCTGCTGTGTGATCTTGGGCAATCACTTAACTTCTCTGGGCCTTGATGTCCTCATCTGTACAATGGCATTGCAAACCAGGATTGGACCCCACACTCACCCAGTGCCAGGGCTGGTGTTTCTTCACCCTCTCTGCTGCCTCAGATCTAGAGAGACCAAGGACCAGGCCCACTGGCCTGAAGTTTAGATCTTCTATTTTGATGGAACAGAAATGATGGCACCAAGGGCTGGACTGAGGAACAGCCACTACAGCTTCCCTGGGAGCAGCTTCCCAGGGTGGTTTCTATTACTCAATGCAATTCCAGGCTCTCCCAAGTGCCCAGGAAGCCGTGGCAGCTCACTGCACACGTTTAAGTGGAAAATCCGATTTCACAACTCCTTTCCATAATTGTTCATGTGAGTAGGAGCTCCTTCTGATGCCCCCTTTCCAGAGATGGGTGGTGGCAAGTGGGAAGGGCCCTCCTCATGCCGTCCCTCCTCTGGGACTTGGCACCATCACCATGGCTGGCCTCCCTGTGCCCCGGCGGTTGCCAGAGGGAGCTTCCCTCCTGAAACCCCAAAGGGTCCCACCATGTCAGCCTCTCAGGATGGGAGCACCTCCCCAGCTGGCCCCCAAGAAGACCGGCTCCGGGCCGCTCTGGGCTTCCATGCTTTTTGCACCCACAAAGCTTCTCCCCAGGCATCTACAGCCCAGCCCCTTCAGCCTGGCCCTCTCCCCTTCCCCCATCACCTGGCAGGAAGCCCCCACCAGGCTGGAGTTAGGACCCCCGTGTCGTGGTCCCACATGCAGGTCCTCTGGGATCAGCGCATTGAGCACCCCAGATCCCCTTGTCTACCTCTGCCCTTTCTTGCCCTGGACAGAACAAGTCCAGGTCTTACCATTTCCCGCACTGCGCTTGCCTGGGTGCAGGTAACAGCTCTGTCTGCATTTGCGCTGGATTTCTCTGAGTGAGTGAATGAATGAATGAACTCCTATCGGAGGGGCCAGCGATGCAGATCTCCCCTGAAAATGATAACCTGTTTATGGAGGGTGAGCCACTCACAGATGGCTCTGTGAATTATATTTTAATTTGCATGGCCTCCATCACAACTCACTTTTCAGAGCAATGGTAAGAAATGTGACTTTGACGGTAGGGACCCACAGGGTGACTCCCAGCAACCAGGGTATTGTCATGCAGGTCCCGGGGTTGGGGTAAACCTCCAGCATGCAATTAGTTGACAGCACTGTGTGAACGTAAAGCATCGGCAACCCTTGGGTGAACGCTATTGACTCAGGACCAGGGTTTTACTGTAACCAGATGTCTTTACCATCCCCGGGAATCATGTCACAGAGTCTGAGCGGGCCTACTTTCCGGAAGGCTGCGTGCTCTGGGCTGAAATGGCATTCGTGGAACTTGCAGTAATTTGTCACAGGGGCCTGGTGGGTGGAGGAGGCTGGGGGGCAGGGCTGTCTCACACGAGTGATGTTTGGCGTCCTAGTTCCCGGGCACTAAACGCCAATAGCACAACTCCTTGCCTCCCTGTGACAAGAACAACAACAGACTCTCCTAGAGGGGAGGGGATGAGATCACCCCAGCTGAGAATTTGGTACCAGAAGGTTGCAGGCCAGAGGCACTCAAGAAGAGAAAAGAAACCGGAGCTTCTGTCCTCCCTGTGCTGGCTTTGCCTGGGCCCTTCCTGCTCTGGCTAGGCTGGGAAACCCTGGGCCCCAGAAAGCCCTCGTGGGGTGGGGTTAAGGGGCCCAGAGAGGGCAGGAGCTTTCTCAAGGCCATGGGGGTGGGCAGTGCAGAGAAGGGTGGGACCTGGGCCTCCGAAGCCCCTTCTGGGGCACTGTTGCCTGCTGGGACTTTTCACTGCATCCCTCCCTCTCTTCTGGGCCGGGGCACCCCTCAAGTGCACAGCCTCCACGAGGAACATCCGCCTGGCCAGGGGAGTGCTACGAGCGTCAGGCCAGAGGGGCAGGGTTCTGGGAAGTCTCCCCAAGCACCTTCCCTGCTTCAGCCAGAGGAAAAGAGCAGGCAGGGAGCCCACAGAGGCTGCTAGGACCTCCTGCTCCTGCACCCAGGTCCAGAGGCGCCGCCCAGGCAATCCAGGTGTGGCGGTGTCCCTCTCCAAGGTGCTGAAACTCCCCTATGCAGCCAGGTCCAGAGGCACCGCCCAGGCAATCCAGGTGTGGCGGTGTCCCTCTCCAAGGTGCTGAAACGCCCCTAGCCTGGCCACGCTCCAGGCTGGAGTCCTTTCAGCCACAGGCCGCTGTGAATTCCTGTCTCACCAACACTCCCCGGACACGCCAGGGCCCTTCACCAACACTCCTCACCATCCACATCTTTTTATTTAAAAATTCTAGTAAAATACGCATAACATAAAATTTACCATTTTAACCAGTTTTTCAGTGTGTAGTTCATTTATTTATTTACCTACTTTTTTTTTTTTTTTTTTTTAGATGGAGTCTCACTCTGTAGCCCAGGTTGGAGTGCAGTGGTGGGATCTCGGCTCACTGCAGCCTCCGCCACCTGGGTTCAAGCGAAATTCTGTCCCCATTAACACTGACTCTCCATTCCTCCCAACCCCTGGCACCCACCTTTCTACTTCCTGTCTGTATGGAATTGACTACTCTAGAGACCTTATACAAATGGAAGCATATAGCGTTTGTTCTTTGGCAACTGGTTCATGTCACTTAGCACAATGTCCTCAAGGTTCATCATCCACATTGTAGCCTGTGTCAGAATTTCCTTCTTTTTTTTTTTTTTTTTTTTTTTTGTTGGTGGAGTCTCACTTTGTCGCCCAGGCTGGAGTGCAGTGGCACGATCTCGGCTCACTGTAACTTCCGCCTCCTGGGTTCAAGTGATTCTCCTGCCTAGGCCTCCTGAGTAGCTGGGATTACAGGCGTGCGCCACCAGGCCTAGCAAATTTTTGTATTTTCAGTAGAGACGGGGTTTCACCATGTTAGCCAGGCTGGTCTCAAACTCCTGACCTCGTGATCCGCCCGCCTCAGCCTCCCAAAGTGCTGGGATTACAGGCATGAGCCGCCGCGCCCGGCCAATTTCCTTCCCTTTTAAGGCTGAGTAATATTCCATTGTGTGAGTGGACCACACTGGTTTATCCACTTATTTATTGATGGACACCTCGGTTGCTTCCATCTCTTGGCTATTGTGGCTGCTGCTATGAACATGAGTGTGCAAATATTTCTTCATGTCCCTGATTTCAGTTCTTTCGGGTGTAGACCCGGTAGTGGAGCTGCTGGACCATATGGTAATTTTATCTTGAATTTTGTTGTTGTTGTTACTTTGTGGTTTGGGTCACGCACCGTCTTAACTGGCGCGTCATCACCTTCTTTTCTGACTGTGTTTTGCTTTGCTTCGCTTTGTGTTTTTGCAGAGGGAGCCGCTACAGGCAGGCAAGATGGTGGTGGAGAGCCCAGTTTTGAAGCCAACTAGAGCTGGACCCAAAGCGTTGCCTCACCGCTCAGCCACAAGTGACCTGAGACCGTCCTCAGAGGGAAGGAGGAAATGCATGTGGGGTGTGGAGCAGAGTGCAGAAGGAAACACAGGGCAGCTGTTTTCATCATCCTCGTGGCAGGCAGGACTTTGTGTTGGAGGGAGGACTTTGACACGGAGGGCTGTGCACACAGGTGACTGTCCCACCTGGCTCACTCAGGGGAGGCGGTGGCTGCTGCCTGCAGAGGCTCCTCTTTTCCTCACCCACTTGTCAGCTAAGCCGCAGGAGGCCCACCATCTGCGGTGATGATCTAATGCTTCCAGTTCTGTGATAATGGCCTCTGAAGATGCACAAAATAGCTGATGTTTGGGCGCCCCCGATGCAGGAAGCATTCGGCACCATTTCTGGGAACACGAGACATTTAAGTGACTTCCTTGCTGAATATTTCATGATTTACATTAATGGCTTTCTGGTGTTTTTCATAACAAAACTGTCCACATGATGATGGGTTAAAGTGTGGTTATTCCACCCACTCTCGCTGTAAAACACCATCCCCCAGCGCCAGTCCCTGCGGTCCCCCTGCTGGCCTGGTCTCCCCGAGGGCCCACCTCCTCCTCAGCGAGGCTCCCTTCCTCTGGGACAGGTGTTACCCATGCATCCAGCAGGTACCTGCATGCAGTAGCGGCTCCAACATGGGGATGGAGGCATTTGTGACAGCTCCGTGCCACAAGGGAGGGCCAAGGCCGGGGACCTGCCACACCAGCCGGCCTGCAAAGTGGCCTGGGGTCTGGGGCTGGAGGGACCCTCCCAAGCCCTGGTCCAGATGTCCCAGTTTTTGAAGCGCATGACTTGCACATATCATGACCTTGACGGGTTTGTTTGTGTTTGTTTGTTTGCTTGTTTGTTTGTTTGCTGTTTGAGACGGAGTCTCGCTCTGTCACCAGGCTGGAGTGCAATGGCGCCATCTAGCTCACTGCAAACTCTGCCTCCCAGGTTAAAGCAAGTCTCCAGCCTCGGCCTCCCAAGTAGCCGGGATTACAGGCGCACATCACCATGCCTGGCTAATTTTTGTATTTTTAGTAGAGACAAGGTTTCGTCATGTTGGCCATGATGGTCTCGAACTCCTGACCTCAGGTGATCTGCCCTCCCGTCCTTTGCTTCCCAAAGTGCTGGGATTACAGGCGTGAGCCTGGCCTAATGTTTGTATTTTTAGTAGAGACGCAGTTTCACCATGTTGGCCAGGCTGGTCTCAAACTCCTGACCTCAGGTGATCCGCCCACTTTGGCCTCCCAAAGTGCTGGGATTACAGGTGTGAGCCACCACGCCTGGCCAACCGTGACGATTTTGAGAATTGCTGCACGGGTGTTTGTCGGGCGTCCGTCAGTTGGGCTCTGTCTTTGGTGTTCCTCATGGTTGGACTGGGTGATGGGTTTGGACTGGGTGATGGATGTGTCATGGAGGTGACACACCCTTCCACCACACCGCATCAGGGAACACCGCCAGCACGGCCTTCACTACCAGTGTTGACCTCGGTCACCTGGCCGAGGAGGGTTTGCTGGTATTTGCTCTGTCATCAGTGACCCCCTGCCCCGTAATACTGTCGTCTCTGGAAGATGCCACTAAGAACAGGCCACACTTCAGGGGTGGGGACTCAGGTCCATCTCCTTTGGGGGTATCTACATACGTTATTTGGAATTCTGCATGAGAGACGCATCCATTATCTCCCACTACTTGCTTATTTAATCTTTAATTTACAGCAGAACGGACGCATGTGTCCTTATGTTACACGGTGGGTTGTGACCTGGGGTTATGCTATTTTGTCACTCAAGTTGTCCCAGCATTGGCCACTGGGAGCTCTTTCAGGTTGGCTCCCGGGTCCCGTTGACATATCCCCATCTGTTTTTCCCTCCAAGAAATTTTTAAATCACATTTCTAAAATTTTTAATTGTGGTGAAGAGCACATAACATGAAATTTACCATTTTTTTTTTGAGGTGCAGTCTCACTCTGTTGCTCATGCTGGAGTGCAGTGGTGGGATTTCGGCTCACCGCAACCTCCACCTCCCGGGTTCAAGCGATTCTCCTGCCTCAGCCTCCTGAGTAGCTGGGATTACAGGCGCCTGCCACCATGCCCAGCTAATTTTTGTATTCTTAGTAGAGATGGGGTTTCACCAGGTTGGCCAGGCTGGTCTCGAACTCCTGACCTCGGGTGATCTGCCCACCTCAGCCTCCCAAAGCGCTGTGTTTACAGGCGTGAGCCACCGCACTCAGCCCATCTTCACCATTCTCAGGCACACACTTCAGCGGCATTAAGCACACTCACACTGCTGTGCGAGCATCCCCACCGTCCATCTCCAGAACTTCCCATCTTGCAAAACGAAAACTCTGTCCCCATTAAACACTAACTCCCTGTTCCCGCTTCCTGGCCCCTGGCACCCAGCATTCTACTTTCTGTCGCTAGGGACTTGATGACCCTAGGGATCTCAAATACAGTATTTGTCCTCTTGACAGGCTCCTTTCCCTTAGCGTAATGTCTTCCAGGTTCATCCATGGACCTCGGAGTATTGTGTAGGCTGGAGTGTGTGCCAGAATTTCCTACCTTTTTAAAGCTGAATGCCCCCACGAATTCTTAAATAGCGTGATAATAAGAAATATCTATTCCATCTTTGTCCAGGATTCCTGGCACAGACTCCTAAAACCCTTGGAATCCCTGAGTGACAAGCTTGCCTTTGGGATGCCGATGAGATGGCTGGTGGCTGGGAGCCCCTAGACAGCTTCAGGGTGGGGATGGTGCCCTGAAGGACCAACCGCTGGTTAGAGAGTTGGAATCTTCACCCCCACCCCCTGACCCTGGGGAGGGGGAAGGGGCTTGAGGTTGAGTCAGTGCCTAGTGGTTGATGGTTTGATCGGTCATGCCTATTTAATAGAACCCCCATAAAGGCCCCTAAATGATGGGGTCCAGGGAGCTTCCGAACTGATGAGCACATCTGGGTGCTAGGAGCGCGTGCCCAGAGAGGACCCGGAGGCCCTGGCCACCCCACACCTCACCCTGGCCATCTCTTCCATCTGGCTGTTCTGGAGCTGATCCTCTGTAATAAACTGGTAGCAGTAAGTAAACTGTTTCCTGAGTTTTGTGAGTCATTCTAGCAAATGAGGAGGAGGTTGTGGGAACCCTCGATTTATAGCTGGTCGGTCAGAAGCAGCGGTGGCCCCAACGGGGGACTGGTAGCTGAGGTGGGGGCAGTCCTGTGGGACCGAGCCTGCCTTTGGGGTCTGCGCAAACTCTGGGTAGTTGGTGTCGGCATTGAACTGAGTTGTTGAACACCCCGTTTGTGCCTACAGAGGCCTGGAGAATTGGTTGGTGTGGAAAATCCACACATTTGGTGTCAGGGTGTGGTGGTGTACAAACACCCCTGAAGCCCTTTTATGGAGCACCCCAGAGCCTGCTAGTTCCCAGGAAGTCACCACTAGAGAGGCAGAGGGAGGCAGATGGTGGCAGATGCAGGCACAGGGGCTTCCTACCCAACCCCCGCTCCCCTCTGCAGCCAGCTGGGCCGGGAAGGCAAGGTCCTCCTTGGCTGGAGCATTTCTCTGCACACAGCTATCATCAGTTCAGTACGACATCACTGAGAGCTGGGAGAACCTGGGCCCCGGGATGAGGAGGGGTCGCAGAGAGATCTTGCACCTTCTCCCTGGTGCAGGATGGGGGTGGTGGGCAAAGGTGGGACACAGCGGTGGGGAAACCACCCAGCCAGGGCCCAGGTCACAGGCTCTGGGGCCTCCGTCCCAGCCTCGGGCCCCTCTCACTCTGCAGTGGGTTGGCGTCCAGCCCCCATGGTGCCTTAGAGCCTCTGAATGTTCCATAAGTCAAGTTGTAAAATCATAAAAACCAGAACTATCCGTGCAGTGCAAGCTGGACTCGAAGAACACAAAATTCACCCTTTCATGGAATGCATAGCCTTTCTGCAGAGGCCTCACATGTGCCGGCTGCTGGCCCTTCTCAGAAAGCATTTGCTAACTACCTGAGAGGAGCCCTGGGACACCCCCATCCCCCTAGGGACCCCCCCAAGACCTCCACCCTCAGCAGCCCTGGGACACCCCCCTAGACCTCCACCTTCAGCAGCTCTGGGACACTCTGCCTGGCACACCCCCCCCAGAACCCCTCAGCAGCCCTGGGACACCCCCCATCCCCCTCTCAGCAGCCCTAGGACACCCCTCCTCCCCTGCCTCAGCAGCCCTGGACACCCCCATCCCCCATCTCAGCAGCCCTGGACACCCTCCATCCCCTCTTCAGCAGCCCTGGACACCCTCCATCCCCTCTTCAGCAGCCCTGCCTGGCACACCCCCCAAGAACCTTCAGCAGCCCTAGGACACTCCCCATCCCCCCCATCCCCCCTGCAGCAGCCCTGGATACCCCCCATCTCCCCCAGCAGCCCTGGGACAGCCCCCATCCCCCCCACAGCAGTCCTGGACACCCCCCATCCCCTCCTCAGCAGCCCTGGGACACCCTCAATCCCCCCCCAGCAGCCCTGGGACAGCCCCCACCCACCCTCCTCAGCAGCCCTGGGACACCCTCCATCCCCCCCTCAGCAGCCCTGGGACAGCCTCTAACCCCTCCTCAGCAGCCCTGAGGCAGCCCCCACCTCCCTCAGCAGCCCTGAGGCAGCCCCCAATCCCCTGCTCAGTAGCCCTGGGACAGCCCCCATCCCCCTCCTCAGTAGCCCTGGACACCCTATTAGGGTCCCAGCTTCTCTACCTCCCCAGGGGCTCTCCTCTCAGACCCCAGCGACCCCAGGAGGGCCTGGGGGTAAGTCCAGGTGTTGGGCCTCCCCGGTGTCTACCTCACTCTCTGTGCTTCTCCAGGCATCAGCCCCTCTGCAGGGACAGGGGACAGGAACCAGCGGAGACGGAACCCCGGGCCGGGAGTCAGTTCCCCATCCCAATGCGCTGGGCTCTGGGGGCAAACTGCTGTCTCCACCTGGGCTCCATCTCCTGTCTGTCAACCAGGACTAGCACTTTGCGGGCTTCCAACTCCAGACTGGCACCGGCTTGCAGTTGTCAGGACAGACACCTCTGAGCCTGAGGGCAGAGGCTCCGGGTGGCTCTGGGTGGGGCGTGACCAGCAGCTCTGACAGCGGAGGTGCATGGGGCAGGGTGTGGCAGCTGGGGTACCTGCCACATGTCACTGAACTCTACCAGAGGGAGGCCAGGAAGCCCAGACACCAGAACCACCACAGAGCCCTTTGAAGGCATGACAATCGGGGAGGAAAATGAGTCCCCAGACACAGGGGCAGAGCCGAGCTGCCGGGAACCAGCAACAGCAGCATGGCCAGAGAGGCTGCCAGCCAAGCCCAGGAAACAGGACCGGGTTGGGGCAGCAGCCAGGCAGAGAGCATGGGCCCCTCCCATGGCCCTCACCCGACTGCCCCGGGGGACGCGGCTGCAGGGAGGAGGAGAGGGGGTGGCCTTCCTTCCTCAGCCAGACCCTGCCAGAGCCTCCCCCACCCCCTTCCCCTGGACCCCATCCCCTCCTCTCTCCCACCAGAAGGCTGGTCTGGCACAAGGACACCATTTAATTGTTGGAAACGGGAGCGTGGAATATGAACCACGAGGACACTGGGTTTCAATCTGGCTTCAGGATCCAGACACACAGCGCTTCGAGCCCAGTCCCCATCTGTGGCATGGGCCTCCTGCTAGGGCGTCTGGAAGAACCTAGACCCTGGGGGCCAGCAGGGACTCAGCTGCAGGCGGTGGTGGCCTGTCCCAACCTTGGGCTATGTGGAGGGCAGTCCTGGGTCTGCAGACCACCCCAGGCAGGGGTAGACATACCTGCCTTTCCTCCAGGGACTCCCAGGGAGGCCCGGCACCCAGGGAACACAAATGGCTGACCCAACACAGCCGGAGCCTCCCAGCAGGCAATGCAGGACCACAGCCCTCACTGCCTCCTCCTCTGGCCCCAAAGCCCAGCTAGTGATGGGGGTCATCCCCATCTCCCATCTCCACGGCCGGCCCCTGTGCTGAGTTCACGGCCAGCCCTCGTGCTGAGGCCATGCAGGTCCCTGTGCTGAGTCCACGGCCGGCCCCCGTCCTGAGGCCGCCCAGGCCTGGCCCAGCAGGGTGGACATTTCCTTTGTGTTTTTTTGAGACGGAGTCTTGTTCTGTTGCCCAGGCTGGAGTTCAGTGGCACGATCCCTCACTGCAACCTCTGCCTCCCGGGTTCAAGCGATTCTCCTGCCTCAGCCTCCAGAGTAGCTGGGATTACAGTCGCCCGCCACCACGCCTGGCTAATATTTTTTGTGTTTTTAGTAGAGATGGGGTTTCGCTGTTGGCCAGGCTGGCCTCCAACTCCTGGCCTCAAGTGATCCGCCTGCCCAGGCTCCCAAAGTGCTGGGATTATAGGGGTGAGCCCCCGCGTCAGGCCAGGGTGGGTGTTTCCATCTATGTTTGTGGGTGAGGACTGTCCCGGTCACACAGTCCCTGTGTCATGGAGGCAGGACATGCACCTGGGTCCCGCACCCCTCTTTAGGCAGCATATGGGGCAACCGAGCAAGGCTGGGAAGAGGAGTGGGCTGCAGACTCGGGGAGGGTGCTGGGGGGGTTCCCTAGAGCTGTGGGTGGCCTTACTCCCACAGTGGCTGCAGCACCCGCCCACCTGGCTGTGCCAGCCACTGGGACCCCACCTCTGGCTGGCAGCACAAGCTCTAGGTAGTCACCACTCCTGCTAAGAGATGGGGAAACTGAGGCACAGAGAAGGCTGGTGACTGGCTGCACTGGGTGGTTCCTGGAAATTAATCGGCTCCCTTCTCCCACCTCTACCCCTATCCCCATCCCTCCAGCAAGACCAGAACTTCCCGGAGGAGCAGGGTCTGAGAGGTGCCCCCTCAGTCAGCTGACTTTGCTGTGCAGGGCCCCCCAGCACAGTTTTGGGGCTCAGGTTGGGGGTGGTCCCTGAGCCTAGTGCCTCACTCCCATTCCTCTTCTGGCCTCTCCCCTCCCCCCATGGCCAGGCTGGCATCAGCGGCCTGGGCACCATGGCTAGGCCTGGACACACGAGCTGCATTCAGATCTGGTCCCTGACGAGGAGGCGGCGGGAACACAGCGTTCTCTTGGTGCCTGGCCAGACAGCCTGGCCCCTACCCTCCTCCGCTCAGGCACTTTCAGCAGTGGCAGCGGAGTCTCAGGCCCTGCCCACTCCCAGACACACACGGTCCGCAGCCCAGGGCCCGTGGGTGGCCCCTGCCAGCCTGAGGGACAGTGACACAGGTGAGGGAGGTAATGGGGGAGCCCTGCTGCCCTGGGCGAGGGGACGAGGACCCCACAGGGGCCAGGCCTGGCCACCACTCGCCCCAGGCTGGAAAACCAGGACATGACCCTCCCCCACCCTGCTCGCAGGTTGTCACAGGACACGGGTTCGTGTCCAGGTGCGCTGGGAAGGGTCCTGGCGGTGCTCCTCTCAGCGCGGGTCCCGAGGAGCTACAGGCACGACGCTGCCTTGAGAACTCCCCCCAGCCTGTTCCTTCCCAGCCTTGGCTCGTGAGGCTCCTCCGAGGACCACGGGCCTTCCACGGCGCAGCCCTGCCATGAAGCCTCCCAGTGTCTTGCCTCCAGCATCACCTGGCCGAGACGGACCTAGGGCGTCCTTCTCCAGCATCACCTGGCCAAGACGGACCTAGGGCGTCCTTCTAGGGCCGAGGTCATGGCCACATAGCCCCCAGCCAGGAGAGATGACGCCCCCTCCCAGAAGCCAGCAAGGTGGACATGGAGACCCCACTCTTTGGAGGAGAAAACAGTGGTGGATGAGGGGCAGAGCTCGTCCAGGGTCACCAAACCTAGGATGCCAGAGTCAGAATCCGACCCAACTCTCCAGCGGGTGCCTGACCATGGATTCAGCTGTCCCACCTCTGTGAGGATTCAGGGAGCAGGAGGAGAGAGCCCCTGAAGTGAGGAAACAGTGGGGCCTTGTCACTGAAAGGGCAGGCGGGTGGTGAGAGCCAGAGATGGGAGCATGGCCTGGACTGGCCAGGAAGCGATAGGCCAGGGGAGTGGAGGTAACGGGGCCCACGGATAACAGGGCATCTTCTCCAGGGCCTCATTCAGTCTCAGACCAAGTTTATATGTCATTTCTCCTATTGACAATTGATAAGCCACCCAGGGATGCCTCAGGGCCACTAACGCAGATGGCCATCAGCCAGGAGGAGCGGTCCCGGGCAGGGCCACCAGCACGGATGGCCATCAGCCGGGAGGAGCGGTCCCGGGCAGGGCCACCGGCACGGATGGCCATCAGCCGGGAGGAGCGGTCCCGGGCAGGGCCACCGGCACGGATGGCCATCAGCCGGGAGGAGCGGTCCCGGGCAGGGCCACCGGCACGGATGGCCATCAGCCGGGAGGAGCGGTCCCGGGCAGGGCCACCGGCACGGATGGCCATCAGCCGGGAGGAGCGGTCCCGGGCAGGGCCACCGGCACGGATGGCCATCAGCCGGGAGGAGCGGTCCCGGGCAGGGCCACCGGCACGGATGGCCATCAGCCGGGAGGAGCGGTCCCGGGCAGGGCCACCGGCACGGATGGCCATCAGCCGGGAGGAGCGGTCCCGGGCAGGGCCACCGGCACGGATGGCCATCAGCCGGGAGGAGCGGTCCCGGGCAGGGCCACCGGCACGGATGGCCATCAGCCGGGAGGAGCGGTCCCGGGCAGGGCCACCGGCACGGATGGCCATCAGCCGGGAGGAGCGGTCCCGGGCAGGGCCACCGGCACGGATGGCCATCAGCCGGGAGGAGCGGTCCCGGGCAGGGCCACCGGCACGGATGGCCATCAGCCGGGAGGAGCTGGAGGTCCTTGGGTCCGCACTATTGTGCTGTCATCTCAGAGCCGGAGCAGCCAGGGAAGGGAAAGGAAAGATATTGGGGGGCACAGCTGGCTGCCACCGCCTGCTAAGGTGGGTCTACGGCCGGGGCAGGAAAGAGAGTGTTCCAGCAAGAAGCAGAACCCCACCGATGGCCGCAGCCTGCCCCCTCACCCACCTGTCCCCCATCTCGGTGAGGATAGCAGGTGTGTTCTGCCACCTTGTTCCTGCCTCCGTCCCAGCTGACCCTCCCCCCTGCTGTAGGCTGGCCCAGCGTCACACCTGGTAGCCTCTTGCTGCTCCGTGGCCTCTGAGGCCCCAGGCACACGCTGGGTCCTGTCCAGCCCTCCCCTCTCCTGCACTCCAGGGGACCCCTCCAGGGGACCCCTCCTTGCCCAGCGGCCGAGGGGGCTGCGTTTCCCAGCTGGTGCCCAAGAGTGGCGCCCGCGTAGTAATTCCTAATTAAATAGAGCGCAAAACAGGGGATTGTCTAGCGATTAGCCAAACCGATTGGATTTTGAAGAACAAATATCCCGTTAGCACTACTTCTGCTGAGTCCACATGGCCATGAAGCAGAGACATACGGGAGCTCGGTAATGAATATGGAAACCTTCTTTTCTGGTATTGCTCACTCATAAATGAAGCTGCTTTATGGAGCACGAGCAGAGGGAAAATGACTGCGCCCAGCCTGATTTATCTGCTCAGACGCTTTGTAGTGCTTCAGATTAATAAAAATATTTAATAAAGAATCAAGATGGTTTATCTGTAATGCAAAGAGAATCACATTGCCTATATTTTTATTATAGAAAAATTGGAAGCAGGAAGAAATAATGATATAAGCTGCTGTATAAATGACAAAAATACCCATTCTGGTTATGTGCTTTGCGCTACAATCCCGCGCCGCCCTATAAACATAATCTATTCGCGTGCCTCTTTCAGCTGATTCCAGAGCCTGCTCTGCACTGTGGAGTTTAATATCACCCTGTTCTCAACTGCACAGGGAAGTGATTAAATAAGAAATAAATTCGGCTGTCATTGCATTTAAAATCAAATCAAGGATCATTTGTTACTCCAAATGAAGCAGTTCTCCTTCCCTGCCCGTAAGTAGGCTGCTGTTCGCTGAACCATTTAGGAATGTATATATAGTAAACTCGCCGCATAATGGCTTGTACTCTGATATGATCTTTATGAGGCCGCCGCTCCGAGCGCCGGGAGCGCCCATAAGTAGCACATGGCTTTTTAAATTTAAAGTTATAGGTACGAGACTTCGCAGTCCATCCAAGTCTTATTGGAGGGGGCCCATGTGAGATGTGGGGGCCACTGCCCAGGACCCCTCCCCCTGCACCCCTGCACAGCTACAACCAGCCCTCCTGTCCTCAGAGGAGGACAGGGGAGGGGAAGGAGCTAAGTCAGGTCCTCAGTGAGGCACCCCTAACCCCAACCCTACCCTAAAGGGCAGGAGGAGCCGGGAAGCCGCTCAGAGGCAGGAACTGGAGGAGTGGGCTCTGCTGGGCTCCATAGTGGGTGGGGAGTGCCGGGCGATGGGATGGCACAACAGGCCCCATCCTGTGCATCCTCCCCACCTAGAGTTACCGTCTCCAGGCTCAAGTGCCCCCCATGCCTGGCAGTGGCCGAGAAACACAGAGGGGCTGGAGGGGACAAGGAAGCGGAGCAAGTAGACTTGGGGAAACGCCTGGAGGGCATCGTGGGCAGCTGTATGAGGGGCCAGCCCAGTTGCTGGGCTAGCTTGAGGGCGGCAAGCAGCTGTCCCATCATGCCCGTGTCCCCATCCTGTGGCTGCAGCATGAAAGCCCACAGCCTGGAGGGCTTAACTCAACAGACGCTTGTCCTCTCATTCCAGAGGCTGGATGCCCAAAATCAGGAACAGCCAGGCTCCTTCTGAGGCCCCTTCGGCCCTCCTGGTGCCGCCCACCCTCGGGTCCCGGGGCCTGTGGCTGCAGGTCTCTGCCCTGAGTGCCTGCGTCTCTAACTCCCCTTCCTGTAAGGACAGTTTGTGGGGGCACACTGGATGAGGGGTCCCCCACTCCAAGATGGGCTCATCTAAACCAATGGCTTCTGCAATAATTCCATTCCCAAATAAGGTCCCCTGTGGAGGTTCTGGGGGTTGGGACTTGGACGTATCTTTTTGGGAGGACACAGTTCAGCCCATGGCAGTCACCCTCACACGGGTCTTATCTGTTCTTATCCGGCATCCACGGGTTGGAGAGAAGCGGAGTGACGGATTAGTGCATTTCCTAAAACTTTAAACCTTTAAGTGCTAAAGCCAGCAGGGCGCGGGGGCTCAAGGTTGTAATCCCAGCACTTTGGGAGGCTGAGGCGGGCAGATCACATGATGTAAGGAGTTCGAGACCAGCCTGACCAGCATGTTGAAACCCCCTTTCTACTAAAAATACAAAAATTAGTCAAGCCTAGTGGCATGTGCCCGTAATCCCAGCTACTCAGGAGGCTGAGGCAGGAGAATCGCTTGAACCTGGGAGGCAGAAGTTGTAGTGAGCCAAGATTCTGCCACTGCACTCCAGCCTGGGTGACAGAGTGAGACTCTGTCTTAATAATAATAAATAAATAAATAAATAAATAAATGCTAAAGCCTATTAGGCTATTTTTTGTTGGAAAGTCTCCTAAAATTCACCTCCCAGTGTCCTGCCTTATCTGGGAGAGCCTGGGAATCAGGCTGGGAGAGCTTCCTGGAGGTGGCCTCGGCCTCCTCTCCCTGCCTTTTTCCTCCTTCTACCAGAAGGAAGGCCATAAGCTGCCATCCGCCACTGGGCCCTGGCCTGGCCCTTCTGGCCGGGGCTCCCATACCCACCATTGTGTCCTGGGCTAGCGGCCTTGCTGACGCTGTCTCCTCCCCCAGCTGCTGAACATGGGTGGGTCAGTCTCCAAGCTTCAAGCTTCTTGACCCCTGTGAAGCACTCTGCTCACGTGTTGGTTGGGACTCGGGTGAACACGAGGCAGCGGAGGCAATCAGAAAGGACGCGCTGAGGGCTGCGCTTACCCCCATCTCTCTTTCCCTGGGGTAGGCCCCTTCCTCCTGCTCCTCCTGAATGCTGGCACCTGCGCATCCCTCTGCCATGACTCCAGAGCCAACCCATGCTCACAGCCTCCACGTGCTGCCCCCAGCTGGCCTGGGCACTCGGCCTCCCCCTCTCCCAGGTCCAGAGAACGGGTCTGAAAGCCTGTGGGGGCCAACAGCAGCGGCCTGTTCCCCAACCTGCACCTCCAGCCCAGGCTGTCCTCCTCATCCTGCGTTCCCGGGCCTGGTGTGGAGCTGGACACAGCCGGAATGTCCCTGTGTCCCCGTGCAGGCATCAGGTCTGAAATGCCGTCCGTGCTTCAGGCTCTCGTGTCCGCGTGGCCTGCAGGATGCTTCTTCTGAAGTGGACCAAGAGCCGTTCACTCGTGCCAAGGGATGTTTGAGAACGGAGCCAAGTGCAGAGCCTACAGGGGCGGTGCTGGGGGGTGAGGGGCGCCAAGGGCTGTGGCCGGGCCCCTGCAGCCTCCCTGTCTGCCCTGGGGCCCCCTCAGCTTAGTCCCCTGCCACAGCCAGTGCCAGCAGCAGGCGAGACTGGAGGGGGCCTAGAGGACCCTGGCCTGCCCCATTCCCAGGTGGGGAGGTTGAGGCCCAGGGAGGGGAAGGAGATCTGGCTTCAGGGTGAGATGGGCAGGGCAGGAATGCTGGCCCTGCCCGGCGTGAGCTTGAGCAAAACACCCCACCCTGAACCTTTGCTTCCTTCCACGGAAAATGAGGGTGTCCATGGCACCCGCCTCGAGGGGTTCCTGGGAGGAAGCACCCAGGGCCAGCCTGAGGGGCACGCGGTGGGGGGTTGGTGCACACACAGGCCCTTGGCTCTGACAGGCCTAGAGCAGTGCAGGGGTGCCGTGCCGGGTCCTCAGCACTGGCTTGCAGGCAGCCAGGGACTTCCCAGAGCTCCCTGGTCACCAACCCAGGCTTGATGGAGGCCCCGGCTTCATCTCTGACCCCTGACCCCTGACCCCAGCCTGCATCAAGACCCACATTTGACTGGAATTTCGCCTGCATATTTGGCCATGTACTCACCGGAGGGTCCAAGCAGCCCACCCTTTCGGACAAGCTGGCCGGGGCCTCTGGTGGTCCAGCTCTCCACTGCCATTCCTGGGGAGCCTGGGCCCCTGCCCCTCCCCTGGTTGGAGACCTGGGGGTGGAGCCCCTCTGTCCAGGCCCAGCAAGCTGGGATCCCATCCGGCCAGCGTCCACACTGCCTCTGCCAAGTACATTACGGTTAATGTCATCACCGTGTACACAGCCCGCTGTGTTACAGTGTGTAATATAAACTCAAAAATTAATTTTCTCACCTTCAAAAGCGTCTTTAACTGCTCCTGAAAGGAAATATAGCTAAAACCATAATTTTAACGTCAATTCTTATTAGAAGGTCACGTTTGACCAAATTCTTTTGTTAGCTCATGACTTTGCATTTTCTCCTCCTTAGAAAAAAAATCTCCTTTATCTGCTTTAGCCCTGATTTTAAAAATGCCCAAAGGGGCTGGGTGCGGTGGCTCATGCCTGTAATCCCAGCACTTTGAGAGGCCGAGGTAGGTGGATCACCTGAGGTCAGGAGTTCAGGACCAGCCCGGCTAACATGACAAAACCCCATTTCTACTAAAAATACAAAAATTAGCTGGGTATGGTGGCATGCACCTGTAATCCCAGCTACTCGGGAAGCTGAGGCAGGAGAATCACTTGAACCTGGGAAGTAGAGGTTGCAGTGAGCTGATATTGTGCCACTGCACTCCAGCGTGAGCAACAGAGCGAGACTCCATCTCAAAAAATAATAATAATAAAATAAATAAACAAATAAATAAATAAATGAATATGCCCAAAGGAAAATTAAACAGTCCTATCCCTGCCCAGTCTTATGTCTGCAGGTGCCAAGCGTGGTTGCAGGATGACCTTGGGTCACTCTGGGATGTAAGGGTTTTCCAGACTCCACGCCGGGTTCCGGCACTGGCCCCCGTGAGCTCAGGCCCGTGTGGTCACAGGCCACTTGTCAGAGGATCCTTGGTCCCAAGGGAAACTGTGTGGCGTTGCAGAAGGGGGTGCCCCTCTTTCTGCTGTTGGGGACCACAAGCCAGAGTGGATCCCCTCCTCCAGTGTGGGTCCCCCTTGGAGCCCACAGGATCCTGAGGCATGACCCCTAGGTGATCTCTGCCATGAGCAGCCCCCGTCCTTGGCCCCCGCCCATCCTCTGGCCTCTGGGGCCGGGTGGAGCACGGGGTGTTGGTGCAGGAGGGCTGGGGTTGCACATCCTCCAGGACCTGAGCATCTGCTGGACTTTTCTCGAATGATGAGCACGCCCCTCCCTGGGTGGGGAGTCTCCCTGGGTTGGGAGTGCGTGGCCAGCTTTGGGATTCCCAGAGTCCCTCGGAGCCTCAGGGGCTGCTCCCCAGGGACCCGACTCACAAACCAGGTGTCACAGGAGGCGACTCCAGGGCACTGCTCGCTGGAAGCAGGTAGGGCCCAGAGAGTCAAGAGGTGATGCAGGGACCAGCAAGGTGGCCCCACCCTCATAGTGCCCCGCCTGATGGGGCCTGCTTGGGCTGGGGGCTCCTGGAGACAGACTGGCAGGCTGCTGGCTCTACCACCGTTCAGCAGAACCTCGTGCGTAAGAAGTAGGGGAAGGCATGGGATCATCATCCCCTCCTGATAGAGAAGCTGAGCCGCAAGTGGGACTCCTAAGAGGAGACGCCTGGAGACGCCTTTAGTCTTAATATGTTCCCGTGTGTGCATATGTGCACGTGTGTGTGTCTGTGTGTGCAGGCGCGTTGGGGTACAAGAGTGAACACGGCACCCGGGAGCATTCCGCATCTGCTCACAGTCTCAGCCTGAGGCAGCCGGGCCAGGCTTGCTGGAAAACAAGCCCCGGGGTCGGACCAAGCAGCTGCCCCTCCTCGCACTCTGCCTGGCAGCCCCCAAGGCAATGGGAGAGTCCCAGAGCCACCTCCAAGCCCCCAGAGTGTTTGGTAAGTAAGCAGAGGCCGAGGGTCCCCAGCCTGAGGCGTGGAGCTGGGCCCCTTCCTCTGGGACCCTGGGGGAGGTGGGTGCACCGTGTTCCCCGGGCAGCTCTGTCCCGGAGGCTCGCAGGCCCCTCCCTTCAGCAGGTTGATTTTCAGTGCCCAGAGAACAGCAAATCACTCTCTGACAATAATGGGGATGAACAGACACTTAATTATGAGGCCACGAGACAGCGCAATTATTAATTTTAAATTGTGCAACCCAGTCCTGAAGGCTGAGCCTGGAGTGCTATCCCAGGGGCTCACGGGAGCCTGGGAGCCTCGGGGCTGGCCAGGGCTCAAAGACTCGGCTGGGCACTGGACTTGGGGGACACAGGGCCCTGAGGCTAGGGGATCCTGGATGGCCCTGACCTCCCCCTCCCCACAGCAGAAGGCCCAGGGAGACGGCTCTGCAGAGCCTGGTGTGGTCCGGGCTACAGGCTACCTCCACAGGTTGACAGGGGTGTGGGTGGGGCCAGGACTCTGGCCCCCCCAGAGGCTGCTCTACCAGCGTGCTCCAGGGCTGGTGAGGGTGTGACTGTGCCAGCTCCTCACATCCACTGGGGGCCAATTCTGGCAGAGTGGGCCCACGCGGGGGCGGCCTAACCCTTCCCAAAGCAGTGGCGGGGGGCTTTACTCTCTGCCTGGCTGAGGCCTAGGCCTACGACCACTCTCCTAGCCAGAGTAGGTGCCGATGGTCAGTGTCTGCTGGGCAAGGAGGGCACCTCAGAGAAGCTGCAGGGACCCTTGGAGGGAATCCCAAAGGCAGATAAGATCCCAGGTCCCTGGAGAGCCACGACCAGACACGCAGCATCAGCTCCTGTATAGAAGCTCAAGGTGGAAACCTCGGGCGCCGGTGCAGGGCTGACCTTGAAAGGTGATAGGGTGGCCGGTCCCCAAGGCTCGGTGACACTCATGTTCCTTTCTAGGGCTCCTCAACTCTTCCCAAATCTGCCATCTCCTAAAGTTCTTTAATCTCTAGCCACGGGGGTTCCGGATTTCCTCCAGGTCTATGGGGACTCAGGGGCTGCAGAGGCAGCTGTGGGGGGTGGCATGGAGGACACAGCCCTGGACAGAATGGGGACACAACGGGGCCTGGAGCCTGGCGGAGGCTGCAAGGCTGAGCGCATCCAGGGACAGACTCCCGGCTGGCTCCTGTGGGAGGCCGGCGAGCAGCCCGGTGCCAGGCCAGGCAGCTTGTGCGACCGACTGCGCAGCAAGCTGTCGGTGCTGGTGGCACTTGGCAGGCGGCGGCGGGAAGGGGATGTTTGCAGACTGCCGCCGACAGCTTCCCGGCTGAAACCTCCCCGGTTAGACTACGCAGAAGTGAGCAGTGCCCGCGGGCGGGTCTTGGAGGAGCAAGAGGCGGCAAATGGGCTGCTGGGGCTGTTGGGCCCTTCTGAGGCCTCCCACCGGGCCTGCCCCCCCACCCCCTACTGTGGGCCTGGCCTGGGGCCTGGATCCAAGCCAGCACCCCCACACCCTGCAGGCTCCTGGATTCCGGTCTCTGGGGCAGTCGTGATGGGCACCGGGGGAGAATTTGAGGGAGGGCTCAGTGGGGAGGGGGCCTCAGTCCCCTGTGATGGGAGGCCCCTTCTCTGTCTGTTATCCCAGGTGTGCTGCAGGGCTGAGGTGGGCAGAATCCGCCCTGTCCGTTTTGGGTAAATTCCTTCCCCAGGAGCTGTGGGAGCATCTGCAGGCAGAGACGGGGCAGGCTTGCTGTGGTGGCGTTGCCATTTGTCACTGTTACTGTTTTTTAATTCAGGAAGCACATGCACAAAGCATGCATGGAGCTGCTTTGTGGAGCAGACGGCGCCCCCCTGGCATCTCGGAGGGTCGCACAGGGAGCAGAGAGACAGCCTTGCGGCCTCTGGCCTCTGCAGGTGCAGCAGCTCCCCGACCTGCCCTCCCCACGCCCTCCCCTCTCCACGCCCCCCTTTAACCCCTCCCCTCCTGCCCCTTCCCTCCCCTCCCGCCCTTTCCCTCCCCTCCCGCCCTTTCCCTCCCCTCTCCACGCCCCTCTGTAACCCCTCCCCTCTCGCCCTTTCCCTCCCCTCTTCACGCCCCTCTTTAACCCCTCACCTCCCGCCTTTTCCTTCCCCTCTCTCCCCATCTCTCCTCTCCTCTCCCCGTCTTGAAGTCAGACAGTCACATCACAGCCCCATCCTGTTTGATATTCCCAAGAACCCAGAGATGCCGTGTGCAGACCCCTGCCCTCCTCCCTCGTCCTGCCAGTTTCAGGGTGCCCCTATATGTGGGACCCTCTCTGCCGTGTGCCTCTAGCTGGAGGCAGAGGCCCCAGCAGCTTCCCCAGGCTCCCTGTGGCAGGGCACAGACCTCAGCCCTGGGATCTACCTGGGGTAGATGCAGCGCCACTGGCACCTCCCAGGGCTTGGGCCGAGCCTCCCTGGTGGCCTGCGCCTGTGAGTCTGGCGGGGTCTGGCCATGCAGGTCCCTCTGTTCTGGGCGTTCTGGGCCTCCTTCTCCTGTCTCTCCCGTGATTCCATGGGCTGCCCACCGTTCCCTGAGAAAAGCAGGCAGAGGTGGCTGCTGCCACTGTCACCAGAAGCCAAGTTTTCAGGCCAGCACTGCCCTCCCCTTTAGGAACCAGGAAATGGAGTCTCTGAGAGCCAGTGGCATCCAGCCCTTGGGCTGTGATGGGCAGGGGAGCAGGGGCAGCTTGATGCCCAACCCAGGGGGACGGCAGGGCAGACGCAGTCCTGAGCCCCTGTGTGCAAAGCAAGTGGGGGACACCGATCTAAACATACGAGTTCAGGCCATGGTGGCTCACGCCTGTAATCCCAGCGCTTTGGGAGGCTGAGGTGGGCAGATTGCTTGAGCTCAGGAGTTCGAGACCAGCCCGGGAAACACAGTGAGACCCCCCATCTCTACCAAAAATTAAAAAAAAAATTGGCCAGGTGTGGTGGTGCACACTTGTGGTCCCCGCTACTTAGGAGGCTGAGGTGGGAGAATCGCCTGAGTCCCGGAGATGGAGATTGCAGTGAGCTGCACTGCACAAGCCACTGCACTCCAGCCTGGCGACAGAGTAAGACCAGTCTGGAAAAATAAAACACAAACACGAGTTCTTGGAAAACCAGGACGAGGGCTGTGAACAAGGACATTGTTGGAGTGGTGAGTGCGCTGTCACATGAACAAGAGGCACCACTCGCCCTGTCCGAAGAGGCTCCCTGCTGGGGCGGCCACGACAAAAGGGAAGGTGTTCTCGGCACAGGGGTCGGGGTGGCCAAGGCCACATGGCAGAGACCCAGCAGAGGACCAGACAGGATGGAGCGGGGTCTGGCGGGGAACAGCGCTGGGGGTCTTGAGCAAGGGGAGACCCCATGGGGTGAGGGAAGCTCACCAGAAAAGAACAGAACACCCACCTAAGTTTCTATTTTAAATAAACAATGAATTTTTAAAATAGAAATATGCCCCCAAATTGGATGGGTCATATACTAGAGATTGATTTGTTGTTAGTATGAAATGAGAATTTCTCTGGGTGTTAAGTATTCTTATGTATTCCCGCTGGCCACCCTACCCAGAGGGTGAGGGACAGACCCTTGGAGCTCAACTGGCCACAGGGAAGACCCCTGCCATGGCTCACCCCTGCCCTGGGGGTCCTGATGTTCCCACCTAGGGCAGCCACCTCCCTCTGGGATCTCCCGGCTCTTTCATCCCAGGGTCCTTTCTTGGAGGTGACAAAGAGGGGCAGAGGAAAGCGCTGAGCCTGGCCCCACGCCAGGGCCCCCTTCCTGGAGGAAGGCAGGGCTTTACCTTGGTTGGCCCGGCTCCCAGGTGGCAGGTGGCCCCTGGCTAGACGCTCTGCAGGCCCCTGACACTTCCAGCATCCCAGCCTCCTGCCCAGGCTAGGGGTGCTCCTGCCTTGCTGGGCACCTGCAGGGCCTTGGGCTAGGCACAGAGAGGCCATGTGGCTCCCGGGGCAGCCCAGCCCTCGGCCAGGCCACCCGCCTGCACTGAGGCCTCTCTGCTCCCCGGAGCGGATGATAAATGTCTGCCAAGCAGTGATTACAAACAGCGCAGCTGCCGGTTACAGGAACTGTGGCCGGGTGGGCGTGGCTCTGCCGGCAGTTGCGAGGGCTCAGGCTTCGTCCGGTCTGGAGACTGGACTGCCCCCCTTCTTTTTCTGGAGGGACAAAAAGACCAGATTTATCGTGGCCATAAGAAATCGTCCGAGCACTTAGCAGCTTCCAGCCCCTGGTTTGAGGGGAAGTTGGGGCGGTGGGGGCTGAGATGGGCTGGCCTGCGGGGAGTGGGGGCTGGCCAGCTCCTGGAATCCCCCTTCCCGAGGCTGCTCCACCCACCAGGAGCACAGGGAGGCTGCTGCTGGGGGAGGGGCTGTGGCCGGGAAGTGCCCCCGCCCCCTTTCCCCACTGCCCTCGCTCAGCGAGGCTTTTCTCCTGGGAGAGACCGAAGAAGCCCCGACCAGCCAGGGGACAGGCTGGGGATTTAGGCCTCAAGGTTGTCCTTGAGGCCTGGGATGTCCAGCGGCAGCAGGCTCCCCTCCCAGGCCAGCCTCTGCCCTGCAGATGGGTGTCCCCTCTCCCAGCCCGGTCCTGTAAGAGTGGCCTGGGCCACATGGCTTCTCCCCTCTGAGCCTTGGTTTCCTTTCCTGCAAAATGGACAAAACGGGTGGATTCCAGGGCATCTGCCAGGCCGCCGAGGACAGCTCCCGGCCGTCGGGGGGCTCACCCCGCAGGAGCCACTGTGATGTCCTGTCCCTCACTGGCCTCCTGGGCCCTGAGGAAGGAACGGAGAGGCAGGCTCTGGAGCTTGAGGGTGTGGGCCTCGGGGGCTTTGGGTAGACAAGCTGCCACTTCCCCCACGCCTTCAGTGGAAATCCCAGCCATCGGAGCTGTAGGTGATCAGACTCCAATATTCAAAATAATCGGCGGGCCTGAATTTCCATACAATAACTGTCCTATTAAATCTAAATTTAATGTGTATTTGGAATCCTTAATTTAAAGTGTTACTGCACCCACCATCTGCTCCACTCTCTAAATACAAAAGCAGCCAGCACATAACTCAGTGCAGCAGTGGAAAAGCGCGGTCCCGGGAGCGGCACGCGCCACTACTGCTGCTGCGGGTCTGCCTGGACTGGCCGGCTCTCCGAGGGCAGCAGTGACCCAGGCACTGCAGAGCCAGGCGGGAGAGGTGTCTGCTCCTGACCCAGCCTTCAAGGCTGCAGGAGCTCTGTGGCTGCCTGGCCCTCCTCCCCTCCCGGTGGGGCTCTGGTAGGCCTGGGCTCTGAGCATCGCGCCTGGGTTCAGGCCATGCCGCTGCCTGCCCGCCCTTCCCTCTTGTGTCCTGGACACCCTGCAGAGCCTGCTCCTGGCCATCTCCAGCACGAAAACTTCCCCTGCTGCCCTGACCACTGCCCTCTGCCTCCTCCCTGATGTGACGTGAGCCGGGCCGCTAGGTGACCCCCTGGGGTTCCTTTCCTGTGAACTCACTCGTACCTATGGCTGTCTCTGCAGAGGCCACCCACCCTGGACCCTGGACTCTGAGCCGCCAGCCCTGGCCAAAACCACCCCTGGCTTGGAAGGGAGGGCAGGCGGCCGGCCCTGCCTGGGGCCAGAGTACCCAGGGACAGCCCCTCCTCCACCAGGGAGCCCCTGGCCTTGGGCCAGCCCCTGTCACCCTGGCTCCTCCCTGTGACCAATAACGTCCCTTGGGTTGGACTCCCAGTCCAGGCCAACCCCTCACCATGCCATCCTCTGCAGGATGAAGTCAGAGCCCTTGGAGGGGCCGGTGTTGCCCCCAGAGCCTCTTCACCACAGAGGCGAATGGATTGGGGGCAGAGCCACGTCTCCATCTCTCATCCCTGTGCCCCGGCTGCTGGGGACGCAACTGTGCAAGGAGCCACCACCCACCTGCCCACGTGCAAGCCCAGCTGAACCCCCAGACCCCACTCACGGCCAGCCCTGTGAGGGCACCCGGCCCGGCTGAGCCCCCACAACACCAGGTCCTCACACTGGACAGTGGTGGGAGGGCACAGCTGCACGACCTGATTCAGATTCCCATCTCAGCTCCACCACTCACTAGCTGTGAGGTGGTTGTTTTTTTTAGCTTTTTAAAAATTGTGGTAAAATACACAAAACACATTACCATTTTAACCAGTGCAAAGTGTACAATTCAGTGGCATTAAGTACATTCATAACATTATTGTGCAACTAACACCATTATCTAGTTCCAGAACCTTCTCCCACAAAGGAAACCCCGATCCCATTCAGCAGCCACCCCCACACCTCCCTGGCCGCCACCCCCACGTCCTGGCCACCCCCCTCCACCGTCTGTCTCCACAGAGTTGCCTGCTCGGGGCCTTTCATATCAATGGAGGTGGGTAACACGCGCCTTCCCTCACTTAGCAGAGTCTTTTTTCTTTTTCTTTTTTTTCTTTCCTTTTCTTTTTTATTATTATTATACTTTAAGTTCTAGGGTACATGGGCACAACGTGCAGGTTTGCTACGTATATATACGTGTTCCATGTTGGTGTGCTGCACTCTTAGCAGAGTCTTTCCAAGGGTCATCCGCGCTTGTGGCTGTGAACATTCGTGCACACGTTGTGCCAGGAGGGAGCGGCCGGGTCACGTGGTGATTCTGTGTTTAACTTTTTTTTTTTTTTTTTTTTTTGAGACAGAGTCTCACTCTGTTGCCCACGCTGGAGTTCAGCAGCACCGTCTCCGCTCACCACAAGCTCCGCCTCCCGGGTTCACGCCATTCTCCTGCCTCAGCCTCCCAAGTAGCTGGGACTACAGGCGCCCGCCACCACGCCTGGCTAATTTTTTGTATTTTTAGTAGAGACGGGGTTTCACCCTGTTAGCCAGGATGGTCTCTATCTCCTGACCTTGTGATCCGCCCACCTCGGCCTCCCAAAGTGCTGGGATTACAGGTGTGAGCCACCGCGTCCTGTGTTTAACTTTTTAAGACCCGTTTCTGCTGGGTGTGACTGCGCCATTTGACCTCCTCTCTGACCATAAGATTCTGAGCCTCTGGAAGCCACGATGTTCCCGTCTGCTAAATGGGAATCATCATCTCTCTGCAGCACGAGGAAGCCAGAGGGAGAGGATGGGGTCTGCTTCGCCGAGGGTGCGCACCACGGCTCTGTCGCCATGGTGACCCACGAGCCTGGCCTTTGGAGGAAGCCCCAGGCCTGTTCCACCATCTGTACATGCTGACGCCAGGTGAGCTGTGGAACTGAACAGAACCAAAGGGACTCCGATGGAACGGCTGAGGGCACTTCCGGCCCTGAGGCTCTGCTGAGCCGTCGCAAGCCCATGCTGGGCGGTCACGCCTGTCTCATCGTTGCAGCAGCTGGTCTGGCCTGATGCTCCAGGTGGACGCTTCGTTCTTGGCTCGGCCCGTGGAAACCATGAAGAGTGGAGGTCCTGTGTGGAGCGTCTGCAGCACACCAGCCACGGAGCTCGGGGCTCACAGTAGCTTCTCAGTAAATACTGAATGGACGCCTGGTTTCCAGTCTCCGTGACACATCGGTAAGATGGCAATCATTACCCTATTTTACAAAATCTTAGACAAGTTAAGTGACTCTGAAAGTCCCCTGGCCAGGACATGGAGCTGGGACCTGGTCTCAGGCTCTCCTGGCTCCCGACTGCTAGGCCGCTGTGCACACGTGTGCAGGTTGCTACTGCACATGGGCACTCAGCGGAAGGGGAGGAAGGGGCGAATCTCCAGTCCCCATCCTTTCTCCCTCCCCGCCATCACGTGCCTGGCACTGCCTTTGCCCAGGGGCTCCTTGTTGTGATCGTAACAGAAGGCCGAGTGGCCTGGTGGGTCCGGGGCCCATTCTGTGCTGCTGGCTCACCCTCCTCACAGCAACACCACGGGCACCATTTCCACGGGCACCGTTTCCACAGGCACCATTTGCTTCTGTTGCATGACAAGGGTCAGGCCGGAGAGAGGCCTGCGTCCCTGACCAGAGCCCATGAGGGAGGAAGCGGCACAGAACAGCACCAGCCTCTGTGTGGGGCTCAGGCCGTGGGCTCAGGCCCTCCATTTTCTGGCTTCCAGCGCAGGAGGAACAGAACGGGATCCTGCTGTGGTCAGTCCTCCCTTGCCAACCGGGGAGGTGGTCATTGTCCCATACAGAGAAGGAGACTGAGGCTCCGGGTGGCCAGGACGTAAGCCCAGGCCCCTTGCCCTTCACGGTCCTCTCCACTCGACCCGCCCATCTTGGGTAATTGTGGTGTTTGGATCCAGCTCTTTCTCAGTTTTTGGCACAGAATCCCCCAGCGAAACCCTTCAGGGGGCCTAGCGTGTGTGTCGGGCAGCTGAGCTTCTGCCTGTCCTGAGCAAAGCCCGCCTGACCAGGCGTTTCCCGGGGTGTCCTACACACAGGCACTGCCGTGTGCTTTGTAAAAATGGCCACTTTGAGCCCCCATACCTTGCTGGTGGGCACCGGCATTATCCCATTTTACAGAGGTGAACACTGAGGCCGAGAGGAGCTGAGCTATACCCCAAGGCCTAATGGGGAGCACCCCAGGGAACCCCACACCTCCCAGCCCGAGGCCCGGGCCAGCACCTCCCTGGGCACAGCCGTGCAGCCTCCCCGCCCCCTCAGGCTCGTCTCTGCAGCATTTCCCCAGGAAGTTGTACATATTTTTACGGAGCTGGTTCTCCGTCCGGATCACAGCCGCGGTCCTAGCAGTCATTGACTGCTCTCTAATCAAATTGATTTCCATTCCAATGAGTCCCGCCGTCCTCTCCATTCCAGGAACGCTGTTTTAGCAGGCAGAGCTTGGTACAAACGCACTATCAAACTGCACAATGCAGAGCGCACCGCGGTCCTCTCTGCCACCCAGTGACAGCTAAATGGCCTGAGGGCTTAGGCCTGGCCACTCACTGATGCATTCCCACTCAGGAGGGGCACACACCCTGGGCTCATCTGCATCTGATGGGAGGGCTTGGTGCGTATTCGGAGTGGGTCAGCGTGATGGGATTTATTTCCCATCGAGTCCCACCGGAGCCTCACCTGTCCCCACTCTGCTGGGGCTGGCCCGGCCGTTGCCTTCTGTTCCTGTAGTCCCAGCTGCTCCTCTCGGCTGTGGCCCAGCATGGAGCTGGCTGGCTCTTCCTCCTGCACACTCCAGCCTGGGACTGAAGGCCCCTGGAGTTTCCACATGGGCTGACCCCAGAGTCGACTCCGTCTAGGCTATTTCTAGGTCTGCTTAGACCACTGCCTTGGGAGCACAAGAAGGCGGGGGTGGTCCTGAGGCTGTGATCGCCCAGGGCCCTGTGGTTCCTGGCGCCTGTGTGGAGGGACAGACCCGAAGCCCATCAGGGCTGGCAGGGACATTCATACTCAGCCTACTTCAGGTGGGTGAGGAGAGGGGTGGCCTGCCCAAGGCCCCAGGCCCCCTGCCGCCCAGCTCCTGGCCCGGCCCCACCACCTGCACCCTCACGTGGTGCTCCCAGAAGCCGGAGCAACTTGGGGGGTGCCTTGTGCAGGTGGGGGACCTCCTGGGACTCTCCAGGCCTTCCTGGGTGACCACATCTGTGGGCGGAGTGATGGGGGTCTCCAGGTGTCTCCTTCTCTGTCCCATCAGAGGGAGCCTGAGTTTTAAAGCCAACGCAGCAGTCCCTCAAAGCTTCCTGACTGACCACAGTGGCTCCCAAGCCAGGGACTCCGATGGGAGATGACCCCATTCCTCCTTCCCTGGGTGCAAGGAGCTGGAGCCCGGTGGGGTGGGCACACAGAGAACCAGGAGGAGCAGGAGGAGCCTCTGTGGGTTCCCCTGGCGCTGTCAGGAACCAAGGCTGCCAGCCCTGCCGCTCCAGGGAGGCACAGGCGCCTCCGGGCCGGCTCCAGAATCCTGCCAGCCCCTCTGTGCTTGGGCCTGGGGGCTTCTTTCTGCCACAGCCACTGTTACGATGGAGGAGGGATACTGTCATCAGCTTCCTGCCCCCTGGCCAGCACCTAGGCTAGGTTGGCACTGGAGGTGCGTTCACACGCCAGGTGAGTTGCCAGCCGGGAGCAGGGCTCCCCAGGCCTTGCTCACAAAAAGCGTGGGATGCCCTTGCTGGCCCTCGGCTGTGGCTGCCAGTTCTCACAGCCTCAAGACTCTGATTCCAGAAACTGAAGTCAGAACAGACAGGTGCTGCCCAGGGACCTGCCCCAGCCCTGGGACCTGTGTCATGGGCCCCGTGTCCCTTCTGATGCAGAATCCAGTCACCAAGCTCCGACTCTGTGGTCATGCCTGGCTGTTCTGGGGTGAGCAGACTGCTGGTGCCCCGCAAGGCCTCTGCAGCGGCTGTTGGTGACTTGGCCTCTGGTGACACTGAGATGGGCCTAGAGCAGCCCCTCCGCCAGGCAGTGGGACCCTCTCTCTTCCCACCCCTCCACTGTGGGCAGCTCTGGGTGGATGGAAAATGGTTTTATTTTTATTTTTATATTTTTTTTTGATGGAGTCTTACTCTGTGGCCAAAGGCTGGAGTGCAGTGGTGTGATCTTGGCTTACTATAGCCTCCTCCTCCCGGTTGCCTAACCATGCCCGGCTAATTTTGTATCTTTGGTAGAGATGGGGTTTCACCATGGCTGGTCTCAAACTCCTGACCTCAACTGATTCGCCCGCCTCGGCCTCCCAAAGTGCTGGGATTACAGGTGTGAGCCACCGGCCGGGAAATGGTTTTAGTGCAAATACCGTAAGCAAAGCAGAGGCTGGGAGGCAGTGAGGCCCACACTGTCAGCAGTCAGGCAGGGGCGGCCCAGCCATGCCCCAGGGAGGGGTGTTCCCTAGAGGAAGGGCCCCAAGGTGCTTTGTCCTCCCCTGCTCAGCAATCTGAGCAGCCAAGTCTTCCAGAACCCCATTATCAGCAGACCCAGATCTCAGGCGCCAGCATCAAAGAGAAAAACGCAAGTGAGTATATCTGGCATCTCGGAGGAGGGTACAAGATGAGTGGATATAAAAACATCGAACCTTAGGCCGGGCACAGTGGCTCACGCCTGTAATCCCAGCACTTTGGGAGGCCGAGTGGGCAGATCACGAGGTCAGGAGTTCGAGACCATCTTGGCCAACACAGTGAAACCCCGTCTCAACTAGAATACAAAAAATTAGCCGGGCGTGGTGGTGTGTGCCTGTAATCCCAGCTACTCGGGAGGCTGAGGTGGGAGAATCACTTGAACCTGGGAGGCGGAGGTTGCAATGAGCCGAAATCATGCCACTGCACTCCAGCCTGGGTGAAAGAGCAGAACTCTGTCTCAAAAAAAAAAAGGCTGGGTGCAGTGTCTCACGCCTGTAATCCCAGCACTTTGGGAGGCCGAGGCAGGCAGATCACGAAGTCAGGAGATCGAGACCATCCTGGCTAACATGGTGAAACCCCGTCTCTACTAAAAATACAAAAAATTAGCCGGGCATGGTGGCGGGCACCTGTAGTCCCAGCTACTTGGGAGGCTGAGGCAGGAGAATGGCCTTAACCCAGGAGGCAGAGCTTGCAGTGAGCCAAGATCAAGCCACTGCACTCCAGCCTGGGTGACAGAGTGAGACTCCGTCTCAAAAATAAATAAATAAATAAATAAATAGGCCGGGCGCGGTGGCTTACGCCTGTAATCCGAGCACTTTGGGAGGCCGAGGCGGGCGGATCACGAGGTCAGGAGATCGAGACCATCCTGGCTAACACGGTGAAACCCCGTCTCTACTAAAAATACAAAAAATTAGCCGGGCGTGGTAGTGGGCGCCTGTAGTCCCAGCTACTCGGGAGGCTGAGGCAGGAGAATGGCGTGAACCCGGAAGGTGGAGCTTGCAGTGAGCCGAGATCGCGCCACTTCACTCCAGCCTGGGCGACAAAGCAAGACTCCATCTCAAAAAAAATAAAAATAAAAAAAATAAATAAATAAAAATAAATAAATAAATAAATAAAAAGAGAAACTCAGAACTTCTCTTGGGCCAATGCCCACCCCACAGCAATGTGACAACCACAGAGGCCCAGTGAGCTGGGAAGGCCTCCAGGCCCCGGTACAGGGCTCTGTGGTGAGCAAGGAGAAGCGTGCATGTGGCCGGGACAGGTACAGGATGGCTGCGGACGTGGGAGTGTGATCGCTGACTGAGATTTGCTACCATCCAGGTCAGAGGAAGATTTTTTTTAACACTCATCCATCTGGTACAAAGGGAAACCATTAGTAAGCCCCGGCGTGGGTAAGGGGGCGGCATACAGGCACATCTCCGGCGAGGACCACGGATGCCTCTCGGGCGGGCCGTGAGGACACCTCCACCCCGGCGTTCCCATGAGCCCAGCAAAGGGAAGCTGAGCAAAGATGCGCGGAGCACCCCGATCTGGACGAGGCCTGCAGACCACAAAGCTGGATGCAGTGAGTGTGCAATTGTTGCGTGAGGCTGTCCGCACCTGGGTCCGTGTAGTCTCTGCACACGAGTCTGTGCTGTATGAGGAAAAAGCCAGGTCTCTCCACCAGAGAGTGTGGGCCGTCCTCTCTCGGCAGGAGGAATGCCCTTATGGCCTCACTCTGTGTGGCCAGGATGTTGAATGCAGAGTCCAGGCCCACGCCAGACCCCCAGAGCCAGATCTGTGCACTAACAAGATGCCCGGGGCAGGGGGGTGGGGGGTTGGAGGCACAGTAAATGTGAGGAGCCTGATGGAGTTCATGCCCTTGGCTGAACATGTGGGGAAACTGAGGCACAGAACAAGGCGATCTCATGAAAAGGTGGCATCAGAGGGGTGTTCCAGTGTTGTTTGGGGGTGGTTTTTGCTGCATGGGGCTGCTCCCACAAAAAAGGGGGGCTGCTTGGTCAAAGCTTCAGCGGTGGGGAGGGAAAGCAGTGGGGTGGGCAACAGTGAGGCCCCTGGGGGAAGGGGCAGGATTCTGAGGACATCAACCAGGCAGGGCTGGCATGGGAGACAGGCGCAGGCCCCTGCTGGGGAAGTGATGGGTTTCAGGGGGTGGGGGGCTCCCTGCCCTGGTGGGGGCGGCCTGGGGTCAACCCTTCCTCCAAGCTCGTCCGACCCAGGCTACCAGGGAAAGACTCATGGCAGAGGCCTCCAGAAAGAAAGGGGCTTGGGTCCTCCCTGAGCTACTTGTTTAGAGCAAGGAGCCTCCATCTCTCTCAGACTCACCCCCAGCCCCCAGCCCTGGCTGGGTCACCTCGCCCGCTGTCAGTAAGAACCTGGCTTCAGCTTCTAAAGCAGCCCTAAGGCTGACCGGTATGGCCCGTTCACGGACACTGGCCCCTCCTGGGTGCGGGAGCTGCCTCAGGGTTGCAGTCAGGTTGGCTCGGCTGAGGGCGCCTCTGCTTAACCCTCTCCTCTCCTGCAGGCCCTGAGTGAACTCAAAACCACTGCTGGGAAACACAGAACGTGCCGAGAAAGGCCTCCCTCTGCAGCTGCTCCTGGCCTCCCCGCACGGGGCCTGAGGCTCCTGAGGCCACGAGCCACACGCCCTGCCCCGCCTGGTCCTCTCAGCAGCCTTTCCCGGGGGATCAGTTTCTCTTCCCCACCCTGTCTTTAAATATATACACGTACTGTATATTTTTTTGTTTTGTTTTGTTTTGTTTTGTTTTTGAGGCGGAGTCTCGCTCTGTCACCCAGGCTGGAGTGCAGTGGCATGATCTCAGCTCACTGCAACCTCCGCCTCCCGGGTTCAAGTGATTCTCCTGCCTCAGCCTCCCGAGTAGCTGGGATTGCAGGTGCCCACCACCACGCCCAGCTAATTTTTGTATTTTTAGTAGAGATGGAGTTTCACCGTGTTAGCCAGGATGGTCTCGAACTACTGACCTCAGGTGATCCGCCCGCCTCGGCCTCCCAAAGTGCTGGGATTACAGGCGTGAGCCACCGCGCCCGGCTATATACGTATGTTCTAAATCCACCATTTTGGCCATTTTTCAGTGCACGACTCAGTGGCACTGAGCACAGTCACCTTGTCCTGCAGCCATCACCCTCTGTCTGCAGAAGGCTTCATCTTCCCCAACTGAAGCTCCGCCCCCACGAAACACTGGATCCTGCACCCACAGCCTGGCCCCTCCATCCTACGTCCTGTCTCTGTGATTTTGGTGACTGGGCACCTCACGAAGTGGACGCTTGCAGGAGGAAGTTGTCAGCCTGGCTCCTCTCACCGAGCCTCGTGTCCTTGGGGTGCATCCCTGTTTTAGGGCCCATTGTGCTGCACTTGGTGGGTGGACCTTGTCTGTGGGTTGTCATCCGTTCATGGGCTCTGGGCAGCTGCACCTCTGGGCAGTGGGGAGGGGCGGTGCCGTGACCGTGGTGTCCTGCAGGGTCTTTGGGGCCACCTGAGTGCTTCTCCCCAGGGACCCCGATCCAGCAGAACTCCACCTGCCTGGCTGCAGCCAGGCTGGTCTGACGGCACCCCAGGGAGGATTCCTTGCCTTTGGGATGGCCAGGCTGAGCCCAGTGCCCACCCCAGCTCTGGTGCTGACTCCCTCACAGGTGTCCTGAGCTTCAACTGGCCACTGTGCAGGCTCTTGCCACTGCTACTGTCAACCTTCCCAAAGAGCCACCTCCATGTCACCCTGTTCCTTGAGGAACAGGGCCAAACAGCCCAATCCATCCCTCCTTGGAGGAGAGCCGAGGAAGCCCCTCGTGGTGGGGGTGGGGTGAGGTGAAGGGACAGGTGGCACCTCAGTGTGTGGGTGTGGTAGGAAGGAGACCTCAACCCTGGGCTGGGATCCCAGTTCCAGGGCCACCCCTGGGCTGATGCGCCTGGAAAGACACGTCCCCTCTCACCAGCTCACAGGCCCCAAGCCCAACCTTGAACCGGGTCTTGTCTGTCCCAGAGCCCCTTCGTCACTGGGAAGTGCCTGGTCTCCAGGAAGGGTCCTGGACGACTGATGAGGGACATGGGACAGCTGGGGAACCAGGTCCAGTGGCCAGCCAGAGCTGCGGACATTCCTGGGCTGCTGGAGCCTCCCAGCTGGAGGGGAGGGAGGAGCGGGCGATGAAGACACGTGCCCAGGGCCTCGGAGGCTGTCCCTCTGTCCCTCTGCCTCCTGACTGTCCCGTGTGACCCCCCCTCCCTCTCTCCCGAGTGCAGCCCACAGCGGGGCCGCAGCTGCTTCCTTGAGAGGGAGCCTAGTTTTGCCCTCAGGAGGACTCCAGGAAGAGGGGCTGAGGGGAGTGAGGTGTGGCACCGTGGAGCTGGCTCCTCAAGGGCTTGGCTTGGAAGGAGGGGGGACACCCTGAAGCTCCCGTGCCAGGGAAAGCTGCCTCCTGGTGCCAGGGCAGGCACCCGGCGCTGGTGCTCAGGGAGCCCCATTCCAGAACCTGCCCGACTACGGGGGCCAGAGGGACACATAGTGACCTCCCCAGGTGGCCTCATCTTACCTGCTGGAGTCGGGAGCCAGCCACACACCTCAGCCAGCCCTGGCCCCATCTCGAGGCCCTTGCCCCCACCTCAGGATGCCGGCTGTGCCCAGCCTGGGTCTCGAGCGCGGGTGGGAATGGTGTTTGGCAGAGACCCAGTTCCTCTGCTGGCTCGGCCTGGCTGTTTGCCCACTGAGGGGTCCGTGCACCCCACCCAAACTCCTCTCTCTCTGGGCCCCCAAGCCTGCCCCAGGCAGCTGAGCCCTGCCTGGGAGAGGGGCCTTGGAGAGGCTGGGTGGGGACTTCCAGTCATCGGGAACCTTCCCACCTCCAGGCCTGCTCAGCACCCTTGGCCCACCCAGAGTCACCTCCCTTAGCCTGGTGGGGTCCCAGGCAGCCAGGCGGCCCCTCCACAGCGGCTCCCCACTCCCTCTGGAAGCCCAGCCCTCAGCTCACTTCTGCTGCATTTCCAGTGGGGCTACCTGGAATTCCCCCAAACCCCACCCTAGGCCTCCTCTACCTGCTCCCAGCTCCAGCCCTCCAGGGTGGCCACAGTTCCCCAGGGAGCCCCAAGGGGAGGGTGTGGCCTCGGGCCCTCACCCTGAGGGCGGGGATCTAGTCCTCTCCAAGCCTCTCCACCCCACAACTCTGTTACAGCCCGTGGAATCCTGTGGACACCCCACCACTCAATCTACCTCCTGCCCCTCACCCCTGTGTGCTCAGATCTATGTGGGGCCCCCCAGTGATCAAGAGGTCATGGGAGCTGGGTTCCTCTGGGCGGCCAGATGAGGCCCCATCCTCCCCCCACCCGCCCCACCCCCTTCCTGCCCCAGGGATCTTCTCCCAGCCTGAGATGTCCACTGCCAGACACCTTCCCGTCTTTGAGACCAGACAGAGTCCTGGCCTGAGGGCCACACTGCCCCACGGCAGGGTCAGCTGCTCCGGCTGTGCGGCTAGGGGCCCTCTGCCCCTAACCTGCTGCCCCCGCCCTCCTTCCTCTTACCAGTGAAAGTCCCCCCACCCCCACCATGGTTCCTCCCCAAGAGGCCTGTGTCCACCACCAAACAGAATGCCTGGCCAGCCTACCCCTCATGGGCCGCCTGGTGGGACAGGCACAGGGAAGGGCTGGACGTCCCCCAGCCCCTCTGTAACGGCAGAATCAGGCCGGGAGGTGGGTGAAGGCAGGGGTGCTCTCACTGGCAGCCCGAGGAGCCTTCATCTCCTCATCAGAGTGGGGTCTGTCCATCCCACAGGTGCCAGAAGGCACGCGTGACCCAAAGCAGCTGAGCGAGGGTGGTCACAGAGCCCCAACCCAGCCCCTCCGGCTCCCCGCAGGCACCCTTCCCTCCCCAGACTCTGGGCTCAGCTCCCTCCCGGGCCCCTCCCCTACCCAGGGCTCCTGACCCTTTTGTGCAGAAGCACAAAGGGCCGGGGACAAAGCCGTGGGTCCTGCTGACACAGCGCCCTCCTCCTGTCCAAACTGACAAAGGGGGTGGGAGGCCCATGCAAGGCTCCTGATGCCTCAGCCGGTTTCTGTCAGGGCTGCAAGGGCGAGGCAGCCGTGGGAAGGATGGGGGATGGGGAATGGGGGACAGGGGATGGGATGGGCAGCAGGTGCCTGGCTCCCCCTCCTCCTTGGAAAACCAGGGCCGACTTGGCGGAGAAGGACTGGGCTGGGTAGGCCCCCTCCCAGAGTGGCGGGATTCCTGGGCCAAGGTGGGGCATTCTCCACGATCCTCCCTCCCCTAACTGGGCCACCCAGACCTCAGCAGTCCTAGCTGCTGAGGGGGCCTGGGACCCACCTGGGTGGGGCATTTGGGGTCTTGCAGGTGTGCATCCAAGCTGTCTGTCCTCACCAAGCTCCCCACCAGCCAGGCAGGTGCTGGCCCTGAGAGCTGGGAGCTCTGCTCCTTCTCCAGGAAGTTGAGTCGGACACACTTACCCTGGAGGCCTGGGGCTGGGCTTGGTGGTGGGATGGGGACTGGAACACTCCGTGTTCCCTGGCCCCCACTGGGGAACAGACCCCTTGGGCATTCCTAGTGGGGACAGTGTGGTGATGTGGCTCCTGTAGGAGGCAATGGCTCAGGGTGACCTCAAGCGCCATCCCCTTGCCACATAGGCCCTTCCATCCAGGGGGCCCATATGGAAACCACATCCATCCATTTAAGACATCAGGGGCTGCCCTATGCTGGCTCCAGAGGACCCTCTTCTGGGAACATGGCCATGAAGCCCTGCCCAATAAATCCACCACCTCCCTCCAGTACGGCGGGTGCCATGAACCCTGTGAAAGGGGAAGAGAGGCCAGGGAGGGGTGCCCATAAGGTGATCAGGGGTGGTCCCCCGGACGAGACCCTCACAGGACCGCAGGAAGTGAGGAGCCTGCCAGGAAGGTATCCAGAGGAAAGTGCTTCCAGACGTAGGAGGCACCCATCAAGGGCCCGGCAGGACAGGTCTGGGGGACACATGATTGCAAAGCACTCAGCCTGTCCTTGTGGATACGCCAGAGGAGCAAAAGGGAATGGGGCTGGCCACGCAGCCTGAACCCCAGGACACCAGCCCCGGAGCTGGAGAGAAGGCCAACCCCGCGGGCCCAGCTCTGCCCACCTACACTTGTCTCTCTGTTCACCTGGGGGCAGACGTGGCCCGGGAGGGGGTGGGGGAGGGGGAGGGAAAGACGGAGCCACGCACCTTTTGGGTGGCAGGTGAGGCAGGTGAAGGGGCTGCCCCACTTCTCAGACAATAAAACCAAGGTCCCGAAAAGGAGACCCCCCAACCCTGGCAGGTTGCCTGCGGGTCCGGACAGGGCCCCCCCGAGCAGGCACACTAGTACCTGCAGATATCCTACCCACCTGCCCCTTCCCTTGTAAAACACTGAGGAGAGCAAGAGATGGGTCAGGTGACCTTGAACCCCACAGCCAGATCCCTGCCCTGTTGTGTGGACAGCTGGCCTGGGGACGCCGCTAACAGGGGCGGGGTCCTGAGGCTGCCCCTGGGGGACCATTGGCCACCCCTGCCTTCAGTAGCCCAAGCTTGGCTTCTCTGTGTCTCCCCCAAACCCCACAGGGCCAAGCCAAGTCCAGGAAACTTAGGTTTGAACTGACTTTATTATTTTGTAAATGTGAATTTTACAAAGCGCTTTACAATTAATGATCACATCCTTTTGTTTGTCATGGATTTCCACTGTCTGAAACGGCTCTGAGCACGCTTGAAGCCCTCGTTTTCCCTGTTCGCTTTTGGATGTTTCAGTTTTAGTTATTGATACAATGTCAGCCATGGCTAAAAAGTAACAGTCTTGACTCTACCGAGTAACAGCACAAAAAGAGAGTGAGGGCTCAGGAAAACAAAACAAAGGCTTCCTCCTTAAAAAAAAGACAAAAAAAAAAAAAAAAAAGCTAAGCATCTGTGGCTGAAATCTAACTCAGTGGTACTGTGAAACCTTCCTTTACAGCACAGGAAAATTTATTTTTTAACAGTCGTGAGTTACAGTACTTTAACCCCTAAACAGACTCTTTAAAACAACCGTCTCCTTTTTAAAAGTCTCTTTTTTCCAAACGTTCCATCCGAAGGATGGATGCTCTACTTGCACCCAGTGCCATCCAAATGTTCAAGTCAAAAATATTTATACATTTTATACTTAGTTCTTTTTTTTGTCTGCTAAAAATAGTATTGCAAGTTTTGGCTTCTTTTGACATAAAAATCACAATCGTGTACGATGCTAACAATGGAAGCGACTGATCGGAATACGAGGTCGTCCAGTCTGAATGCTTGCCATTCTGCATGATTTTCCTTTCCTTTTCTTTTTCCAAAGAAACAAAACAAACAAACAAACACAAAAAACCTTTGCCATTTCAGAAACATCTTGTACCAAACCCTAAATGCTCCGGTGGTGATGCGCACGTGCGTGCACACATACACACACACAGACACGCGCGTGCACACACACACAGACACGCGTGCAGAGACACGCGCGTGCACACATACACACACAGACGCGCGTGCACACATACACACAGACGCGCACACAGACGCGCACACACAGACGCACACATGCAGACATACATGCACAGACGTGCGCACACAGACGCACACACACACGCACACACAGACGCACATACACACAGACACGCGCACACGCACACTCACCCACGGAGCTGGCTGGCTGACGTGACAAATGTATGCAGCAGCAACATTCTGAAACAGTAGTTACAGCTGAGGACAGCTACGAGCTCTGGATTCTGCGCTTAGGACTCACTGCTGGCAGAGGCAGACAGAGGCAGACAGAGGTTTCTTGGAGTTTTCAGTTGGTTCATGGGCCATAGATCTTTTTCCACTTGCTGCCAAGATGTTTCCATAAAAATTTCCCTTTGAGGGGAGCCCAGGCAGTACACGGTTGGGTGGGGTGGGCGGACTGGGCCAGCGCTTACAGTTTCAGCTGTCGAATGAGGACAGGTCAGGGTCAGGCACTAGAGCCCCCTCAGAGGGGGACCAGCCCGGAGGGCCGACCAGCCCTCCCTCCCTACCTTCCGCCTTCCTCCTGGCTCTAAACACAAATGCCAAAGAATGACTCTTCCTGGAGGAGAAAGGAGGCCAGGCAGCCAGCTCCTATGTTCTAGGAGCCCCGACCCGCAGTCACCAACGCCGGCACCCCCAGGCGGGTCCTGCTGACCTCTTGCCCACAGCTTTGTCCACATTCGGGGCAAAGTACAACAACCAAATCCAATGCAAAGTTAAGTGACGACAGAGAACTCGGGTGGACAGACACAATGCGGAAAACAAGACAGAATTCAAGTACCGAGGCACCCAGCCAGGCGCAGCCCGCCGGGCTCACAGTATCTGTCACACCTCCGGTCCCTCCTGGACCTCTCCATGCAACCCAGCTGCCTCCTGGGCCCATCCCCTCGGGGAAGAGGAAGGCAGGGCAGGAGAGGCGGCTAGATCCCAGGCCCACCACCTGCCAGGCGGCAGCTCCAACACGGTCCAGTCCCTTCTGTCCTCCTCAAAAGGTGTGGAGATAACGTAGCTCTGTAATAGATTCTATATAGGATATGCGTATTGCTAATAGTCAGGCTTAGGGATAAAGGTGCAGACATCTCATAAATACTGAGTGGCTCGTCTCTCTCTACAGGCTCTGGATGAGTCAGGGTCACACTCACAGGACAGGACAACCCCAGATTCTAGAATTAGTCATCTTGTAAACAAAGGAGGGAAGGGTCCGGCTTTCTTAATTGGTTTCCTTGGGAAAAATGATCAAAGGATGCTAAGGCACTCTGGAAGGCCCCTCTGAGCCTGGGCCGCCGCCCCCGCCCCACGGTACATTCAGGACGTGGAGGGAGCACACAACAGGTCCGCTCAGCAGCCACGCACGTCCACAGACACTCCCGACTCACGCCCACCGTGGGACACATTAGTGCAAAATGCTCGGCCTGGCCCGCCCGGGGCGCAGGGAGAGCTCAGAACCCATTCACATTAAATTATTATTATTTAAGTTTTATCTATAGCTCTTGCCTTCCTTACCCAGAACAACAAAACAGACGGCGATTACAAACGAGTGAGGAAGGGGCACGGGACATTGTGCGGGCCTGAGCAGCAGTCAGGCGTCCTCTGTGCAGCCACCACCTCCGGCAGCAGCCAGCGGCTCCCTCCCTGTCCTGGCCAAGGGTGGGGGGGCACCCACTTTGGAGTGGAGGGCAGAGAGAGCCCTTCTGTCAGCAGCCAGGCCCCCAGGGATGCTCAAATTAAAGTGCAAATTTGGGTGTGGGGCAGATGAAGGAAACTCCAGAGGGAACTCAAGTGCAGCTCAACCTCACCTACCCGCCCCTGCTCCACCCCGTGGCTTCCTCCCATCTCCGAGGAAGGCTTGGTCCAGGTTCCCAGCAGGCCCCATGGGGGCTCCAACCCCACCTGTGCCCAAGACAGGGGAGGAAGAGGCAGAGAAAGGCTCCCTCTAGGCTGGGTGGTTCTTAGTTCAGCAGAAGGTCTGGATGCCTCTGCACCACTGAGCCACCTCCGGCCCTAGGAATGCAGGCCTTGGTCCCCCTGGACTTGGGCCCTCAGCAACGGGTGGAGGGGCCGAGGTTAGCGTCCACAGTGCCTGCCCATGGTCCCCCACCTCCTTCTGGAAAGCAACGTATTTTTCTGGAGGGCAGGCACGTGCTGGGCCTGGCTGGAGGCAGCCCAGGAGGCTGAGTGCTATCTGTAGAGGCGGCCCCACGGGAGGTCTCCTAGGGCCTCGCCACAGGGGTGGGCTGCGGGGCAGAAAGGAGCTGCCCAGTGGAAATGCGTCTAACCCACACCCTGTAGGTCCCCAGGCCAGGGTGCAGCACATGGTCCTCCCCTAGCGGGGGCGGCCTCCGCTTGATGGGTTGTGGAGGTTGGGGGAGTGGGGTGCGCTGGTCGGCCACCGCTCACTGGCCTGTGTGCACACGGGAAGGGGTGCTGATGGGCGCAGGGCTGCACTTGTTTTGCAAGTGAAGATGGGGAAGCCGAGTTCTGGAGGGACAGAGGTGAGCAACAGACATTTCAAGTCTTGGGATGGGGGGTTCTTCTGGCCACACCTGGGAAGGAGGGCTGCCCCTGGACAAGGACACAGGCCCCCAAAACAAAAGGGAGGGACACCTGGGTAGGTGGCCACACCAGCACTTCACACAGTCTGTGAGCCCTACCACTTAAAAAACAGTAATTAAATTTCAAAGGAAGCACTCCAGCCTCAAACCAAACAGCCCCATCTTCCACTGTCCCTGTCCCCCCAACATGATCCCTAACCCTCTGTCCCCTACCAGTGCCCACACCTCCAACTGCCCCAGCCCAGGCCTGTCCCGGTCATCCCCTGCCTGCAGCCTCAGGCACCCTCCATCCATGCACACCCCTCAAGGCAGACGGGGAGCCCAGCACCGGGAGGACCGACTCTCGCCCTGGCCCAGCCCTGGCCGCTGCCTCCTGCCCGAGCGGAGTTCCCCGCTCCCCAGGTTCGGCCCTGAGCTCAGCTTCACACATACTAGTTGCCCACCCGGGACCCCCTTTTTCCCCCAGTGGGAGACGAGTGGTCCCTGGCCCTGGGCGGGGGGGCAGGGGGACGCACCCTGACGGCCACAGATGACCCGCCCCAAGCCATGATGGGCTGGGGACAGGGACACCCATCCCACCCAAAGTTTTTGTTCTATTGAGTCTGAAAGTTTCCAAACCATATATGAAATAGATCTAAATTACAACAAAACCTAAAAAAAACAAGACAAGCATAATCCCAAAGTGGCTGAGGCGGCAGAGGGCGGCGTGTGCTACATCAGCTGTGCACGTCCCACAGTGGGCCCGGGCGGGACAGTGGGAGGCCAGGCGGGGTCAGCGGTGCCCTGGGGGTCAGGGGACCGAGGGGCTGCAGAGCCGAGACGGATCGGGCAGAACAAGGACAGGGTGTGGGGGCAGAGTAAAGTACCCTTTTCTCCACCCCGAGGGGTGGGCCACAGCCATCACTGCCCCCTCACCACACCCCTGCACACACACGCACACACACACACTCGTGCACACACCCCACACAGGTGGAAGGCCCGGCGGGCCTGGCCCCGAGTCTCCGAAAGAAGGAAAAACGAGTTAGGCCCTGGAGCCTGAGCCCTGCCCCGTCGCCCCAGAGAGGTTCCACGGGGAAGGAAGGAAGGGTCAGTGACGCACAGCCCAGCCCCCTCGCCACAGACCACCGCCGGCCCCTGCTTCGTCTTCCGGGCAGAAGGAGCAGGAAGGGCAGGGAGGAAGGGGCAGGGCTGGGCACCAGGGGCCTGGCGGCCTCCCACCCTCCCCGAGAAGGGGGAGGGAAGCTACACTTGGAGGCTGACCTTGTGAATATCAAAAGGGAGCCCTGGGAACTTCCTCGCAGGAGGCTGCCAGTGGCCTCATTGTTTACAGTATAATGAATGCATTTGTTTCCTTCATCAATTTTAAATACAAGCAGAATAAAAATCACATTTTTCTCAGGCAACAGTAGCAGTTCAGTAGGTAAGTGGCTTGATCACATTTGTTTGTATTAGTAACGCATGCAAGCAGCTCTAGTACTCGGTCCCTCGCGCAGCCACCCAGCTCCGCTTACAAGGTCCCTGCATAGGTGCCCTCCGGCCTCCGGGCCGCGGCCGCCGGCGTCTGGGGCCTGCTGGGGCCGCCCCCGCCCTGCTCAAAGGGCTGTGGGGGGCTCTGGCCATCGGCGGGCAGCGGCTCGGGGGCGGCCACCTCCTGGATGACCGAGCCAGCCCCGTCCACCTCCTCGCCGGCGTCGAAGGCGGGGTTGGCGGCGGCACTCAGGTCAACATTCACGGCGTCAGTTCTCAGAGCCACGATGGTGGCGGCATCGCCCCGCCGCTCGGCGTAGATGCGTTGCTCGAACACCTGTGCCGCGGCGGGCGGGAACTCGGGGTCGAGGGGCACGCTGGCGGCGGAGGAGCCCATGACCGTGCGGTACATCTCCACGCCCTCCGGCAGCATGGACTTGATCTTGGGCAGCCAGCGCTTGCGAACGCGGCGGGCGTTGGTGCACATGTCCGCGGCGATCACGTTCATCTCGCTCTCCTTGAAGCTGGGGGCGAAGTTCTGACAGTACACTGTGAGGACGGGGCGGCGTGAGCTCAGCCACCTGCCTGCCGGGAGGCCCGCCCCTCCCCAAGGCCACAGAACCATGATGCCCTGGATGAGCCTCCCTGGCTGCTCCTGGGGCCCATGTGACCACCTGGGGCTCTCCTGGCCTCAGCCAGAAGACCAGAGGTCACGTTTCTCACTGCTCGGCCTGGGAGGCCTCCCCACTCCATTCCTCTGGAACAGTCTCTGGCCTGGTCAGGCCCAGCAGCCTTGGCCGTCCGCCAGCTGTGAGGCTCAGGCCTGTTTTTAATCTCTCTGGGCTTCCGTAGCCCCAACGGCTAACGGGAACTGGTCAGAGGGTCCCCCTTTCGGGAATAACACACCCCTCCCCGTCCCAGTCCCAGCCTGGAGGAGGCGAGTGACAGAAGCCATCACTTCAGCAACACTCGCCTCCTTTCTCTGGCAGGAGCCCAGGCCAAGGCCGGGCCATTCCTCCCAACGGCATCAAACCCAGAGGCAGGTCCCAGGGGCCACGTCCGCCTTGGTCCCTCCCAGAATCTTCCCAGAGTCTCGGCTGCCACCCCACACTTTGGGACTGTAATTCCTGGCTGCAAAGGCCCCTTTTTGCTCTAAAACAGAATTTGCCTCACAAGGTTTTTTTTTTTTTTTTTTTTTTTTTAGGAAGAAAACAAGATAGTGCTTCTTGGGCCGAGGGCCACAGGAGGCTGTGCTCTTGGCCACCTGGTGTGAGCCGGCAGCAGTCAGCATCTTCCACATCTGGGGCGCGGGCCGGGGGCGGCGGTCTGCCCCGGAGATGGACCGGGCTCCGCCCCCACACGCCCAAGAGCGGGAGGCAGAAGCCGGCCGAACAGATGGCAAAGGCTCAAAATAACCGCAAAATGTAAATAAGGGGTTTTGTTCAAAAAGGAAAATTAGATCTATTTCACATATTAAAATAGTTTCGCAGCTGAATTCATCACACTTGGAAACCTACCAAGAACGTTAACACCTCGAGACCTGGCTTCTGAGAGCTGCTCTTTTCTCCTCATCTTCCCCTCAATCAGACCACGCTCGGCCCCCAGGGACGGAAGCTGCAGGTGGCCGGGAGCACCCCCGCGGCCCACCCAGTCCTCCTCAGGCTGGGATCCGAACCCAGCCCCGGCCCCACCCACCCGAGAGACCCCCAGGCTCTTACATTTCACAGCGTTCAGGACCCGGCTGTCCAGCGGCTTCCGGCTGGGGTCGCTGGTGGACGAGCGGATGCCAGTCCCACAGCTGTTGGCCAGCGTGTTCCTGGCGGAGGGACCGGAAAGGCAGGCAGGGTGAGGACGATGGGGAGGGTACCTGGAGGCGACCCGCCTGCACGAATGCCCTGCTGGGAGGCCACTTGGCCTCACCCTTGGCTGGTTTGCGTGTGTCCCAGTGGCAGGAGCCGGCCCAGCCACCCTCTAAGGGACAGGACAAAGGAAAAGCGTCTGGGCTGAGAAGATGACTGGGTGATGGGGCTGCAAGGTGACCCGAGCCTTGTCCTCAGGGACTCCGGGGACATCTGAGGAAGCTGCTGTGTCCTCGGGAAGGGTTCTGTCAGCCCATCAGCGCAACAGAATAAGTGTGGCTCTTCACTTTTTCTGTTGTGGGGGTTGCATCCACAAGCCCGTTTGAGAAAGGCCACGAAAGACAGCCCCTCCCTCCCTGGGAGCCTCTCCACCGTCCTGGGGCTGACCGGCCACGGCTGAAGTCAGGAATGCGAGAGGGCTCTCAATGCCACAACCCTGGACAATCAGATAGCTCATAGCTAAAGGAGCCAGAACCCTCCGCAGCTCCATTGTGCCCTCCAGCACTCCTGCCCCGACCTACCTGTCAAAGAAGGTGGCCAGGAGCCTCCGCAGCAAGACCTTATGCTTCACCCCTGCGCACAGGTGGCAGTTCATCAGCTGGCCGCGTGTGATGTAGACCCCAGAGCCTGCAGCCACCAAACAGAAAAAGGGCTCGTGGCCTTCCCGGGCCATAGGGTCCGAAGAGGTGCACAGACGGGTGAGGGGGAGGGTGAGGGTGAGGGGGAGGGTGAGGGGGAGGGGGAGGGGGAGGGGGAGGGGGAGGGGGAGGGGGAGGGGGAGGGGGAGCTGGAAGCTTCTAGGACTTTTTTTGGGGAGGAGCAATTTGAGGTCCCACCTGCTAGTCACCAGGAGAGGCTATGGCCAAGGCCAGCCCCAACAGGTCCCAAATCACACATGGAACTAAGCAGGGGATGGGGAAAGCCACAGCGCCCCCCACCCTCCCCAACGAGCCCCAGACTCCAAGCTCTCCCGGCCATGCTGCGGTCCCCGGCCTCAGCTCCCTCCCCGAGAACACACTTTGTTGTTGTTTAGAGACGGGGTCTTGCTCTGTTGCCCAGTCTGGAGAGCAGTGGTGCCATCATGGCTCACTGTAGCCTCGACCTCCTGGGCTCCAGTGATCCTCCCACCTCAGCCCCGAGTAGCCGGGACCACAGGCGCCACCACCATGCCCAGTTAATTTTGATGAAGTCTCCCTGTGTTGCCCAGACTGGTCTTGAACACCTGGCCTCAAGCAATCTTCCCACTTCGGCCTCCCAAAGTGCTGGGATTACAGGAGGAGGGGCACTGCACCTAGCCTAGGGAACACACTCTGAAGGGCTGGCTGTGGCCCTGGGTTTGGGAAACACTCATGTCTTTGCCTTTCTGCTCCGTCCCAGATACCAGAGAGCCTCAGGCAATGATGAGGGAGACGGAATCCCCTGGCTGGAGGGTATGGCTGGAGCTTCGCAGGGCCCAGTGCTGACCTCCTCTGGGTATGTGTGAAGAGGGAAACCAGCTAGGGCAGAGGCGTGGCCAGGGAGGTCCACGCTGTGCTGTTTACCCTCGGAAACTTGACCACACCCCAGCCGTCCCACCAGGGTCTGGGTGAGCGAGGGCATGGACAAGCAGCAGGACTGACCCCTCTGGGAACAACGGGGAGGGACTGCTTTCTGGGGACAGCCAGTCTCAATGACCATGAGATGTCATGTCCTGAAGGACACTGATGTCCAGGTGTGCCTGCTTCCAGGAGCCCGTGAGTGCCCATGACCTCTTCCTGCCATGGCCCGTCTCCTGCCCCACCACTCCCACAGGCCCTTCCTGCCAGGGTCTGGGCTGGAGGAACTCTCCTGAGGAGCTCATAAACTGAAGCACGTCTCCAATCCCATCAGCCCCACACCCCAAACAGAGGCCACAGCTGCTGGAGGCTGGGATGACCGAGCGCGTCTTCCCAGGGCCACACCTATGTGGAGCACCAGGGCCCACGTGGGCACCTGCGCCCCAGAGCCCAACCCCAGGGGCCCACCCAGCCGCCCTGGCAGCCCAGCACTGCGCTCGCCATCCAGAAGCAGTGCCGGGGCAGGGTGGGAGCTCAGGCCACAGCAAGGTGGGCCCCTACCCCTCCTGGCCAGGGCAGCCCAACACCGCCACGTGCAGCCCAGGAGGCCACTCTCCCATGAGGACCGAAGTCCCTGGCAGCTGGAAGGCGAGGCCAGCCCAGGCAACCCTCAGGCAGTGGCTCACACCTGAGGCACTCGTCCTGCTGGGAGGGAAGACCCCGAGACGCTGCCCAAGGTATGGCCTTTGGGGGTAGACAGGAACAGGACAGGGCTACGCAGAACTGCTCAGGCTGTGGCCAAGGAAAGCACCTGAGGGCCCAAGCTTGGGGCTTCCTGGAAAACCGGGAAGAAACCCCCAGAAAATGGCCCAAAAGTCACCAAAGAAGATGCCCATGGCGTGGGTCAGACTGGCTGCAGCCTGCCCCATCTTCTCCTTAAGAGTCGTAAAAATCTACAAGGAGCTATGACGCCAAAGGAATCCAACACAAAAGGTAAATATTCCTGAGCGAGGCCGGGCCCCCACGGGCTTCTGGACTCGGACGTGTTTGTTCTGCCAGAAGGATCCCGCCTTGACTGCCGCTGCCACTTGGAACCTGGCCGTTACCCTCAAAGGCTGCAACTGGACCCTCGCGGGGCGGGGGGACTGGCAACCATACGTGACATGGTTTTATCTGTGACCTAAATTAAAACACATTGTGATTGCAGCCCCTGCCAATCAGGAATGCGACCAGCCCAGGGGATTCAATTAAAATGCTAAATTAATTCAATTGAGTAACTTCTCTTAATGACACATTCTTCTAAAAGGAAATTAGAGGAAATTTAAGATGTTTTTTTTTTTTTGACTGATTGGTGATGAGTACATTGTTCAGAACGCTCCAAAAAATAAATAAATAAATAAATGAGGACATTTGCATAGAATAGATGGGTGGGAGGCAGCCTCACCTGCCACCAGCTCCAGCTTCTCCCCAGGGTCCCCTTCCGAGTAGAGCTTGGGATGGCAGCGGTATCCGATCTGGCTGATGAGGCTGGCAGGTAGGGCCACGAGGTCGCGGCGGATGAGAACGCAGGAGCGGCTCTCCAGCGGCACTGGCTCAGGCTTCTCTTGCACTGTGGGCCCAGAACCAACCTGGTCAGATGGGCGTCTAGGGGGCCGGGCTGCTCTGTGCCTGCCCGCCTGCCCTCCATGCTCCCTGGGGCCTGTTAGACCCACTCTGCCCACCTGGGCCCAGGTGAGGCCACTCTGTGCCGCTCTCCTGCTGGCTTGGGTCAGACTGGCTTCAGCCTGCCCCATCCCTACTTGGTGCCCTCTTGCCCACCTCGTCCTGCCCTCACAGGGAAGCTCTTGTGAACAAGTGAGCAGATGTGAGGCGAGAGATGCCCGCTCAGGCCCAGGGAATGAGCTGCTGAGGGCTGACTCCTGGGAGGGTGCTATGCAGAGCCTGCTTGCCGGGCAGGAGTGACAGCTCAGTGCTTGGGTCCCCAAGGGAGAGTACGGCGCAAGACAGGATGGAGGATGGAGGACGGCTTGGAGGGGCCAGCAGGGCAGCCACTTCTGGGGCCACAAAAACTGCTGGGTGGAGGAGGGGCGGGTAGCTGGACAGGGGTGACAGGTACTGTGGTCCCCAACTCTTCTCCCAGCAGCTCCCAGCAAGGGGCAGTGGGGCACGGCCACCCGACTCAGGGGCAAGGACACGGGGGACTTAGTGCATCCAAGAACACAGCCCTGGGACTGTGCTGGCCTGACGAGCAGCAGCTCCATAAACACTTGCCAATAGCCAGGCTGGCTGACACGCCACCGCCACCGCCACCAGGGGCAGCCCTCCTGCTGTCTGGGACTGTTCCCGACAAACCACTGCTGGGGCAGATGACGGCCTGGGGCCCTGCATCCTCAGGACCTGCAGCTGTGCAGCGCGACCCCGATGGCACCACGCGTCAGAGACGGGCCCCTCGGAGGCTCCTGGGCCACACAGCCCATGGTGCCACCCCGAGGTCCCCGGGCAGGACTCTCTGCTGTCAGGGTCACAGAGCCCCTCTAGAGCGTTCATGGAGGGCCAGGGCTGAGACCCCTCATCTGACGACCACCTGCTGGACACCCAGCATGCACCAGGTGCGCGGGGCCAAGGAAACACAGCCCTGGCCCCAAATCCTGCCCAGCAATGCCTGGGGCTCCCACTTCCCCATGGGCCCCCCACTTCCCTGTTGCCCCCCACCCCCGCCACCCCGAGACCCAGGAAGCCTCATAGGGCCCACCCTCACACAGGGGTCCTCACAAGCTCAGCAGGGTTCCAGGGTGAAGATCAGCTCCCCTGAGTGGGCCCCCGGTGCTCACATGCCACCGTGGACACCAGTCCGGCACTCCTTACACCCCAGCCTGGTAGGCTGCCCGCACAGCCACCCTGCTCAGGTGAGGGCGGAGCACCGCCTCCCTCGTTCCTGTGTCCCAGCACAAAAGGCAAGGCCCTGAGAGGGCCACCTGCCCAGTCAGCTGCCTTCACTAGGGAATCCCACTGCCCTGGGCTCCTGCACACCCTACCAAGCTGCAAGGCCTGCAGGGAAGGCCCCAAGGCCCAGCCTCCACCTGCCCGATTGCACGAGGGCAGCCTGCAGGTGGGAGGGGCCCTTGGGCCATCCGGGGCTGGACCTTGCTTGCCGAGGGCACGGCATGGTCCCCTTGGCAGCCTCAGTGTGATGGGAAGTCCCCCGGTGGGGGGCGGGGGGGCAGCTTGCAGGACCTGCTGGTCTCAGCTGTGCAGAGGAAGGGGTGGGGTGGAACCTGCACGTCCAGCAGGCTCGGGGCAGGCAGCTCCATGCAGAGCCCACCTGCGGCCGCACCAGGATGCTCAGAGGCAGATGCACCTGGCCATGCTATCCCTGTTCCCCGTCCCTCCATGACCCCCACCTTGGAGAGTCACAGAAAAACTCTACAGGGGTGGCTGAGCCTCGGGGCGTGTGAGGGCTGCCAAGGGGGCTGCTGGGGAGCAGCCTGAGGAGGGCAGGAGGCAGGGAGGGTCCCAGAGTCACCTTTGCACCCAGCGCCTGTCAGGGAGGGGCAGGCCACCCAGCCCTGGGGGGCTGAAACCTTGGTTTCTGAGGACCCCACATCCTGAATCCACAGCGGGCGCCCCACTGAAGGCAGCAGGTGTTCCACTCCTGAGAACCATGCGGGGTCTGAAACCACCCACCCTGGAGTCACCCTGACACTTCCTCCCCAGGGACCCACTGGCCCAGGATGAGCGCGGTGCACACTGCACCTGTCAGTCCCAGGAGGGGGAGCTTCCCCAGGCCCAGGGACACCCAAGCAGAGGCTGCAGCAGAACAGAGGCCAGAAAGGGGGCTTCAAAGGTGAGTGCACAGCCCCTGCCCGGCCGCTACAGGGGTCAGGCAGCATTTCCCGGCGGGGCAGAGCAACGCAGGATAAGCCCAGAATTACCCGAGTGCTCAGGGAACACAGCAAAACAACCCGGGTGGTATTTTAAAACATAATTACACACCCCCACCCCCGGTGCAGCCTGCTGTGATTACACACGCGGAGAAGCGGCACGGTGCGTGGCATTTACATAAAGAGTTCACCAACAGAAATAATTCCCCATCCACAACCACCTCGTCTCGAGATGTTTTTCTAAACAGCAGAAGTTGTTTGTGCTTGGAACACCCGCCCCTCCCCAGCCCCTGCCCAGCTCCCCAAGAGCCAGAGACTGTCAGCACCAGCACGGCCAAAAAAGCCTCTTCTATTTCTGCCTTGCCGTGCACCGGGTGCTGCTTCTGGCTAAAAACACCCCGCACCGAGTGGAAGCTCGTCCGCAAGGTGCCTCACACGTCTTCACGCAGCCTCCACCTCCCCGGCCCCCAACTCACCCTCTGCAGGAGCTGAGCTTCAAGGTCCAGGTTACAACTGGGCTTTAACGGAGAACCTATAGAGAGACTTGTTCACGGCAGAGACAGGACGGCTCGTCCCTCGTGGCCCCCGGAAGGGCCATTCAGAGGCCCCATGAGTCAGGGCCAGAGCTGGGTTCCCAGGGTGGCAGGAGGCCCCTCGATGGGCTTGTGAGCAAGGAAGAGGCCCCTGCCGGTCACACTGAGGTCCCTCCTGAGCCTGGGTTTCAGATACTGGGGGACCCGCGGCCTCCTGTCACCCCAGGACTGGCCGCTGTAGCAGAACTGCCACCTTCACCCTCGACAGCCCTGTGAAGAAACTCAGGTGCCAGGACGGTGCCCTCCAAACCTCTCGGCATGGTGACATCTGGGAACAGCTCATAAACAGCAATGAGCTGACTGCATGGAGGTGAACAACTGCCCCCCCCCCCCCCCACACACAGGGAAGGTGCGCCAGGGTCACAACGAGAGGGCCCGGAGCAACAGCCTCCCGGGCAGCAGGGCCCAGCTACTGAGGGTAGGCAGGTGGGCAGCCTCCCTGGACCACACGGGGCGAAGCAAACACAAGGACAAACGCAGCCCGGGGCGCGGGGTTAGGGCCTTCAGGGACCCAGAAGGAGCCCCTGCCGTACCTTCCAGGCCCTTCTGCTCCCAGCCGGGCGACACCAGGGGAGCTTGCGAGAGGGTGGCTGAGCCTGGAGGACACCACACTCAGGAAGCAGCCAGACACAGAAGGACACATCCCGGGGCTCCACTCGCAGGCGGCCCCCAGAGTCGTCAGGTCCACAGAGGCGGGAAACAGAGGGTGGGTGCCGGGGCTGGGTGGGGGAACGGGGAGGGACCGTTTCATGGGGATGAGAGGTTCATCTGGGGAAGATGTGAAGTTCTGGAGCCGATGGCAGTGATGCTCACACGACAGTGGGAATGCCGCTTAGCATCACCGAACCACGCACGTAAAAGTCACTGCAACGGCCCCTCTCACGTCCACTTTACCACGATAACAACCCTCAGAAAGAACGAATGAACGTCAGAAGGAGGGGGCCGTGCAGGTCTGGAGGGAAACCGGATCTCACTGGCCTCGCCCTGACTTTTCTCAACTCCCTGGGTTACTGACTGGGTTCTGAGGTGCTCCACATCCTCACCAGGCAAAACACCCCGAGATCCCTGCCCATGGGCCAACACCACGGCAGGACGTCCCAGATGGCGAGCCCTGTTCCTGTCCCCAAGGCAGACTGTGTCATCGGGGACTCGCCCAGGTGACACCATCAGAGACCACGCAGGCAGCCCCACCAAGGGAGTCTGTGCGGATGTGGGCGGCAGTGGCGAGTGGTAGGGCCGCCTGGTGGAGCCCAGCAGAGCCTCGGCGGGGGTAGGAGGGAGACGGGGAGGCCTACTCCCTAAAAGTGTATACCATTTGTTAAAATGCACAACAAGAAAATGAGCCCCTAGTCCTTGATGATACAGAAATATACAACTTAAATGCAAATGGACAGAACAGTGCTGAATCAACTGATTTTAAGACTTCCTGTAAAGCTACAGTCATGAAGCCTGCGTGGTTCAGGGAAGTGGACAGACAGGTCAACGGCACAGAATAGGAGACCCACAGACAGACCCACACGGCCATGCTCGATTGGCTTTTGACAAAGGTGCACCAGCCGTTCAACGGAGGAGGCAGCAGCCTTCACAAATGGGGCTTGAGCAACTGGCCATCCGCACCCACACGTGGCACCAAAACCACCCTCCGTCTCAGCCTCGCACCCTACACAAAAACTGCAGAAGGTCTTTATGAGCTTAGGTTAAGCTAAAGTCTTAGACAAGACCCCCAAAGCACAATCCACAATGGAAATGATTGACGAGCTAGAATTCATCAGAATGAAAAACTTCTGATCTCTGAATGAAGATAAGAAAACAAGCTAGCCACAGACTGGAGGAAGATACTTGCAAATCACATATCTGACAAAGGACTTGTATCTAAAAAATATAAAGAAATCTCAATACTCAACAGTTAAAAACCAACAATCCAGTTTCAAGAATGGGCAAAAGATTTGAAGACTCTTCCCCAGGGGACTTACAGATGGAAATTAGCACATGAAAAGACACTCAAGCATCCTTAGCCATGGGAGAAATGCAAATCAAGCCATGTTGCGGTCCCACCTCCCAGTGCGGGAAACGTAAAAACACCAACGCCAAGTGCCGGCGAGGATGCGGGGCAGCTGGGACGTCCTGACGACGTGGTCCCACCTCCCAGTGTGGCAAAATGTAAAAATACCGACACCCCCAAGTGCTGGCGAGGACACGGGGCAGCTGGGACGTCCTGACCTCACTGGGGAGAGTGCAAAGTGGCACGGCCACTCTGGAAAACTGCTCGGTGGCTTCTTATCAAGTTCAACATAGACTTATGACCCAGCAATTATACTTCTAGGTATTTGCGCAAGAAAAATGGGAGTTTATCTCCAAAGACAGCCTGCACAGGAACGCTTATCCCGTCTCTACTCTTGAATGCCCCAGGCTAGACGCAGCCCAGATGTCCTGCAATGGGCACGCAGACAAAGACACTGTGAACCATCCACATGACGTGTTACCGCTTGGCTGTGAAAAGGAACAAACGATTGGCACACAACCTGGATGGATCTCAAATCATGCTGTTACACAGAAGACGTAAAATGGTTACATACTGGTTATCCCATTTGTATGACATTCTCCAGGAAACAAAACTTGGGGGACAGAGAATCATTTCCATTGTGGCCACCAGGGGCTGGGGTGTGGACAAGCCTCAAGGGCAGCATGGAGGGGTTTGGCGAGGGACCCACTGTGAATGAGGAAAGGTCGGGCTACACACCTGTCACCATGGGGGCAGCCTGCACGACTCTAGGTGGCCTCTGCTCACGGATCTGGAGGCTGACCTGGCACATGTCCTGCACTATCTCTGCAGCTACTGGCTTGGCACAGACCAGCTCTGGCAACCTGTGAGGGACACTTGTGAACTTGGTGGCATCAGGCGCAGAGCAGGTGCACAGGGACCCAGGTGGAAATGGTGAGGGGCAATGTGGGGGCACCACAGACGGGTGACCAGGCCCGGGTGATGAGGTAACAGGTGCCCCACATGCAGTGGGCCTCGGGGAGATGACCACACTCTCCACATGGGGCTGTGTCCCACCCCCGAAAGCACACAGGTGTGGACTCAACACCCTCCTGCCCGATGCCCAGCAAGGCTGGGACCACAACTTGCTTCCCAGCTCCCCGCCCAGGTGCCTCCTGATGGCCAGAGCCCAGGGCCGGCTGTGGGGCCAACTGGTGCAGACGTGGCATTTAGTGTGGTCACTGCAGCTTGGGGAGACCTGCCTTCCCTGCTGTTGCCCCTTCCACCCAGCTTTGGGGGTGGGTCCATGGTCCCAGCTGGCTGCCTCCTAGCCAGTGAGCCTGTTCTGGGTCCAGTGCTTCTGGCAGTGAGGGGGGCTCACCCTGCTGGTCAGTGTCCCCAGGGCCTGGCACACAGCATGCGCCTAACACACAGGGCCCATCAACTACCACTGCTGGCTGGGGCAGTGCCTCTGTCATCCCCCAGAAAGACCAGAAATGACTTCCACGCTGTACTTGGTGGGAGCACAGAGGCCACAATTATAAGGCATGCCATTCTCTCATGTGCCACAGGGCAAAGGTGCCACCAATTTAATCACGCCACGCCATAACTGGGAAGGCAAAACCATCACCAATTACCACGCCATGCCACGCCACACCATGCCTGTAAGACACAGCCCGTTTCATGGATGCTGACACATGGGGAAATGCAGAAAAGCCCAGCAGGGAAAGCCAGGAGGAAGAAAAATGAAGGCAGAGAGGGACATTCACGTCAGGAAGGAGGGAGGGAAGGAGGGAGGAAGGAGGGAAGAGGGAGGGAGGAAGGAGGGAAGAGGGAGGGAGGAAGGAGGGAAGAGGGAGGGAGGAAGGAGGGAAGAGGGAGGGAGGAAGGAGGGAAGAGGGAGGGAGGAGGGAGGGAAGGAGGGAAGAGGGAGGAAGGAGGGAGGAAAGAGGGAGGAAGGAGGGAGGAAAGAGGGAGGAAGGAGGGAGGGAAGGAGGGAAGAGGGAGGAAGGAGGGAGGGAAGAGGGAGGGAAGGAGGGAAGAGGGAGGGAGGAGGGAGGGAGGAGGGAGGGAGGAGGGAGGGAGGAGGGAGGGAGGAGGGAGGGAGGAGGGAGGGAAGGAGGGAAGAGGGAGGAAGGAGGGAAGAGGGAGGGAAGAGGGAGGAAGGAGGGAAGAGGGAGGGAAGAGGGAGGGAAGAGGGAGGGAGGAGGGAGGAAAGAGGGAGGAAGGAGGGAGGAAAGAGGGAGGAAGGAGGGAGGGAAGAGGGAGGAAGGAGGGAGGGAAGGAGGGAGGGAAGAGGGAGGGAGGGAGGGAGGAGGGAGGGAGGAGGGAGGGAAGAGGGAGGGAAGAGGGAGGGAAGAGGGAGGAAGGAGGGAAGAGGGAGGGAAGAGGGAGGAGGGAGGGAAGAGGGAGGGAAGAGGGAGGAAGGAGGGAAGAGGGAGGGAAGAGGGAGGGAAGAGGGAGGGAAGAGGGAGGGAAGAGGGAGGGAGGAGGGAGGAAAGAGGGAGGGAAGAGGGAGGAAGGAGGGAGGGAAGAGGGAGGAAGGAGGGAGGGAAGAGGGAGGGAAGGAGGGAAGAGGGAGGGAGGAGGCAGGAGGGAGGGAGGAGGGAGGGAGGAGGCAGGAGGGAGGGAGGAGGGAGGGAGGAGGCAGGAGGGAGGGAGGAGGGAGGAGGCAGGGAGGAGGCAGGAGGGAGGGAGGAGGCAGGGAGGAGGGAGGGAGGGAGGAGGCAGGGAGGAGGCAGGGAGGAGGGAGGGAGGGAGGAGGCAGGATGGGGGACAAAGGAGGGGGGAGGAAGGAGGGGGGAGGAAGGAAGGAGGGGGGAGGAAGGAAGGAGGGGGGAGGGAGGAGGAGGGGGGAGGGAGGGGGAGGGGGAGGGGGGAGGGAGGGGGAGGGAGGGGGAGGGGGGAGGGGGGAGGGAGGGGGAGGGAGGGGGAGGGGGGAGGGAGGGGGGAGGGGGGAGGGAGGGGGGAGGGGGGAGGGAGGGGGGGAGGAGGGAGGAAGGAGGGGAGGAGGAGGAAGGAGGGAGGAAGGACCTGTACACATATCCTGGCCTCTCTGGGTCTCCTGGGAACCCGGATGGAAAGGGGCTCACTGGTCTCTCTAGTCCCCATGCCCACGCTCATGGGTGCAGCTGCGGGGGAAGATGTGGGGGCCACTAAGTAGAATCCTCACTGGCACCCCCAGGAGCTTGCCCCCGACGCGAGGGGCCGGCATGACCCTGCAGCCTGCCAGGGCACCTTGGGCCTGCTCAGCTCTCGGAGAACGTGGGATCCCCGAGTGAGTGGGACCCTCTGGGCTTCTCGACCAGCTCAACAGTCCCATCAAACCTGGCCCCTGCCCTGCCCCACCCACACTCCTGGCCAGTGCCCTCCTTAGAGCTGAGGCTCCCTCCAGGCCTGACAGGTGCTGTCATTTTATCTCCTGCAAATCCCAGCACCCACTCCTGCCAGCACCAAGCCTGGTCCTGGAGACTCCAGAAGTCCCCAAGTGGTCCAGGCCTCCGACAGGGATCCCAGCGATGATTTTTATTGCTGATCTGATGGCATCCCTTTCCTGCTCTACATCCATCCACACGTTTCTCAGACTTGCCCAAGGACGTCCTCGAGACAGCAGGTGGCCCGCCCTGCCTTTGCAAGAGCTTGTCCAGCCATGGGCACAGGTTGAATCAATCCCACCTACCACAGCACATGGCACGGGTCACTGTGAAGACACTAGCAGGGTCTGTGTGTGCTGAGAAGGACGACCAGGACACTAAGGACAAACCAAGGGCAATGCACGGGATGCCACCCACACAAGTGTGTACCCACTGCCATACACACGTGCATGCCCCCAACCACACAAATGCACAGCCCCCCCACACACACACACACGTGCACATGTGTCAGACATGGAGGAAGCTCCCGGGATGTGTGCCAGCTGAGTTCCTCTGGGAGACAGTGTGTGTGGGGGGGGACAGTGTGTGTGTGTGAGGCCAGAGTGTGTGTGTGTGAGGCCAGAGTGTGCATGTGAGGACAGTGTGTGTGTGGGGACAGAGTGTGTGTGTGTGTGTGGGGACAGAGTGTGTGTGTGTGTGAGGACAGAGTGTGTGTGAGGACAGAGTGTGTGTAAGGACAGTGTGTGTGTGTAAGGACAGAGTGTGTGTGAGGACAGAGTGTGTGTAAGGACAGAGTGTGTGTGTGCGTGAGGACAGAGTGTGTGTGTGTGAGGACAGTGTGTGTGTGAGGACAGAGGGTGCGTGTGAAGACAGAATGTGTGTGTGTGGACAGTGTGTGTGTGTAAGGACAGAGTGTGCATGTGAGGACCAGCAGGGGAGAATGGCTTTCACTCTATGACCTTTTCCTAGTCTTTAAGACAGTGAACACACATTAGCTATGCAAAAATAAATATATTTAACTTTTAAAACACCCCAGAGATTCCCACTGTGAATATGAGGGAGCAGCCAATATTAGACTAACTCCCTCATCAAAAACAACTACCAAAATTATCAAAAGACCAACTACAACCCTGAGGGGCTGAGATCCTGACAACTGGGACCTGCCAGCCCTGGGGTGGAGCAGACCGAGGCGGCACGGCCTAGAGGCGGCAGTGGCTGACGGAGCTGGGAGCCTCGGGGGCCAGGATCCTGAGAGCCGGCCTCAGGGTGCAATTTCGGAACTGTCCCTTGGATATCTGCTGACTACTAAGTAGCCATGCATGCAGGCAGAGATGGAGCAAAATCAACTGCCAAGAAACGAAAAAAACAAGGAAATCCAGCATTTGGCATCTTGTGTATTGGAGAGATGAAAATGGACTGATTTCAAGGCCAGCCAAGAGGAGGGGTTCTGGGGAACACCAGGCTTTCAGCTGAGGCCCTGGAAGGGCTACAGGCTAGGGTGTGGGGCAAACCAGAAGCACACCAGCCTTGGAGAATGTGGGCACGGGCGCTGCTGGATGGCACAGATTTCCCCTCACTGCAGACCTTCACGCAACAGTCCCCAGACCCTTTGAGTAGTGCTGCTTATGACTCCTCACCTGTTTTCACACGATGTCCGGCCGTCCATAAGAAAGGGCCAGGAATCCCAGAAAACAGAACCAAATGATAGAAAACTATTTCACAAAGAGATGTTAGATGTGGACCCATAGACCAAATGATAAAAAAACAAAACAAAAAACAAAACAAAAAAAAAAACAAAACCAACAATTTACAGAAGGACATCAGATCAGACAATTAGCAGACACCGAATTTAAAATTAACAATTCGTAATGTGTACAAGAAATACAGGCAACAAGATGGAAAATTTCACCAGAAAACTAGAATCAACAAAAAGGATTAAGTCCTATTAAAAAAACAAACAAACAAACAAAAAAAACACAGCCGGGCGCGGTGGCTCATGCCTGTAATCCCAGCACTCTGGGAGGCTGAGGTGGGCCAGTCACTTGAGGTTAGGAGTTCGAGACAGCCTGGCCAAAATGGCAAGACCTCGCCTCTACTAAAAATACAAAAAAATTAGCCGGGTGTGGTGGTATGCACTTGTAGTCCCGGCTACTCAGGAAGTGGAGGCAGGAGAATCGCTTGAACCCAGGAGGTGGAGGTTGCAGTGAGCTGAGATTGTGCCACTGCACTCCAGCCTGGGTGACAGAGCAAGACCATCTCGAAAACAAACAAAAAAAATCCAACAACTAACAAGATGAACTCAAAAGAATTATTTAGGGGAAAATTAAATAGTGCAGATGAGATTTGTGAACTGGAAAATAATTTAATACAAAATATCCAGATTGATGCAGAATAAGAAAGAATAGGCCAGGTGCAGTGGCTCACACCTGTAACCCCAGCACTTTGGGAGGCTGAGGTGGGCAGATCACTTGAGGTTAGGAGTTCAAGACCAGCTTGGCTAACATGGCAAAACTCCGTCTCTACTAAAAATACAAAAAATTAGCCAGGTGTGGTGGTGCGCACCTGTAATCCCAGCTACTCTGGAGGCTGAGGCAGAAGAATTGCTTGAACCCAGCGGGGGTGGAGGTTGCAGTGAACCAAGATGGCACCACTGCACTCCAGCCTGGGCAACAAGAGCGAAACTCCATCTCAAAAAAAAAAAAAAAAAAAAAAAAGATAAAAGAATAGAAAATACAGAAAACAGAATAAAAGACACATGGAACACACAGGACTTGGGGAAAGCCTAACATACATGTAACTGGAGCCCCAGAAGGAGAGGAGGACAGGAGGCTGAGGCTCTGAGGAGACAGACTGAGGGGTCCCCAGACCGACCAAGGACACGGAGCCGCATGAAAAGGAAAGTGATCTCAGACAGGAGGGAGTGAGGTAACACAGGAGACAGTGAAAAGCATGGGAAAAAATGTGCAGATAAATATAAACACAACGATGTAAAATGACAAAGACACGTCTAGTGGTGCTTACAACATACACAGAATTAACACACAGAACATTCTAACTCAGGATGAATGCTGAAATCCCTAACCTACAAGAACAGTATACAAACTTTTAATAGGCATATACAGGGAAAAATGGAATACCCGATTAATCAGAAAGGAGGGACAAGAAAGGAGAAGCAAGAGGAGGTCAGAGGGAAAGAGCAGAGACCAATGGACAAGATGGTAGATTAACCCAGCAAAGTCAGTAACCACGTGAAATGAAAGTCAAAACACTCCAGTAGAAAATAACGTTTGTTGGCCAGGTGCAGTAGCTCATGCCTGTAATCCCAGCACTCTGGGAGGCTGAAGCAGGGGGATCACCCGAGGTCAGGAGTTCAAGACCAGCCTGGCCAAAATGGTGAAACCCAGTCTCTACTAAAAATACAAACAGCCGGTGTGGTGGCACATGCCTGTAGTCCCAACTACTCGGGAGGCTGAGGCACAAGAATCGCTAGAACCCGGGAGGCGGAGGTTGCAGTGAGCCGAGATAGCGCCACTGCCCTCCAGCCTGGATGATGGAGCAAGATTCTGTCTCAAAACAAACAAAAAAAATTAATGTTTGTGAAGAATGAATAAAACAAAACCCAAGAGAAAACCTTAAACAAGAGGACAAATGATAGAAAGAGATGTACCAGGTAAATATTAAACAAAAGGGAGCTGAGGTGGCTCTGCCAGTATCAGACCAAACAGATACTAAAGCAAGACCTGTTGGTAGCACTGAAGAAGATTTCATAATAATAAGAGCATCAACTCAACAGGAAGATAAAACACCTGAAATTAATATGCATTTAATAGAACTAGCAGGACTGAAAGGAGAAATGGTCAAAACTACAATCGTGCTTAGAGATTTTAACACACCGTGTCCGTGGCCAACACAAGAAGATAAAAACACACCTGAAAGAATATACATTTGCCTTCCTTATCAGCACCGTTTATGCTATTTCTTTTCAATGTATATGGAACATATACAGGGGCTCAGGGAAGGTCTCAACAAACTCCAGAGTAACAAACTAGGCTGAGTGCATTCTATGTCCACTGGAAATTTAATTCAGAATTCATAACAAAAAAGATGACCAGAAAATCCAAAAAGGTTTGTAAATTAAGCAGTACATTGCTACATAACATAAGGGCAAAAGGGGAAAAAAAAATCACAAATGACTAGAAAATACCTTTATCTGAATGATAATGAAAATCTGACATGAAAATGTGTTAGAATTAGGCAGTGCTGATCAGGAAATATAGAGCCCTAAGTGCTTTACTTTAAAAGGCTGAGGAATCAATGATCTACAGATCTCTCTCAAAAACTAGGAAAATAATAGCAAAGTAAACACAAAGAAAGTAGAGATAAACTGAAATAAAAAAATATATAAATACATACATAAGAGAAAAAATCCAGAAGTTGGTTCTTTGAAAAGACAAATATAATGGAAACTCTCTAGCAAGTCTGAACAAAGAGAAAAAGAGAAAAGACAAAAATTAACATCGGCCTGGCACAGTGGCTCACACCTGTAATCCCAGCACTTTGGGAGGCCAAGGTGGGTGGATCACTTGAGGTCAGGAGTTCGAGACCAGCCTGGCCAACATGGTGAAACCCCCATCTCTACTAAAAATACAAAAATTAACTGGGCATAATGGCGGGTGCCTGTAATCCCAGCTACTTGAGAGGCTGAGTGGCAGGAGCCACTCCAGCCTGAGTGACAGAGAGAAACTCCATCTCCAAAAAAAAAAAAAAAAATTGACACCATTAAGGAACACTCCATTACACAACAGGTTCTACAGAACAGGGTTGGCAAACTTCTGCTGGGAGGGCCAGAGAGTAAATACTTTAGGTAGGCTGACCACATGTACTTTCTGTCACTTGTCCTTCTTTGCCTTTGCTTCTTTTTTTTTTGAGACAGGGTCTCTCTCTGTCACCCATGCTGGAGTGCAGTGGTGCGATCTCAGCTCACTGCAACTCTGCCTCCCGGGTTCAAGCAATTTTTCTGCCTCAGCCTCCTGAGTAACTGTGACCACAGGTGATGGCAGTGGTGGCCCGTCTGGACCAGCCACTGCCATGATGCCAGCTGTAGTGCGGCGTGGCCAGGGTTGCACGCTCCATGGAGCTGGCAGGAGCCAGGAACAGGTAGAAATCTTGCCCGCTTCCAAGTTGGAGGGGTGGGAGTTCCACCCTCCCAGGTGCAGCTGCAGTTGCCCAGCTGTGGCTGCAGACCTGAGCATCTCTGCACTCTTGGGGGCCTGGGAAGCCCCGCTGCCTGCACAGGCTCAGAAGTGCCTGCTCCTGCTGCCTGGCCCTCTCCTCGCTCCCAGGACCTGCTCCGATTTTGGAGCAAAGTTGTGGCTGAACCTGGGCACTGTCATGACCTGGCCAGGTGTATGTATGTGTGCTCAGGGCAGTGCTGACACGCCAGGCCCCTGCTGCCTTGGCCCCCTCTGGATGTTGGGCACCATCGAGCACAAGAGGGAGCCCGAGGTGGGGCTAACAGCCTGGGTGTGTGTGGCCACCATAAGCAGGTTAACGGTGGCAGGAGGCAGACAGGCTCCTGGATGGAAAGGGGTGGGTCCTGGTAAGCCCTACCTTCAAGCCAGGGATGGCCTGAAGCCCAGGGCCCAGGCTGTCAGTTCCGCAGACTGGAGTGAGAACTTATGTTGCCTTTTCCGGGCCCACTCATGGCTGCCCATGGACAAATCAGCATGCACATCCTGCCCTCTGAAGGCCATAAAAACCCCAGACTCAGCCAGACTTGGGCAGACAACAGGATGGCCTACCTGAGGAGGGGAGCTACCCACTGTGGGTCTCCTCTCAGCTGAGAGCTGAGCAGATGTCGAGGAGACCTGCCTGCAGAGAGGAGCTACCCACTCCAGGGTCTCCTTGAGAGCTGCACTGTCCCTCAATAAAGCATTTCTTCACTTTACTTGCCCTCCAGTTTTCTGCGTACCTCATTTTCCTGGATGCGGAACAAGAACTCGGGACCTGCCAAATGGCAGGATTAAAAGAGATGAAAGAGCTGTAACGCAAACAGGGCTGAAACATGCCCCTTGCTCACCACGTTGTGGGCAATGAGGAGAGAAGAGCTGCAGCCCTTTGGGGATCCCAGACCCAGGAGGTCCACGAGCCGGGGCTGTGACACCCTCTTTGGGGCTCTGCAGTTCCTGGCATCTCCAAACTTCCAGGTGCTACCGTGTTTCCCGGTGTCAGCAGAAGCTGCTTGAGGTATGCCTGGTACAGCTGCAGCCCTGCAGGGAGCCGGCACCTGTGCCAGTGCCTGGAGCTGCCCACCCCACTGCAGCCAGTGTGCCTGGCTGTGCACAGTGGCTGGGCCTGGAGCTTGCTCGCTCACACACCCCTTGCTGCTCTGTGCCTGGCTCGCCCTCAGAGGTGTGGGATCCGGGCCGGTAGTGCAAGCCTGGCACAGCCTGCCGGGCCGAACGGGTGGAATGAGCCCAGCAGGCACGAGCAAAACTTGGGTAAAGGCACCACCGGCCACAGAGGTTTCTGGCTGGTGAAGCGACACCCCAAGGATCCTGTGACACATACTGCACCCGCTTAATTTTCGTAATTTTAGTAGAGATGGAGTTTCACCATGATAGCCAGGCTGGTCTTGAACTCCTGACCTCAAGTGAGCCACCTGCCTCACCTTCCCAAAGTGCTGGGATGACAGGCGTAAGCCACCGCGCCCGGCCCTTCCTTGCTTTTTCAAAGGAGTCCTTTAGAAATATACACCCCATCCTTAGTTTGCAGGCTGTACAAAAACAGGACATGGGACAGGTCTGCCATAGTCAGAGGAGGCTCATCCCTGTTGCAGACATTCAGAAGATCTTAAAGAGGGTACTGGAGGCCAGGTGCGGTGGCTCACGCCTGTAATCCCAGCACTTTGCGAGGCCGAGGCGGGCGGATCACGAGGCCAGGAGATCGAGACCATCCTGGCGAACACAGTGAAACCCCGTCTCTACTAAAAATACAAAAAAATTAGCCAGGCCTGGTGGCGGGCACCTGTAGTCCCAGCTACTTGGGAGGCTGAGGCAGGAAAATGGCGTGAACCCAGGAGGCGGAGCTTGCAGTGAGCCGAGATTGCGCCACTGCACTCCAGCCTGGGCGATAGAGCGAGACTCCGTCTCAAAAAAAAATAAAAAGAGGGTACTGGAACAATTTCATGTCAATACATCTGAACTTTAACACTTATTTTGAGATGGGAGTCTCGCTCTGTCACCCAGGTTTGAGTGCAGTGGTGTCATCTCAGCTCACTACAACCTGCGCCTCCCAGGTTCAAGCGATCCTTCCATCTCAGCCTCCCGAGTAGCTGGGACCTCAGGCACACACCTCCACGCCTGGCTAACTTTTTGTATTTTTGGTAGAGATGGGGTTTTGCCATGTTGCCCAGGCTGGTCTTAAACTCCCAAGTTCAAGTGATCTGTCCACCTCAGCCTCGCAAAGTGCTGGGATTACAGGAGTGAGCCACCGTGCCAGGCCAATACATCTCAACTTTAGATGGAGCCGATGAACTTCCAGATATACACAACTTACCAAACCTGACACAAGAGGAAATCGATTATGTGAACTATTCCTGCAGCTACTCGAGAAAACGAAGCTAAATAAATATCTCCCTACAAAGAACTCCAGACCGAAATGACTTTGCCTATGACATTTTTTCAAACGTTTAAGAATGAAATAGCACAGCATTATACAAACTGTTCCAGGTCATTAAAGACAAGGAAATAATTCTCAATTCATTTAATGAGGCCAGATAATCTTGATATCAAAACATTGGGAAGGTAAAGAGATGAGAACGTCGGTATCAATGTTAGTGCCCTTCCCTCTCCTTTACTCCACAGCCTCATTTCTTCATTCATTCATTCATTCATTCATTCATTCTGAGATAGAGTCTCGCTCCATCACCCAGGCTGGGGTACAGTGGCACAATCTCGGCTCACTGCAAACTCTGCCTCCCGGGTTTGAGCAATTCTCGTGCTTCAGCCTCCCGAGCAGCTGGGATTACAGGTGTGTGCCACCACACCACGTTAATTTTTGTATTTTTAGTAGAGATGGGGTTTCACTGTGTTGGCCAGGCTGGTCTCAAACTCCTGAGCTCAAGTGATCCACCCGCCTCGGCCTCCCAAAGTGCTAGGATTACAGGTGTGAGCCACTGTGCCCGGCCCACGGCCCCATTTTAAAACAAAGAAAAAAGAACAAGAAAACACAGAACTTTTCCTTAAAGGAAAATTAGAGGGCAATCTCTCTTGTGAACATGGTGACACAAATCCTAAAGAAGTTCTAAAGAAAATATTAGCAAATAAGAAATGTATGATCTCATCCCATACAGCTAGTGGCCACTCATGGAACCGATTTAACCCACATGGCTTTTACTGCTGCCTCCAGGCCCTGGCTCTGCATTCCCACCTCCTCTAACTGTGAGGTTTTGGCATCTGCACCAACACCCACAGCTGATGTGTATGGGCAGCTGTTAACAGCTTTCCCGATGTTAGGGCCTGGTGCTCTGCATAAATAAACGGGGGGCAAGGGGCGTCCTCTGCAACACCCTGGGCGCCCAGGGTAAATGAATGGGGGGCAAGGGGCGTCCTCTGCAGCACCCCTGGTGATCACTGCCCAGGTTTGACCACAGAAGGGATGATTTCCCTCCCGCCAGACTCCTGGGATCCCACCGGCCTTTTCCGTCTCAGGCTCTGTCCAGGACTTTAACAGAGAAGGGTCCATGGCTCTGGAGAGCCGTCCAAAAGGAGGGGAAGGAATATCAGCGAGCTGCATCCAGAGGAATGTGTTAACAGAAGGCTGCCACAGCACAACTCAGTTGAATTTATTCCAGGAATAGAAAGTTATTTCAATATGTGGAAAAGCAGTCAATGCAACTAAGCACATTAGCAGGGCAGCAGAGGAAAACCACAGGACTGTTACAATGCTTAGAGAAAGCTTTTGTTACAATGCAACACTTACGAGGAAAAAAAACCCTCTTAACCTAGGAAATGAAATAAATTTCCTTAATCTGATAAAATGTATCACAGTAAGGCCTAGAGCAAACATCCTACTTAAAGAGGAACAGTGGAAGCTTTTCCTGAGTTTAGAAATGAGACAGGGATATGTAAGAAGTTCTGGCCAGTTCAATGAGGCAAGAAAGAAGAAATAAAGAAATTGTGGTTATGAGCAGACGACATGTCTGTATCCAGAACAGGCCAGGCCTGGTGGCTCGCGTAGGTAATCCCAGCAGTTTGGGAGGCCAAGGCGGGCGGATCACTTGAGATCAGGAGTTCGAGACCAGCCCGTCCAACATGGTGAAACCCCATCTCTACTAAAAATACAAAAATTAGTCTGGGCATGGTGTCTCATGCCTGTAATCCACCACTTTGGGAGGCTGAGGTGGGTGGATCACAAGACTAGCCTGGCCAACATGGTGAAACCCCGTCTCTATTAAAAATGCAAAAAAATTACCCAGACATGGTGGCAGGCGCCTGTAATCCCAGCTACTCGGGAGGCTGAGGCAGGAGAATCACTAGAACTCTGGAGGCAGAGGTTGCAGTGAGCTGAGATCACACCGCTGAACTCCAGCCTGGGCAACAGAGCAAGACTCCATCTCAAAAGAAATAAGTTGGGCATGGTGGCACACACCTGTAATTCCAGCTACTTGGGAGGCTGAGGTAGGAGAATCACTTGAGCCCAGGAGGTGGAGACTGCAGTGAGCCAAGATCATGCCATTGCACTCCAGCCGGGGCGACAGAGTGAGACCCTGTCTCAAAAATAAAATAAAATAAAATAAAATAAAATAAAATAAAATTCAAAATAATCTGCAGGTAGACACTCAGAGTAAATCAGTGAGTTAGCAAGGTAAGCAGACTTCAAAGATAATTCAATTTGTTTCTATATATTAGTAACAGACATGAAAAAAAGAAAGTTAAGTACTATGTAATTCAAATTAAAAAATGAACTTCTGGCCGGGCACGGTGGCTCACGCCTGTAATCCCAGCACTTTGGGAGGCTGATGTGGGCGGATCATCTGAGGTCAGGAGTTCAAGACCAGCCCAGCGAACATGGTGAAACCCCTACTAAACCTCTACTAAAAATACAAAAATTAGCCGGGCGTGGTGGCGGGCGCCTGTAATCCCAGCTACTCGGGAGGCTGAGGCAGGAGAATCGCTTGAATTCGGGAGTTGGAGGTTGGAGTGAGCCGAGATCCGCCACTGCACTCCAGCCCGGGGGACAGAGCAAGACTCTGTGTCAAAAAAAAAAAAAAAAAAAAAAAAAAGAACTTCTAGGAATAAATCTTTTTAAAAAAAGATGTGCAGAGAACTACAAAATATTCCTAAGAAAAAATTATTGCTTTGGAGAGTATCAGTATGAACCCACAATTCTTAATATATAAACAGAAGGATGCACCACGCCCATGGATTGGAAGACCCAATATGGTAAAAATGTCAGGTCACCCCACATCAATCAACAGAATCAATGCAATCCCAATCAAATTCCAGCAGGTGTGTGTGTGCGTGTGTGTGCGTGTGTGTGTGTGTGTGTGTGTGAGATATTTGGCAATCTACTTCTGAAAAGCATATGAAAATGCAAAAAATAGCCAACGCAAGGCAAATCATAAGGAACTCAAACCTGAAAGAGTTAGAGAAAATATTTAGAAAGATTCAGAAAAAATTTTTAAAAACATGTACTGCCATAGGGAAAAACAGAGAGATCAAGGGTGTAGAACAGAGTTCAATTATGAACACATATAATTTACAGACTCCTGATACACAGCAAAGGGCCCCGCAGGCCAGCGGCAGAAAAGACCTTCTCGGGGAGAACGTAGGTCCACTGGAAAGTAAAACGGGAACAAGTGAATTTTGAGCCCTGGATCGCAGCACACACAAAAATCCATGCCAGACGTACTACAGATCTGAAAGTCTTTAATAATAAATCGTAAGAGTCCGAATCTTGACTATTAGGAAAGAAAAATAGGAAGAGAAAAAGAAAAACGGAAGGGAGGAAGGTCAGGAAGAACCCTAGAGTGTTGATTGCTTTGGAGAGTATCAGTATGAACCCACAATTCTTAAATATGTAAATTCCTAGCTCTGACTGCTAAAAGGCTATAAAAACAAAAATACTTAGTGGCAATGAACAAATCTAGCACCAAGATCCTGGTTTCTAAATTCCCCACTACAGGAGAAATAACTGATTCTAGGGCTAGGAACCAGAAAGTCTAGGATGCACCTGGAATGTTTTGCTGAACAAGACAGCAAGAAAATGTTTAAAAAAAAAAAAAAAAAAAAAGGCCGGGCGCGGTGGCTCACGCCTGTAATCCCAGCACTTTGGGAGGCCGAGGTGGGCGGATCACGAGGTCAGGAGATCGAGACCACGGTGAAACCCCATCTCTACTAAAAATACAAAAAATTAGCCGGGCGTGGCGGCGGGCGCCTGTAGTCCCAGCTACTCGGGAGGCTGAGGCAGGAGAATGGCGTGAACCCGGGAGGCGGAGCTTGCAGTGAGCTGAGATTGCACCACCGCACTCCAGCCTGGGCGACAGAGCGAGACTCCGTCTCAAAAAAAAAAAAAAAAAAAAAAAAAAAAAAAAAAAAAAAGTCTACACTGATAGTAAATAAATAGTAACAATAAATGAAGGAATAAAACCAGTGAGTGGGGGATATAGGGGAAGCTCTTTCCTATAAGACTGCTAACTAGTAAATATGGGAGTTGTGGAGTTAGAAATAATCATAATTGGGGGCCAGGCACAGTGGCTCATGCCTGTAACCCCAGCATTTCGGAAGGCACTGGCGGGCAGATCACCTGAGGTCAGGAGTTTAGGATCAGCCTGGCCAACATGCTGAAACCCCATCTCTACAAAAAATACAAAAATTAGCCGGGCATGGTGGTGGGTGTCTGTAATCCCAGGTACTTGGGAGGCTGAGGCAGGAGAATCACTTGAACCCAGGAGGCAGAGGTTGCAGTGAGCTGATATCACGCCACTGCACTCCAGCCTGGGTGACAGAGCGAGACTCCATCTCAAAAACAAAACAAAAACCAATCCTATTTGCACCCATCAGAGAGCAGTACCTGATTCAGGCAGGAATCATCAATAAATACTAGAATTAATGGATGGAAGGCTGAGGACACGCAGGATATTTACACAGCCTCTTCTCACAAAGGGGAGAACAGTGACCACCTGGCAGAGACCACCCACCAAACCATCTAAGGAACATCACCAATATTGAGCCAAAGTGGTGTCACGTGACTCCTGTGACGCACCGAGAAGGTTCCGCTGCTGTGAATTGCAGCCGAAATGCACAACCTGACCCCAGTCCTGAGGCGAAACCTGACAAACCTAAAGAGAGGGATATTCTACAAAATAATGAACTGCGCTTTTCAAAGGATCAGTGTCAAAAAAGATAGAGGCTGAGACACTATTCTAGAATAAAGAGATGAAAGAGAAGAACCACAAAATGCAATGTGTGATTCTGGATTAAATACCACATCAGGGAAAAAACCACTGCTCTAAAGAACAATATTGAGACAACTGGAAAAAGGTACAGTCTGTAGTTACATGAGGATGATGGATTGAGATAACACTTCTTGAATTTTGCACAGCGTACTGTGATTATATAAGAGAATGTCCTTGTTTGTTAAAAAAAAAAAATAGTTCAGCCTTTTGATGTAAAGGGCATAATATCTGCAACTTACTTTCAAATGGTTTAGTGAAAAACCTCTACGTGTAAAAAGAATGATAGAGCAGATGTGGTAAATTCCTACCAATTGTGAAGGGGATACAGAAGTTCTCCGTACTTATCTTACAACTTTTCTGCAAGTTGAAAATGATTTCAAAACAATGTGTGTTTTTTGTTTTTTTACAAACATAGAACATCATCATGATCCTGAGGGGGGAACAAATTTCTTTAAATAGGATATAAAAACTGCTATTGTACAAAAAGTTTGACAAACTTCACTATAAAAAATTATATTAACAAAACGGAAAGCTGCACAGTGGGAGAAGCTACTTACGTGTCTGACAAAGGATGCCAATTCACAGTGTAGAACGTGCAAAGTGGCAAGAAAAGGACAGATAACTCACTCTGCGAAGAAGTGGGGCAAAATATTTAAATAGGCACTTCACAAAGGAAGATGTCCAAGTGGCTGATAAGCCTATGAGAATGTGCCCAACGTCATGACTCATTATTGAAATTCTACATAATACCACTGTGAGAGAATCAAGGACGGCAACTTGGAGATGCTCAACAATGTAACAACTACAACGTCCAGCATCTATTAAAAAAAACAAACAAGTGAAAAACCACAGAAAGGTCACCTTAAGGAGAAGAAAAATCAGTAAACAGAAACAGACCAAGAAATGACAAAATGCTAGCATTAGCTGATACAGGTTATTTTATATATACATACACACACACATAAATACATATATATACACACATACATCTATACAAATACACACATATACATATACATATATATACACACGTATATTAGCTGACAATTGGCTATTATAAACATGATCAGAGCATTATAAAACAAAACAGGAATGAGGGGAGAAATGGAAAGTATAAAAAAGAACAAAACAGAACTTTAGAAAAGAAAGCCCTTGAGCATGAAGAAACCACAGCAGAGATTACTCGGCTGAAAGCCTATAGAAGAAAAAGTCTAAATAATAATCAGAACCTCAGTGACAAAAACATACATTTGGTTTAACTTCTAGAGGGTAAGGGGCAGAAGAATATTTGAAGAAACAATAATTTTTTAAATCCCAAATTTGATTTTTTAAAAAAGTAAAAATGCACGTGTTCAGAAAGCTCAACAAATCCTAAGCAGAATAAATACAAAGCAACACAAAGGCATCTAATAGTCAAATTACTGCAAACGTGACATAAAAGCAGCCTGAGAAGAAGACACAATAAACACAGAAGAACATAGATAAGGATGACTGTGATTTCCTGGGCAATCCAGAAGACAAAGAATATGACACCCTTAAAGTACTGAAAGCAAAAAAGAACCGTCAACCTAGAATTCTATATGCAGCAAAAGCTTCCTTGAAAGATGGAGGTGACAATAAATTACACAAGGAAAGCTGATGCCTTTTATTGTATGCAAGGTTTACCTCACTTAGGCAGATATTTTTATATAAAGTTTTTTCTTTTTTTGAGATGGAATCTCACTCTTGCCCAGGCTGGAATGCAGTGGTGTGATCTCGGCTCATTGCAACCTCTGCCTCCCGGGTTCAAGCGATTCTCCTGCCTCAGCCTCCCGAGTAGCTGGAACTACAGACACACACCACACCTGGTTAATTTTTGTATTCCACTGTATGGCCATACCACAGTTTGCGTACTCATTACTAATTACTCATTAGTAATTACGAACTAAGCTGCCATGAACATGTGCATATGTGATTTTGTATGCACTTAAATTTTCATTTTTTTTTTTTTTTTTGAGACAGAGTCTGGCTCTGTCACTCAGGCTGGAGTACAGTGGTGCAATCTCAGCTCATTGCAACCTCTGCCTCCTAGGTTCAAGCGATTCTCCTGTCTCAGCCTCCCAAGTAGCTGGGATTACAGGCACCCGCCACCACACCTGGCTAATTTTTTGTATTTTTAGTAGAGATGGGGTTTCACCATGTTGGCCAGGCTGGTCTCGATCTCCTGACCTCAGGTGATCCTCCCACCTCGGCTTCCCAAAGTGCTAGGATTACAGGCATGAACTACTGTGCTTGGCCAAGTTTTCATTTCTATTGGGTCAATTAACCTAAAAGTAGGATTGAAGGTTATATGGTTTAAAAAAAATGAAAACTTAAGTGCATACAAAATCCAGTACACACATGTTTATGGCAGCTTAGTTCATAATTATTAAAAACCTAATGTCCTTTAACCGGTGAACGCGTACACAAATTGTGGTGTGGCCATACAATGGAATACTACTTACTCAGCAACAAAAAAGAATCAGTGCTAATACAACATGAATGAATCTCAAAATGTATTCAGATCCAAGAGGCCACATACTGTATACAACACCATCTATAAGCCAGGAAACAGATTAGCGGTGGCCGGGAGTCAGGGGAAGGGGGGAGAAATGACCACAAAGGGGCAGGATGAGTTTAGAGTGATGAGCTTGTTCTATATCTTGACTGGGGAGGTGACTACATGACTATACGTATTTTTTTTAAACGCCAGGCTGGGCGCGGTGGCTCATGCCTATAATCCCAGCACCTTGGGAGGCCAAGGCAGGTGGATTGCTTGAGCCCAGGCGTTCCAGACCAGCCTGGGCAATGTGCTGAAATCCTGTCTCTACAAAAAAAAAAATTCACAAAAATTAGCTGGGTGTGGTGGCATGTGCTTGTAGTCTCAGCTACTCAAGAGGCTGAGATGGGAAGATGGCTTGAGCCCGGGAGGCAGAGGGTATAGTGAGTTGAGATCGTGCCACTGCATTCCAGCCTGGATGACAGAGTGAGATTATGTCTCAAAAAGTAATAATAACATAAATTTTTTTAAACTTCCAAATTGTACATCAAAGAGTAAATGTTATAATATGTAAAATTTAAAAGTTATTAAAAATAGAAAAAGATTACTTTATGGTAAAAATTACTTCTTCATATGCTATAAGCCTGATGTTAAGTGCAGGACAACATTAGCACAAAGGACTGGAGGAGGAACATGAGAATATACCGTTTTAAGAGTCTTAAGTTATGCACGAGGGGCATCGCACAATTGAGGAGGTGGGCTGAGGGAAGTGAGAGATGCTACCGTGCGGTCTAGAGCAATTGCTAAACAACTGAGGCAGAAGCAGGAATAGCTAGTAAGCAATCGTGGAGCTAAAAACGATCATATTCAACAGAGAAACATGCAGGGAAGGAGAAAAGGTAAATGAACAAATAGCAAGATGGTAGACGTACACCTAAAGCCGCTGAAAGTAACAGCAAATGTAAATGGTCTAAAGATTCCAAATAAAAGGCAGATTGTTAGACTGCATAAAAATGCAAATCCCAACCATATGCCGTCTCTAAAAAATATACTTTAAGACACAGGTAAGTTAAAAGCAATAGGACAAAAAGAGCCAAAACCACACAAATACTAAATATAAGAAAGCTGAAATGCTATGGTGATATCAAAGTGACTTCAGAGATGGATAAATGACATGAAAGACCATTACCATGACTAGAACAAGATGAAAGAGAAAATCCTAATAGTTCTATGTCTAAAGTAATATTGGTAATTAAAGTCAATTGTAATTGGTAAGAATGCTGCTAATTACAGTAAATTGGTAATTAAAAGCCTTCCCACAATTAACAACAGCAACAAACCCCAGGCCCAAGTGGCTTCGCTGGTAAGACAAGTTTATCAAACACTTCAACAACATCAAGCTTATATCAACTCTTCGAAAAAACAAAGGAGAAGGGAACATAAAGCCAGCATAAAGCAGATACCAAAACCAGACAAAGACATTAGAGGAAAATTACAGATCAATAACCTTCATGAACATAAATGCAAAATTCCTTGAGAAAATATCAGCAAGTTGAATCTAGCAATATATGTAAACACTGTAATACAAAATGACCAAGTGAGGTTTATCCCAGGAATGCAAGGGTGGTTCAATACTGGAACACTAACTGATGCAATACACCATATGAACAAAACTAAGAACACCCACAAAATCACTTGCATAGATAGAAACTTCTACAAACTGGTCAAATGCAGCCATGCAAAACCTACAGGTGACATCACACGTAACAAAGAAAGGCTGAATGTTCCCCCCGAGAGACAGCATGGCAAAGAGATGTTTGCTTTCACCACTTCCACTCAATCTGGAGTGGAGATCCAGAAACACAAGGTGTGCAAACTGCAGTAAAACTGTCTTTATTCACAAACAGGATGATGGCCTATGTAGGAAATGCCAAGGAATTTACGGAAAGCTATTAGAACTAATCACTAAAGGTAGCAAGGTTGTAGAATACAAGGTCAACATACAAAAAAACCAACTTTATTCCGGCTGGGCGCAGGGGCTCACTCCTGTAATCCCAGCACTTTGGGAGGCTGAGGTGGGTGGATTACAAGGTCAGGGGATTGAGACCATCCTAGCTAACACAGTGAAACTCCATCTCTACTAAAAATACAAAAAATTAGCCGGGCGTGGTGGTGGGCACCTGTATTCCCAGCTACTCGGGAGGCTGAGGCAGGAGAATGGCGTGAACCCAGGAGGCAGAGGTTGCAGTGAGCCAAGATCACGCCACTGCACTCCAGCCTGGGCGACAGAGCAAGACTCCATCTCAAAAAAAAAAAAAATCAACTTTATTCCTATGTACTGAAAATAAACAATTGGAAAATGAAATTATAAACAATATAATTCACAAACACATCAAATTAAAATAAAATAGGAGAACGGAGAAATACATGCAAAAAATATGTAACATCAGCAATTCTACTCCTAGGTATGTAGGCAAACATGCAAAACACATGTCTGTAAAGACTTGTACCTAAATGCTCACAGCCGCATTATTCAAAATAGCCAACAAGCGGAAACATTCCAAAAGTCCATCCACTACTGAACTGATAAATAAAATGTGGCATTATCCACACAATGGAATTTGACTTCACAAGAAAAATGGCCAGGCGCAGTGGCTCACGCCTATAATCCCAACACTTTGGGAAGCCAAGGCAGGTAGATGGCTTGAGCCCAGGAGTTCAAGACCAGCTTGGGCAACACGGTGAAACCCTGTCTCTACAAAAACGCAAAAAAAATTAGCCGGGTGTGGTGGTGCACGCCTGTAGTTCCAGCTACTCTAAGGGCTGAGGCTAGAGGACTTCTTGAGTCTGGGAGGCAGAGGCTGCAATGAGTAGAGATTGTGCCATTGCACTCCAGCCCAGGCAACAGAGTGAGAGTGAGACCCTGGAAAGAAAGAAAGAAAGAAAAGGAAGGAAAGGAAGGAAAGAAAGGAAGGAAGGAAGGAAAGGAAGGAAAGGAAAGGAAGGAAGGAAGGAAAGAAAGGAAGGAAAGGAAGGAAGCAAAGGAAAGGAAAGGAAGGAAGCAAGCAAGCATTCTTGGCTGGGCACAGTGGCTCATGCCTGTAATCCCAGCACTTTGGAAGGCCAAGACAGGCAGATCACTTGAGGTCAGGAGTTTGAGACCAGGCTGGCCAATGTGGTGAAACCTCGTCTCTACTAAAAATACAAAAAATCAGCTGCCATGGTGGCGGGTTCCTGTAATCCCAGTTACTCAGGAGGCTGAGGCAGAAACTGCCTGAACCCAGGAGGCGGAGGCTGCAGTGAGCCGAGATCGCACCACTGCACTCCAGCCTGGGTAACAGAGTGAGACATGATCTGAGAAAAAAAAAAGAAAGAAAGAAAGAAAAAAATGAAGCATTGACCTATTCTTCAACATGGGTGATTCCTGATGCCAAAAGAAAAAAAGCCAGTCACAGTATATCATACGATTCCATTGAACCGAAGTGCCCAGAATAGGAATCTACACAGAGAGTAGACTAGTGCTTGTCTAGGGCCGAAGGGAATACGGGGAAATAGAAATGTCTGCCAAATGGCAAGGGGTTTCTTTGGGGGATGACAAATATTCCAAAATTGATTGTAGTGATGGCCACACAGCTCTGAATATACAAAAAAACCACTGGATTATTACTTTAAACAGATGAACAGTATGGCATGTGAATTACGTCTCAATAAAGCTATTACATCTATGAATGACATCCATATATTAAAAGCTGGGGGAAATTACAGTGGCAAGAAATTGAGAGATGTACTTTCTTCATGGATTAGAAGCCTCAATATTGTTAAGAGGTCAGTTCTTCTCAAACTGATTTACAGAATCAGTGCAACATCGATCAACATTTTAGTAATCTTTTAGTTAGAGATCAGCAAATAGCAAAGGACTACGATAATCCTTCAAAACAATTTCTTTTTTTTGAGACAGAGTCTCACTCTGTGGCCCAGGCTGGAATGCATGATCTTGGCTCACTGTAACCTCCGCCTCCTGCGTTCAAAGGATTCTCTCGCCTCAGCCTCCTCAGCAGCTAGGACTACAGGCGCATGCCACCACACTGGCTAATTTTTGTATTTTTAGTAGAGATGGGGTTTCACCATGTTGGCAAGGCTGGTCTCGAGCTCCTGACCTCAGGTGATCCACCCACCTCGGCCTCCCAAAGTGCTGGGATTACAGGTGTGAGCCACCTTGTCCGGCCCAAAACAATTTTCAATAAGAAAATGAAGGTGAAGACCTACACAACCTGACTTCAAGACTTTAAGCTACAGTAATCCTGACAGGGGATATCTGGCATAAGCACAGACACACAGATCAATGGAACCGAACAGAATCCAGAAATAGGCCTGCAGGTACGTATTCGACTGATTCTTGTCAAAGGTGTGAAGGGAATTCAGTGGAGACCTGGTGCTGCAATGACTGGACGTCCACAGGGGAAGGAAATGAAACTTCCCACCTGACCTCTTCTGCAAAAACGAGCCCAACATGAACCATCCACTAGAACATCAGAGCAAAACTGTTAAGACTTTTGCAAGAAAACACACAGACACACACACAGACTCACAGACACACACACAGAAACACACACACAGACACACAGACATACACACACAGACACAGAGACACACACACATGACACACAGACACAGAGATAGACACCCACACACACACAGACACACACACACACAGAGACACACAGACACACACACATAGACACAGTGTTGCCCCACCCTGGATAGGCAGGAATTCACACACAGACACATACAGACACACACAGAGACACAGAGACAAACAGACACACAGACACATACAGACACACACAGAGACACAGAGACAAACAGACACACACAGACACACAGAGACAAACAGACACACACAGACACACAGAGACACACACATAGACGCAGACACACAGACACAGTGTTGCCCCATCCTGGACAGGCAGGAATTCACACGCAGACACACACACACAGAACACATAATTTTAGGTAGACAAGGATTTCTTGAACAGGCTACAAAAAGCACTAGCCATAAAATACAACTTTAATAAATTGATCTTCATCAAAATTTAAAACTTCTGGTCTTTGAGAGCCACCATTACAATAATGAAAAGGCAGGTCAGACTAGGAGAGAATGCCCGCAATACCCATATGTGAACTTACTTGCAAAGTATATAGGAAACTCTTAAAATGCAATTTTTAAAAAATGGACAAAAGATCTGAAGAAATACGTCACAATAAAAGTTATAAAGTATGGCTTATTCAACCTGTGAAACGTGCTCAGCGTTATTGACCATCAGGGAAATGCAAATAGAAACTACAATGGGATGTCACTGATATTCCACCCAATAGGAAGGGCTGAAATGTCAAGGCTGACAGAGAACCCCGGCTGCCGTAAGGCCGTGGGGCGCCTGCTGCTCTCACGGGCTGCTGGTGGGAGTGCGGCCTCATGCAGCCCCTTGGCCTCATGCGTTCAACCACATGACGAACAGAAACCATGACACACGGAAATATACAGGATCTACGGCTGCACGGTCTCACGCACGGGGATCCTATGAGAAGCAAAAGGGCAGTAGGAGGCAGCAGGGTGGTGGTCCCGTGGGGCCAGGATGGGGTAGACGACTCTGTGCAAAGAACCCCAGGGTAACATTCTACAGGAGGGAACTGTTCTGTATGTTGATTGCAACATTGCACTTGATTGCACAGTGAACTCACTGATGGCACACTTTGTAAAGGATACAAATACTTTTGGTTTTTGTTTTTTGGTTGGGGACAGGGTCTCGCTCTGTCACCAGGCTGGAGTGCAGTGGCGCAATCTCAGCTCACTGCAGCCTCTGCCTCCTTGTTCAAGTGATCCTCCTGCCTCAGCCTCCAGAGTAGCTGGGACTACAAGCGTGCATCACCACACCCGGCTAATTTTTGTATTTTCAGTAGAGGTGGGGTTTCGCCATGTTGGCCAGGCAGCTCTCAAATTCCTGACCTTAAGAGATCTGCCCACCTCAGCCTCCCAAAGTGCTGGGATTACAGGGGTGAGCCACCACGCCTGGCCAATACAAATACTTTAGCAAGCAAAAAAGGCGGGGAGGAGAGAACAATGGCCTAGACGGGCCACACCACAGATGAACCACATCTACAGGATGCTGATGAAAGCAGACAGATGGTCCAGTGCGGTGCTCCCACCTGTAATCGCAGCATTTTGGGAGGCTGAGGCGGGAGGATTTCTTGAGCCCAGGAATTCGAGGCCACCTGGACAATATAGCGAGACCCTGTCTCTATAAGTAATTACAAAATTAGCTGGGCATAGCGGCACACGACTGTGGTCTCGGCTCCTCGGAAGGCCTGAGTTGCAGGGGTATTGGCCCTTCAAAGCAGAAGGAACCCTTCACCCCCCACCCCTGCAGCCAATGGCACTCCCCGGTCTGGCCATCTCTGCTTGGGGCCTCCTCTTGGGCCCCACCCTATCCAGGCCAGTGATGAAGGCACCCTCTGCTCCCTGGGTGGTGGTGGTGGGGGGGCTCTAACAGTGCGGAGGCCCCCGTCCCAGGCCACAAGGCAGCAGAGTGGGGACGATGGTGCGATTTGCATACTCAGTAACCCCAAGTTCAGCCCCTCTTCTTGCTTCTCTCTGGGAACCCCAAACAACAGTCCTGAGTTTTGAGCTGCTGGTGGGAGCGGCCTCGGACATACAGCCCTGCTCCCCGACCGGGCAGGTGTACCTTCCAGATGGGTAATGGTGGGGCGTGAGTGGCTGCAATGGAGACCACCCTAGCCAGCAGCCCTGGCCACCTGGGTTCTGTGGCCCAGGGCCGGGAGCACCCCACCCAAGCCTGGGTGTTCAGCCGGGGGATGGACGGGGCCAGTGCTGACCTTGCAGGTCACCCTGAAAAGGGCGGGGCCCGCAGCAGGCCTCTCCTGATGGGCAGAGCCAGGACAGATGTGCTGCTGTGTGCCGCGACCCACACCCAGTGGCATCTGTCCAGGGTCCAGGATGTGGGCAGCTGGTCTGAGGCTGGATGGGAGGGTCTCCTGGACCCTGAGCAGTTCCAACTTTGCCTGTTTTGCCTGAGTTCAGACCGCCCCACGGAAGTGGGTACCCAGCTTAGGGATGGGTGCCTGACCCCCATGCCCTGCAGAGGCACACAGGGGACACCGGGTGGACCCCAGAGAGGTGGGGGTGGAGGGAGCCAGAAGGGAAGGGGAAGCGGACATGCACAGGGCCAACCACTCACGGGCCCACAGGCCCTGTGGCCAGAGCTGTCCCCTGCCAGGAAAGGGTTACCGTCACGGGCCCACAGGCCCTGTGGCCAGAGCTGTCCCCTGCTGGGAAAGGGTTATCGTCACGGGCCCACGGGCCCTGTGGCCAGAGCTGTCCCCTGCTGGGAAAGGGTTACCGTGGAAGTGTGCAGCTGGTGTCAATACCCAGGCGTGGCTTTGTCTCTGCCAGCCACACAGAGTGACATCTGCCAGCTGCAATTAAACATCTGCCCGCCCGAAGCCACTGCTGAGGGCATGAAAGGGACGGCCAGGCAAGCCCCGTCAGGCACAGGAGGGGGGTGTGGGCGCAGGTCCGGGCAGCCCCCTCCCCTTCAGAGGACAGGAGAGAAGCCCCAGCATGGCACTACCCCTTTCCTCTGCGAGCTCCATTTCCCTGTCCCTCAACCTCAGTGGTCTGCCATGCCACAGGTGCCCGTCCTCAGCTTGGGTGACAACTGCCACCCCCACTACAATGAAATAACCGTCAGGGCCCCGTGCTGTCATCTGCCCTGGGGTGAAAGCAGCTGCCATGCCCGTCTCGGCTGTTGCAGGGACCTGTGGATCCAGATGTGCCAAGGAGACCACGGGAACAGACCCCTGAGCGTAGCTGGGGAGCCCCCACCCCAAGCCCAGCCCCAGCTGGCACTGCCCACCCGGCCGGCTGCCTTGCCGGGGAAGCCCCGGCTCCCGGTGTCCCTGCTGGACATTCAGATGCCCCCGAGCCCTGAGCCCCAGCGGGAACGCAGCCGCACCCTGGGGGAATGAAGGCGGGTACGCGAGGAAGAGGGCCCGAAGAGGAAAGGGGCTGCCACTCAGGCCACAGCACCACCGAGTCCCGAGGCGCAGGCTCCCTCTGCCCGGCCCACCTCCTGCTCTCTGGAGGGGCTGGCCCCTGACTCATCCCCGTGGTGGGGCGGGAAGGGACGGGGGTGCAGGGGAGGCGGAGGCAGGCATTTCACAATCTCTAGCTCAGACGCAAGGCCCCTGACAACGCCAGGCAGGGATGCCTGTGCCTCACCCTCTGGGAGGTTTCCCCATCAGCCGGAGGGGAACTGCACTGGGCGTTTCCCTTCTGGTGGATATGATGTTTTTCTTTCACCCCTGGGTGCACCCCACCCCCAGCTCATCTTGCTCCGGGGTCTCCCGTGGCTGCCGGCCACAGGGCCAGGAGGAAGGTCCCCGCCTGCCGCAGGGGTGATGGCTTAAGGCCCAGGAGGGAGCCCTGAAGTGACTGCTGCAGAGATGAGGGCTGGTGGGTGGGAAGCACTGAGCGTCCCGAGCCAGCGTCCACCTGATGGGGACCGAGACGGGGCCTGCCTCGCTGGGGGTGGCGGGGCTTGAACTCGGCCCCATCAACCTCACACACCCATGCATGGCTCCTTCTCAGCAGCTTTGCTCCTGACTGCAACAAACTGAAAACAACCTAAATGTCCTTTGATAAGGCACTGGAGAAATCAAACGTGGCGGCTCCTTCTGACGGGTGGTGACGCAGGACCTGGAGGGAGGGAGGAGAGGCACGAGACAGACACTGCGTGGAGACCCTGGCCATGAGGCCACACAGACCACGGGGCGGGGGCTGTGCCGGGGACAAAAGGCAATTAACTTTATCTGTAATATTTTGATTTCTTTCAAAAAGAGGAGAACAGCCCTACAGCACAAGCTGTCCACGGTTCTCAATGCGAGAGAGGGTGGAACAGGCACACGCGTTACCACACGCCAAGGTGCAGCTCCGGGACCCTCGGCAATCGCTCAGGCCCGCCTCTCACTCAACAGGTGGGGAGACTGAGGCCAGAGAGGAAGAGGAGCTCAGCCTGCAGGGACCTTAGAACACGCTAGTCCTACCAGCCCAGAGAGACAGCTGCCTGGCTCCACTCCTGCACGGCCTGGCGAGGGCAGCAGCCAGCCTCCTGCGTGGGTGTGAGGACGTTCCCCGGACGAGCCCCGGGACACGGAGGGCACGGGGAGCTAGCACCCAGGGGCAGCTCCAGGTCAGGCGACGGCCCCTCCCTCTACCTGCTCCCCCCATGGCACCGCCAACCCAGCACACCCAGTGACACCAGCAACGTCACAGCCAGTAACCTAGATTTTAACCAAGAAATCACACACCCCCTTTCTCTGCCCCACTTATGGGCTTGCCGAACAGAAAAACCATGACAAGAAACCCAGACTGTGGCATCCAGAGCCAAACTGTATGGTAGGTGGGCGGGAGCAGGCCTGGCCTCCCAGCCGCCCACTTTCCACCTCGCTGGCGTCAGCGACACCTGTGCAAAGGCAGAGACTGCCGCGCAGCACCTGCGGCCTGGACAAAGCCCTGCAGGAACATGGCCTTGAGGGTGTCCCCGCCCCTCAGCCCCAACGGGACTGTACCTTGTGTGGTCTGAGTACGGGGGAGTTGGAGGGAAGGACTCACCAGAGCAGCTGCCTCCCGTCCCCACCCAACACACATCCGGGACTCCACAGAGCCGCTTCCTGGCTGCAGTCCTGCCGGCTCCCCAAAAACCCATCAAGGCAGGTGGGCGTGAGGGCTTCTAGCTCACGAAGTCCAGGTGATGTGAGGGCTTAAGGCTGACCCAGCACCCAGGGGCAGATGCATGGGACAAGTCACGAGGCTTCACGGTGCTCCCAGCAAACCCGACACCCAGCCCTGGCTCCCATCACCCCAAACACATCAAGGCCCAAGGTCACATTGGAGCAGCAGGGGGCTGTGCAGGGAGGACCCTGGGAAGATGTTTGGATACGATGGGTCTGTTTCCATCTCCATGGTGCAGCTCCCTGACCCGTCGGCAACCCGTCGGCAGGGCCCTGTCTGGCTGCCATTGTCGGCAGGGCACTGTCTGGCTGCCATCAATGGGGGATGTCCTCAGGGACTGTAGGGGTGCCCAGCCTGTCTGGGGTTCTGCCCTGGGACTGGAGCCCATGGACAGAGCTCCTTCCCAACAGGGGCCCTGGGTGGGCCTTGGGAGCCTTCCCCAGCAGCCTCTGGCTGGTCCCCTGCCTTTCCTGGGGTGGCTGTCAGCAGGGGCAGAGGGAAAGCGCACATGGGGCGGATTCCCCGGAGGCCTCAGCCAGCCGGGTCCACAAGCACTGGCATCCTGTACGGCCTCTGTGGTGAGCCGGAGCCCGGTGTGCTCTGCCCTCAGGAAGGGCCAATTCGGTAGCTAGCAAAGCTCCCAGTCTCAGGAAAAATCAAGCCCTACCCCCTACCACTAAAAGAAAACAAAAGCTGTGAAGCCCAGATCGAGGTGGCCTGTGAGCTGGCATTCTGTGGGATTCATGCAAACACAGCAATATACATTTAAACCAAGTGCAGAGTTCTCAGGAAGACACCACGGAGCCCAGAGCACCTGCTGGCAAGGCAGTGGCTTCTCCTGCAGGCGGAGAGGCAGCCAGGTTGGCCAAAGCAGTGGTTACCCTGCTGTCCCGGCTGTGGTGGCAGATGCTGCACAGGGACCCAGCTGGCCTAGGGGTCCAAGCTGGTGGGTGGTCCTGGCCCCCTCTGCCCCCAACCAGCACTGCAGGAGGGGAAGAGCAGGCGGGCGTCCCATCAGGGCACAAGGACATGCGTGGTGGGGTGGAGAGAGTCCCCACACTGCCCCTCGGGGTCCACCACCTGCCCGTGGCTGGCATTATGCGCCCGCACCCAGGCCCAGGCCGCTGCACACAGGCCCCGCATGCAGACCAGCCAGGTGGCCAGCCCAGACACACAGTCAGGTTGCGGGGACACCCGATCCTGGGCACCAACAGTGGGACTCTGCCCAGCAAAGCCTGAACAGTCTCCAGAGGCTGTAACCAGGAATCTCCAATTAGGGCAACCTGGGTTTGTGGGGCCCAGGACGGGGAGCAGCCCTCCTTGAAAGAAAGGAACGGAGAGGAGGGGGGGACGACTGCTCACTTGGCTCAGCACACCGGGCGTTTCCTGGCCCATCCCTGGCGCGGGGCCTGGAGAGGTGGTGGCAAAGGGGCTGGGTTCAGGGGACTCTCTGGACCTCGCCGGGTGAGGCACAGACTGAGGTTAAAGGGGAAGTAGGCGGGTCCTCCCGTACACCGCGTGGCACCAGGCCCTTCACGGTGGAACGTGAACCTCACGTTCATGGGGAACGTGAACCCTCGGGCAGGTCCCTGGGCCACGGGACGCCTGCGTTTCCTCATCTATCCAGTGGAGACAAGACCCTTCCCACGGGCTGGCAGAGTCTCCCAGGAGTTCTTGTCTCATCCAGGACCAAGTCTGAACCCCATGGTGAACAGAGCTCTGCCACCTCCTCCAGGCTTGGTGGGGGGCTCCCCTGTGGCCCCGCTTCCCAGCCAGGTGGTGTGGGGCTCCACCCCGCCGCGTTACCTGCATAGCTGCCGGAGGCCTTGATGTACATCTGGCCGTACTGCTCCTCCACCATGGTGTCGTAGGCCTCGTCGTCCTCCTCGTCCTCCTCGTTGTGGTACGAGGTAGGGCTGTCGGTGGTGGGCAGGCTGCTGGCGCCCGGACTGGTCCGCTCCCCCTGGGGGTAGGGCATCTGCTGGATGCCGGGGATGAGGGTGGCCAGGCTGGGCACCCCGTAGTAGGAGACACGGGGCAGTTTGAGAGGGGCTGTGCCCGCCGCCACCGCAGCCCCCGCGGCCACCGCCACGCCGTCCCGGGGCCCCGTCTCCAGCGGGCGCTTGGGGGCCAGGCCTGGGCCGGCCGGCGGCAGCTCCATGGCTTCATGCTTTACTCGGGTCAGCAGCGGGATGGGCACCGAGGGGGACACGACGTAGGGGGCGGCGGCGGTGGCCGGCTGCAGCTGGTTGCAGGGGCTCTGGGGCTCGGAGCCGGCGTCCTCGATCACAGCGGTCTGCGAGTCGCAGTGGGGCGAGCTCACCTTGAACATGAGGTCGGTGCCGCGCTCCACGATGTGCTGGATCTGCAGGAAGCCGGCCGTGTACATGACCACGAGCTGCTCGCTGGCCGTCATGGTGAGCCTGCCCGTGTAGCAGAAGGACAGGATCTGCTGGAAGCAGGCGGGCGGCACGGAGCCGGGCAGCTCGAAGGCGCTCTTGCTGTTGCCGCTGAACAGGTCGCGGAAGTAGAGGCTGCTGGCGGCCAGCACCGCCCGGTGGGCCTTGAAGGCCTGGCCCTTGACCACGATGGACACATCGCAGTAGAGGCCCAGCAGGCGCTGCTCGTTCAGGCAGCCCAGCACTGTGTTCCCGAAGTTGGGGATCTCGATGTGCAGCATCTGAGACATGGCGGGCGGGCAGCGGCGGGGCTGGGCTCTCAGCGCGGGGCGGCCCTAGCGGGGCTCATCTGTGGGGGCAGGAGGCACGTGGTCAGTCCCTCCAGGTCAAAGGCTCCCCGCTCAAGGGGCCATTCCCACCCCCTCCTCCCCCGCCAGGGGCTTACAAAGAGCGAGGCTTCCGCACGCACCCTCCCCCACCCCTCCTGGCTGGGACACTCCAGAGAAGGGACACGGGGCCTCCCAGACCCCCTGGCAGAGGGGCAAGAGGGCCCGGCCAGCACTGCTGCAGATCCCCCGGGGGGCTGCCCGGCAGGAGTGCGCCCACACCACTCCCAGGGGGCTGCTCTTAGCGACTCGGTCTCAGCAGGCGAGGAGGAGCGCAGGCCTGAACCTGCCCCGGGACAGGAGGTGGGGGGCGCCGGGGGAGCCTCTGGGCAAGCCTGCAGCCACTCTCCTCCCCTCAAAAAAGTTCCAGCCCGCACAGGAGCTCCCGGGAGGGGCCGCGCTGGAGCGGTGGGGAAGGAGGGAGGGAGGGGGGTCTCTGGAGCTGTGCAGTTTGCGGTTTGCTTTCCCTCTCTTCCCTCCGAGCAGCCTCGCAGAGGGCCCCTGCGGGGAAGGCGGGCCAGCGTCCCCTAGTCCCCCTGAGCCTCCCGGGCAGGTAGGGAATGGCTGGGGGTGCCGGGAAGTCCGCTGAAGCCGCGTCCACTCCTCCCTCGCGCAGAGAGACCACCCTGGGCGCGCCCGCTCCGTTCTCCCGTGTTCTCCCGGCTCGGACCAGACCCAGGTTCCCAAGCCGCCGCCAGGGCAGGAGTTGGGAAGCCTGTCGCAGCCCCACTCGCGGACGCCCCCCACCCCGCTCGCCTCGCTCCCCACGCGGGCCAATCCCGACGGCCCGGCCCCAACCCAGGTGACTACAGGGGTCCCAGCCCTCGCTGGGCTGCCCGGACCCCGGGGCTGGGAGCTGGGGAGGGCGTCGCTGTTTATCTGGTGCGGACTCCGGAGGGGGCGGGGGCGGCCCAGAAGGCGCCAGCCCAACTCCGCAGGGCCGCACAAAGGCCGCTGTGTCCCACGGGAGGAAAGTGCGGGCGGCCGCAGAGGCGCCGGGTGGCGGGAGGAGGGCGGAGCCACCGCGCCGGGAGCTGGGCAGGTGGACGCGCGCCGGGGGCGGCCCGCAGTGCCCCCGCTGCGGAGAAGTTGCCGGCCGGTCGGGAAGACCTACCTTCCGCCGCTGCGGCCGCCGGCCGGCACTGCCCGCTCCGCCTGGCAGGACAGGCTCCCCGCACGCAGCCCGCCTGCCCAGCTGCTCCGCGAATGCAGCAAACGGAGCGGGAGCCCTGGGGCGGGGAGGGCGCAGGGAGCCGGCGAGGAGGAGGAGGAGGAGGAGGTGGAGGAGGAGGAGGAGATGGTGGAGGAGGAGGAGGAGGAGGAGGAGGAGGAGGAGGAGGGCAGAGCGCCTGGGCGCTGGACTCGCGGCCGCAGCTCAGCTGCACCCAGGCCGGCCCTCCCGGGCAGCGCACCGCATCTCAATGAAGGGGCCGGATGCAGACGAACGTTCCGGCGGCTCGGGAATGAATAGCCGCCTTTGATTTGGGAGCCGAAGTAAATGCCAGCTCCCAGCCCCGGCTTTAAAAACAGTGGAGTGTTGGTGCCAGAGGAATGCGCGGCCCCGGGTGCTGGTACGAGACAGACTTTTGATGACTCACTGCAATGCAAACAAAGATGGCAGAAATACTGTACAGTAGTGGAGAAATGCTTCCCGGTGCCACGGCAACTGAGACAGCCTGGAAATTTATGGTGCAGTTTTGCATATGAATTACCCAGTAAACTGCCTCCCGGCCTTCCAGGACAGCCCCAGTGTCAAAGCATTTAAACTATTCCAAACAGTCTGCAGAGCTGGCAGAGCTGAACTCCTCCAGCGAGGGTGGGGAATGGGCAGAGGTGCCGGGGGGAGGGGGTGAGGGGGTCAGGACAGCTAGGGGAGCCAGGGAAGGGGAGGGGAGGTACAGCAGGGGGTGAAGAGAGGCACAGAAACGGCAAGCAGTGGGTGGGCGAGGCGGCACCCCAGGTCCTGGGGGCCTTAGAGCTGTGTCCTCTGCCCAGGCGGCAGGCCCTGGAGTCCAGCCCCAGCACCCCTCCCCATCCCACTCCCAGCGCCCTCCTGGCACTTTAAGAAAAGAGCGACTTTGTGGCCGGGCAACCAGGAGCCGGAAGGGGCAGCCCTGCCTGAGAGGTCCCAGCAGAGGGCAAGGCGGCCGCCCCGCTCCTCCCGCACACTCCTGGCTGCGGCCACACAGGCTGCACCTCCTGCCCAAGGGGGTCTGCAGCATCTGGCCGTTATTGAGCCTTTTCCTGGGAAGGGGCTGCTGTGCAGGACTTGTGGTGGCCCTGGGACCCCTCCAGAGAATGTGTGCTTCATCCTGGGCTCATACCACCCTCTCTGTGTGGGGCCCTGAGGCTGACCTCTGGACTGCCCAGCCTCAGTTTCCCTGCCACCGGCTGTGACCCCCAGGAAGAGCACATTCCACCCAGAAGGGGCAGGGTCCAGGCTCGAGGCCTTGAGGTGAGCCCCCTCCTGCTTGGCCAGCTGCCTCCACCACCCTCGGGGTAACCCTGGCAGCAGGATGCGGAGGAGGCCCGAACAGGCCTGGTGGGAGGCAAGGCGACACCGCCCTGCCCCTCACTCCCGGCGCCCCTCTGAGGCATCCGGAGACCAGAGAGAGGGCCATCTGGCTCCTCCCTAGTCACACACCATGGGCTCAGCTTCTCCAGACCAGACAAAAAGCCACTGAATGGGGACGGGAAGAGATCCAGGTGCGGGGAAGCTGCCGGCAAAGGCCCGTGGAGGTGGCTTCGTGCCTAGTGTTTTCTGCCTCCTACAAGGGGCTGGTGACAACTCAGGGAGACTGGGATGGGGGCGTTTACAGAAACGTCCCCACTCGGCCATGCTGATGAGCTGGGCTCCACTGGGCCAGGAGACACAGGACCCAGCTGTCACCCTCCCCGCCACACCCTCCACCCTCAGGTCCCCACTTAGTTTCTGCCTCATCCAGGAAGTCTGCCAAGTGCCCTCATAAGCTCGGCAAGGGCTGAATGCTGGACACAGCCCGGGCAGGGGGGACAAGAGAGGGGCCTGTGCGACACAGCACAGAGGGCAGAGGCCCCTGAACAGCTCCCTTCACAGACCCACCGCACCCACCACCAGGAGCCTCCCAGAGAGCCCGTGGCTTCTGTTGTGGGCAACTTCGCCCCAAGGACAGGGGGGTAGGGATGTCTGAGTCATACAGGGGCTTTTGTACCAAAAGAGGGAACAGGCAGAGGCCAGCACGGCGCACCGGTTCCTGGGGGGTCCCAAGTGCCTGGGCTGGGCAGGGCAGCAGCCAGGGCTGACACAGACAGCAAGGGACAATGTAGGCTCTCAGCCTGTCCCTTCCAGCAGCAAGAGGGTCCTGGCCTGTTGGCAAGGCTGAAATCCTAGGTCCCATGGGCACCAGCCACTTCCTGTAAGGACACCGCAGCCTCAGATGCTGAGCTGTGAACTGGGGTTATAATTTACCCTCAGATGGTTCCTGGGGGTGAATGGAACAATGTTTGTGAAGCCGGCGGCTGAAGCCTCACACACAGAAAGCCGGTGATGCCTGCAACCTGCTGTGACCTGGGCAGGAGAGCAGCTCTCAGCTGGGCATCCAGGTGGGCGTCTTAGTGCCCAGCCCAGTTCGGCCTGCGTCCACACCTCAGAAGCTGGAGCCCCAGGGCTGGGGGACAGACCAGCTCTCCCAGAGAAGGGACCATTATTCCCTTTGAAGGTGATGGGGCCGTGTGGTCCCTGGGGATCGAGGACAACTGGAGCTTTTGCTGGCTTGTCCTCAGGCCACCTGCACCGGTGAGGCTGCAGCCCCACGCCCCAGCCTGCTGAGAGCCGGACAGGAGCTGGTTTTAGGTTGCTTTCTTGGAAGGCTCAAGAACAAAGCTGAACTTTAGGAGAAAAGAATAAAATAAAGGCTTGGCTCATGCCCCCAGGGCCAGGAAAGCAGACACGCAGGGGCTGACCCTCCTGCTACACCCAGAGAGGAGGGGGCCGAGGGCCCAGGTGGGCCCAGGGACGTGAGCAGGGCTGTCTGCTGAGGAGGGCAGGGGCCAAGCCTGGTTCTCAGACATCAGGGCATCCCCACCCTCCCCTGCACATTCTCCGGTGACTCAGTTTCCCCACCACTTTGCTTCCCAAGCAACACCTCCTATTGTTTCCCCTTCTCGGTGAGATTCAACACACTCATTCACTTATAGAAAGTTCTGCAGAGCCAGGCAAAAAATCAGAGGTCGCCAACTTTGTTTACCCCAGCCATCCTCAGGGTTGTGGCACCAACGACCCTTGCTCTCAAAACGCCCTTCAGAACGGAACCCACTTTGGAGAATCTCTGCAGGTGACCCAAGGCCCGAGTCCACTCCCTGCAGCTGTGCCAGCCTTCGGTGCCCCACCCCACACAGACACACAGAGGAGGCTGGGTTCCTCTGAGCCCACAAGCCACCCTCAGGAATAAGAAAATACAGGTGGCCGCGGTGTCGGAGTGGGGGGTCTCTTCTCTGCAGAGCCTCACTTGAGGAAGGCTGAGATCCAGGCCTGCCCTGCCCTGGGGTTAGGGGTTGCCGACCATGATGAGCCCCATACCCAGCAACCTGCTGGTGGGTGAGAGGAGCCCACGGGGAGGACAGGGGCTCACTGGAACTGCAGCCGGACGTGCACACGGGGGTTGGGGCAGCGTCTCCAGAGCGACCCCCCTGCCTGAGTGTCGTCCCGGCAGGATTCACACAAGGACACAGGTTACAAGGTTGGTGCCAGGCCAGGGCACCTGGGTCCTGGCATCAAGTACCCAGGAGCAGAGGCTCTGGCAGGTACAAGACCCCTGAAAGCATCCCCCAGGCCAGAGGACTGGGACAGGGACCAGTCAGGCAGCCCAACAGGAGGAGCCCTTTTCCTGGGGCCCAGCCCGGCAGCTCCATGGTCTGAGGGCCTCGCCCAGAGTCCCCAGAAACCCTGCCCCCTCCACCCCTAGATTGTAAAGCACTTTCTAAGCCCAGCACAGCAAACCAGAGGAATGCGGCACTGAATTTCTGCAGGATCACCACCAGCAAGGGGAGGGGAGGCGAGAAAAGTTAAATTAAATTAAATTATCTTGCAGGATTTAATTTCACCAATCTAATAAGAGGTTCTGGACCTCAGCAAATGCACAGCCATTAAACACGTGGTAGAGGAAGGAGAGAGGCGGGGCACGGGAAACGCTCTGCGGAGGGGAGAGTCCCTCTACCCCCAGCCCCGGCCCCTGATGGAGACTGCCTGGCAGTTAGTTAAGTGAGGACATCTCCTAAAAGGTCAATCGAAGGCGCTCCTGGAGCGTGAGAAGGTGTGGGGATGGGGCGGGCCTGCTGTGCCAGGTGCTCTGGAGTCAGCAGGAGCACAAGGGGTGTTAGGAATACGGTCTGGGGGCTGCTTCCCCGTGGACCTTGCCCGCCTCCGCACAACGCCTTCCTTTTCCCATACGGTGCAGGCTCCAGGAGGATTTGCTTTGACCCTATACCTTCAGAAGAGAGGCCCTAGGGAGGACAAGGGGGCGGCAGGGGGCCCGGAGGTTAACCCTGGGGGGTAGACGCTGCCCAGCTCCGGATGTGCCAGGGCTTCAGGGAGCTGGGCGTGGCACCAGCTTAGCCCTCAGGTTTGCATTAAACTTTTAAAATGCCAGAAAGCAGAGCTGGGCTGCCCGGAGGCCCGGCTGCTAATGGAACCACCAGCTCCATGCAGAGATGCAGGAGCTCTGGGCCAGGACCCTCGGCGGCCAGGAACTCCCCCCAACCCCGAGGCCCCCACAAAAGCCAGGATGGCGTGTGCCGTGTGCTCACCTCCCCGCTACTGGACATACAGATGAGGAAACTGAGACCTCACAGTCTGGAGGCAGCAGGGCCAGGCCCCTAGCCATCATCCTTCCTGGGTGGTCTCTGGTCATCAAGTCACAAGAGCCAGAGGGGATGCCTGGCCCCGCCCAACAGACCCCGGGTAGCTACGACCCTGACCTGCCAGGGCCCTAAGGACTCTGTGGCAGAGAGGAGAGTTCCACCCAGGAAAGGGGCACAAAGGCCCCCAGCTTCAGGGTCACAGAGGTACGGGGGGTCTCTGGGATGACGGGCCCCCTCAGACTGTCACTGTCGCCCCAGCCTCGGAGGCGGAGGAGAGCCATGCAGGGCTGGGCCCAGGCCGGGCTCTCTCCGTTCAGCCAGGTCCCCAGGCGGCTTCTACCCCAGACCACAAGCCAGGGCCAGCATCAGCCGTGAGAGCCGGCGGTAACTGCGCTAAGGAACATCTGCCTGGAAGCTTTCTTCCCAGATGGAGAAGGGCAGTACTCCAGGACCTGCAAATCCACAATTCCGTGTATCAGCCCTTCCTCTCGGCCACCCGTGGGCAGGCCCACAGATAGAGGGGATGAAGCCAGGGACACGGCAGGGGGCCTCTGGACAGCACAGCCCCCGGCCCCCACCCCCAGGGTGGGCCTCCAGCAGCCAGTACCTCGAGGGAGGGCTGGGAGGACGCTCCATCCACGGCAGCAGCAGGCTCTGCGTCCGATAGGGCCTTGTGGGGTGCCCATGGCGTTGGCTCTGCCGGGGGTCTGGTCCAGGGGCCTGTGTGACTGAGCCGAGCCCTGCGCTTATGGGGAATGACCCAAGCAGCCACGGCTCACCTGAGGCACGGCCCCTGGCCACCAACACGCTCATCTCTAACCTTCACTTGCAGAATATTCTGACTTTCTTATGGGTAAGGACTTGGGGGACAAACACAGCACAGACCGGCAACAGGGATGGCTCAGAGGAAGAGAATGACTCGAAGGGTGGGGAGGGACAGCTGGGGCTGGGGTGGCTCCTGTTGAGCCCCAGATCCGCCCCATGGCCCCACCCCAGCCAGCAGACCCACTGGGTCCACACACTGCGGGATGCTCCCTCACACCACAAAACATTCTAGAAGGTTTCCAAAGAATTAAGCTGTGTTTCGAAAAAAGCCGACAATCTCCCTCACCCGTATTTGTAATTTAAATAACGTAAGCTTGAAGAGCGTCTCCCTCGGGCATAGTTTAATAACTTAAAAAGCCAGTGCCAGCTCCAGCGCAGGGCCCCCTCCTCCCCCAGGGCTGCAGTAGGGTCTCCCCTGCACCGGCTCGGCGGGGTGGAAGCCGAGATTGGGGCTGTCCAGGCGGAGCGGCCGGGAGGGGAAGCACCCCCGTCGCTCGCTCACCCCCTCTCTTGATGGCCTGGAGTAGCTGTGGCCTGATCATCACCACTGGGGCCGGGGGTTGTGGAAGCGGTCGGATCCCAGGCACCGACGGTCAGAGGTGTGCAATGGGAGGCGGTCTGGAGCGTGCTGGGCCCCGCCGCTGGTCACCCAGTCCATTAGAGACGGCGACTTCGCAGCACACTCTCATGGTTAATATTCATAGCTCTCCTCATCTGCATATCATGCCATAAATAGTCGAGGCGAGGTAAGACACAAAGCTCCCCTGCATTTCTAATTATGCTTAAAACTCTCATGTAAATCAGAGCGACACAGAAACACTACATCAGCCGCTGGGGGTGGGGGGGGGGGCCCAATGACGCCTGGAGCCACACGCCTCTGGGCCCTGGCAAGGGGGCTGCTGGCGCCACCTCCGCCTGGAGTTGGGCAGCAGGGAACCCAGGCTATGTCCTTGGGGTCACCAACCTCGCCCTGCCTTTGCCCCAAAGGGCAAACTACAGGGCAGACACCCGCAGCACCTCATGGCCACCTCCATCCCTGCCCCACCCCATCCTGCCCGGTCCCCACGGCTCCCAGTGCCTGGCCCAGGCCCTTCCCAGCCGGGGACCCGGGATCCCATCCTCAGGGGTGTCTGGCGGAAGCAGCAGGCACCTGCTCAGGAGGGGGCTCCGGAGGCTCCCCAGGGCCCTGGCCATCCATATTTTACCCTCTGGACATTCCTGTCTGGGACCTGGGCTTTCTCGGCTCTTCAGAAAGATGGGACGTTGGGTACACACGGACATAAACATGGGAATGACAGACTCTAGGGACAACAGGATGAGGGAGGGAAGAGGGCAAAGGCTGAAAACTAACCCACCGGGTACCATGCTCACCACCTGAGTGACAAGCTCAATCGCAACCCACCTCAGCATCGCACCATGCACCCAGGTGACAAACCTGTACACGTATCTCTGAATCTAACATAAAAGTTGAAAAAAGGAAAAGATTCAACTCACACAGCACCGGAGATTCGGAATAGCCCCCACCTGCACACTTCGGGCAATGCCTCACGCTGGGGCATGGGATTGGACAAAAGTCCTTGGCAGAGCCCAAGCCATGGAGGGGACGCAGGGGCCGGGGCAGGATGGTCTCCTGACCGCCACCCCACCCCAGTGGATAGCGCTGCCCCTGGATGGGTAGCAGAGGCCCAGGTGTGGGAGGCGTGACTCTGGCCCCTGGGCCCCGCCCTCCTGTCTGCAGGGAGAGGCAGTGTGGGGGCTGTAGAGGGAAGGCGCTGGGTCAGGGGCAGGGGAGAAGCGTGATCTGGAACCCACATCAGCGCCTGAGACGGCCCCAATCCCTGCAAGCAGCACAGAAACAATCACAGGGTCCCTGGAGATGAAGCTTAGCTGGGACATCTGGGGGCAAAACTGCCACCCAGTGAGCCCAGGAGTAGGGCCATTCCCCGGGACTAGGGACACCCTCAGGGCTAAGGCCAAAGGTGCCCAGGCCAGAGCCACACGCACAGGGACCCGCAGAGCTAAGCAAGGGGCACAGCCATGCTTGGTGTCCAGATGCACGCACCAGCCCATCCGGAGCAGGGCCCTAGGACATGCCAGCTCAGCACCTCCAGAGAGAAGCCGGCACGGGGGCTGCGCGAGAGGCCCCAGAGCCCAGACCTGGCGCTCCTGAGAAAGTGGACAGCGGCAGCCCAAGGGGAGTGACCTGAACCCTGGCTGGGAAACCCCACCCGGGCCGCGTCCTTGGGTGTGTGGTCCACTCAGGGAGCTGGGGGGGGTGCCGAAGTCGGCTAGACGTTAAACAAAAGGCAAGTCCCTCCTCCAGCAACGCGTCCAGGTCAGCAGGCCCAACAAGGAACCTGAGCAGGCCGCAGGGCCGGGACTTCCAGCCGGCCACAGGGACACCCTGCATACGGCTGGCCTTGGTCCTCTCTACCATGACAAGGACGGGACAGCCTGCCTTGGGCAGGGCTGCTGACTACATGGGGACTGTTGGGCCTGTGTGTGTATCCGTGTGGCCCATGAGCATGTCACCCGGCTTCCCCAGCCCTCCACCCGGCCTGGCCTCCATCAGAGTCCCTACCTCGCCGTCAAAAGGACCCCAACCCCTCCACCCTAACTCAATTGCAGCCAAGACCCACCCCGATGTCCTGACCAGAAGAGAGGGGCGGCACCCTGTCCCCTCCTCAGGGCGCACAGGGAGCCGCCTCGGGGGACCTGCAGGAGGCATAGGGCCGAGGGACACAGGGTGACCCCACTCTGCCATGAGACAGGGATGCAGAGATGCCGGCTGCCCGCATCTGCCCTGGCGGCATGCCCAGACCTATTTTTAAGCCCATTTACTAGAAATCCCACAAATTGAAGGAAATACGGATAATGTAGTAAGAATCCTAGGGGCCAAATAAAAGCTGCACATAATTGTCCTCGTGCTCCAGTGTGAGAATCTTAACCACAAAACCCAAACCTCCCAAAGCTCTTTTGCAACACCGAAGAATCTTGTGTAAAAGAGGGAAAAAAGGCGGAAGGTGGGGAGGCCTGCACTTGGCTCTGGGATCACGGGGAGGCCCTGGAGCCGGCTGGGCTGCCTTTAAGTCGGGGCCATAAAAGGTAATTACCGATATGAAAAATAAAGACCCTAAATACAAACACCCAACTTCTACAGCTCGGGAATGGCAACTGTGAAACTGTGGCAGCAGGCGCTTCTTTCCAGAAGACAGGGCCAGGCCCAGGCCCCATCCCTCTCCCCACCCTGAGGGTCAGCTCCACACTGGGGCCGGTTGGGGGTGCCACTCTGCCTTGACTCATCTGGTTCAGTCCCTGGCCCGAGAAGGCCAAGCCCTGCTTGATCCTCCCTGGCCAAGGCCGCACCCCAGCACCACATGCTTAGCTCCGTCGGGTCTCAAAGGTGCCAGCTGGGGCGGCAGGACGCTCCCAGGTGAAGAGCGTGAGAAACATAGCCGGTGAGCACGGAGCCATCAGGGGGACCCTCAGAGCCCTGGGCACGTCCCCACCAGCCTGCCGGTCTCCAGGCTTCAGCCCTCCCCTGCTCATCCCTCCCGCCAGACATGGCTATCCAGGGATCTGCCAGCCGACTAGAGCCTTCTCCTCTGCATCCAGGAAGCCCCCCAACACAGCCAGTCCCTGAGAGACTGGGTACAGGGGTCCGGGGGAAGGTGAAAGGGGGAGGGGAGGGTGTCACCCCAGGATTCCCTGGCCTGAGGCCATGGTTTGTTCTGCACCATCACAGGGTGGGGACAAGGGCCCCCTGGTTCTGTCACATACTGGAACGGACGGACGCTCCCTCAGTGGCTAGGGGAGGAGGAACAATGCCAGGTAAGGGGCTCCTCTTCTGCCTCCTCCCCTTGAATGCCCCTAAGCCCCATCAGGGTCTGCACAGCCCCCACCGTGAGCTCAGATTGTGCCGGCTACCGGTGTCTCCCACTGCCTGGTCGGGAGGGACAGGCCAGGACTCCTGACACCCCAGCTGGAGTGGTCACCAAACCCAGGCTGCCCCGGCCTCCAGCCACTGGGACCCACAGCAGGCTCTGCCCATGGCGGCAGCTCCGTTTCCCGGGCACTCACCACATAGAGGCACAGCCCTCAGATAGAGATGTCCCCTCCCTCCAGGCCCAGATGCTGGAGGTCACCAGGCCCAGCTCCCAGGCCGCCCCCTCACCCAGGAACCCTGACCATTGAGGGGTCCATGGCATTTGGCCGCAGGAAGGGGCTGGAGGCAGAGAGAAGGCAGCTGGGGTGGGGGAAGGTGGATGGATGGGCCGTGCTGACTGTACCCAAGAGGATGCGTGTACACGTTCGGGTGCTAAGACCCTGTGCAGCTCACACCTGGACCCAGCAGGTCTACCCCAGCCCCCAGCCTCAGCCCTCACACGGCCAGGTGGCAACATCCTCCTGGTCAGAAAGAGGCAGATCGGAGGTCTAGCAGGCTCAGGAACCAGCGAGAAGCCAGGTGGGTGGGCGGGGACAAGCACATGAAGCAGATACAGATACAGAGTACAGAGGCCCAGGTACAATGGCCCAGGTACAGAGCAGGCCATTACAAAAAGTTGGTGGCCGGGCGCAGTGGCTCACACCTGTAATCCCAGCACTTTGGGAGGCCAAGGCGGGCGGATCACCTGAGGTCAGGAATTCGAGACTAGCCTGGCCAGCATGGCGAAATCCCATCCCTACTAAAAATACAAAAATTAACTGAGCATGGTGGTGTGCACCTGTAATCCCAGCTACTCAGGAGGCTGAGGCAGGAGAATCGCTTGAACCGGGGAGGTGGAGGTTGCAATGAGCCGAGATTGCACCACTGTACCTGTACTCCAGCCTGGGCAATAGAGCGAGACAGAACAGGACAGGACAGGACAGGAAAGGAAAGGACAGGACAGGAAAGGAAAGGAAAGGAAAGAGAGAGAAAAGAAAGAAAGAAAAGTTAGCAAGAAATTAGCAACTAAGCAACATGATGACTGCAAATACTTCCCCCCAACGCCAAGGGACCACCCAGCAGTCACTCGCTTACCTAGGAGGATGCACCTTTGAACTGCCATCTACCCGGACCCTGGAAAGTTACAGGTGTACGTGTCAGCTTTTGTCCAGGAAACATGCAAAGATTTCTCTCTATAGAAAAGACAGTCCCAAAGACAGTGAGGTTTTGGCCCGTGGGGCATTAACCAGTTTTAGACCTTGTCTAGCAAGATCTGGTAGCACTTCGTCTTCAGTGCCTAGGCCCAGAGGCTCCTCTGGCCCTCTCCCAGCCAGTGACCATCCTACCTGCTCCTTCATCGATGAGTTAAATACATAATACATGTTCTCTGTACGTTCACACCAGCCTCATTTATCACTCTAAAAATTATACAGGCTGGGCACAGTGGCTCATGCCTGTAATCCCAACATTTTGGGAGGCCAGCGGGGGTGGACTGCTTGAGCCCAGCAGTTCAAGACTAGCCTGGGCAACATGGCGAAACCCCATCTCTACAAAAAAATGCAAAGAATTAGCCAAGTGTGGTGGTGTGTGACTGTAGTCCCAGCTGCTTGGGAGGCTGAGGTGGGAGGATCACCTAAGCCTGGGAGGCCGAGGCCGCAGCGTGCCATGGTCGTGCCACTGCACTCCAGTCTGGGCAACAGGGCAAGACCCTATCTCTAAATAAGTAAATAAATAAAATTGTACGTTCACAGGACATCCCAGAAACATGAGGTACATGGTCCGTGCTCAACCCCATGCCTGTCTTCTTGTGTCTCCCCAAGAGAAGAACCCAGAGTTTGCCATCACTGTTTTCTTCTGATTTTTGTTCTTGTTGTTGTTGTTGAACCCTTTTACCCCGGGACTGTTTCTGTGTCTGGTTGTGGGCCAAGTCTGTCGATCTATCTCTATCCTGTCAAACGTGTGGTTTGAGCCGCATTCCCATTACGTGGCGGGGACCAGGGATGAGCAGCTCCCGGGACCCCTGGGCTGGTCTCGGCCATGCTGTGCAGAGCACCTGGGAGCAACGTCCCAGCGAGGGGGCCCTGGAGGCTGGGGTCTGACTCTGTGGGCTGATCCTGTGGAGATGCCTGCAGGGCCAATGAGGGGCTCGAGTCCTGTCCCTATTGGTCATCTTTGTTCTTCAATCCAGGAAAGAGGTCATGTACATTGCAGAAGCAAACACTTCCCTCTGAGATAAGAAGAGGGGCCATTTTCCAGATTTACATTTCACCTGTGGCCGAGCCTGCAAGTTCTCTGCATGTCCATCACCAGGACCAGGATGAGCCTTTCCCTCCCATAAAGTATAGGGTTTTTCCTACCTGGGAAGGGTATGCACAAACAAGATTACGAAATCTCTTAAAGAGGCCGAGCACGGTGGCTCACGCCTGTAATCCCAGCACTTGGGAGGCCAAGGCGGGTGGATCACCTGAGGCCAGGAGTTCTAGACCAGCCTGGCCAACAAAGTGAAATCCCGTCTCTACTAAAAATAGAAAAATTAGCCTGGTGTGGTGGTGGGCGCCTATTATCCCAGCTACTCAGGAGGCTGAGGTAGGAGAATCACTTGAACCCAAGAGGTGGAGGTTGCAGTGTGCTGAGATCGCACCACCTGCACCCCAGCCTGGGAAACAGAGCGAGACTCCATCTCAAAAAAAAAAAAAAAAAAAAAAAACTCACTTAAACAGCTGTGCCCTCATCGGCTAGAAGATACTGTGCAACTTTACAAATCTAACACTGTTAGAGCCCCCGGAATATAATGAAACTGTAGGCCAGGCGTGGTAACTCAGGCCTATAATCCCAGCACTTTGGGAGGTCAAGGCTGGAAGATCACTTGAGTACAGGAGTTTGAGACAAGCCTGGACAGCACGGCAAGACCTCATCTCTACAAAAAATTCAAACATGAGCTGGGCGTTGTGTTGTGTACCTGTGGTCCCAGCTACTCAGGAGGCTGAGTGGGGAGAATCACTTGAGCCCAGGCGATCGAGGCTGCAGTGAACTATGACTGCACTACTGCACTCCAGCCTGGGTGACAGAGTGAGGCCCTGTCTCAAAAAAAAGACAAAAGTAAATCCTAATCCTTAAAAACTACTGGAAGAATGAACAAGCACAGCAAGATTGCAAAATATAAACTCAGTATACAAAAATCACAAGTATTTCTCTACACTTGCAATGAACAACCTAAAAATAAAATCAAGTAAACAATTCCATTTACAACAGCATCAAAAAGCATAAAATACATAGGAATACATTTAACAAAAGTAGTGTAAAACTCATACTTTGAAAGCTTCAAAATTTTGTTGAAAGAAATGAAAGATCTAAATAAGTAAAACATCCATATTCATGGGATGGGAAGACCTAACATTATTAAAGTCTTCCTTAATAATGTTAATTAAGGAATACGTCCCGAATTGATCTACAGATTCAATGCAATCTCTATCAAAATTCCGGTTAATTTCTTTGCCAACATTGACGAGCTGATGCTAAAAATTCATATGGAAACGCAAGGGACCCAGGAGAGCCAAAACAATATTAAAAAAGAGGAGCGAAGTTAGAGCAGTCATACTTCCCAATTTCTGCTATAAAGCTACTGTAATCAATATAGTATGGTGCTGATCTAAGGACAGACTTAGATCAATGGAACAGATGAGTCTACAAATGTATTCATGTGTCTGCAGCCAATTAATTTAACAAGGGTGCCAAGACCATTCAATGGGGAAAGAACAGTCTTTTCAAAATGTGGTGCTGGGACGACTGGATAGCCACATGCAAAAGAATGAGGCAGGACCCTTCCCTCACACCATATACAAAAATTAACTTAAAATTTTTCAAAGACCTAAATGTAAGAGCTAAAACTATAAAATTCTTACAAGAAAAGACGGGATAAATCTGTGTGGTCTTGGGTTAAACAATGAATTCTTAGATATGACACCAAACAGCAAAGCAACAAAAGGAAAGCACAAACCAGACCAGGTGTGGTGGCTCACGCCTGTAATCCAACACTTTGGGAGGCTGAGGCAGGAGTATCGCTTGAGCCCAGGAGTTCAAGACCAGCCTCGGCAACATAGTGGGACCTCGTATCCACAAAAAATAAACAATTGGGCTGGGCGTGGTGGCTCACGCCTATAATCCCAGCACTTTGGGAGGCCAAGGTGGGCAGATCACTTGAGGTCAGAAGTTCAAGACCAGCCTGGCCAACAATGGTAAGATCCCGTCTCTACTAAAAATACAAAAGTCAGCCAGATGTGGTGGCGCACACCAGTAGTCCCAGCTACTCAGGTGGTTGAGGCAGGATAATTGCTTGAACCTGAGAGGCAGAGGTTGTGGTGAGCCAAGATTGCGCCACTGCGCTCCAGCCTGGGTGACAAAGCAAGACGCGGTTTCAGATACATAAATAAGTAAATAAACAAATAATAAAAAATTAGCCAGGAGTGGTGGCATATGCCTGTAGTCCCAGCTACTCAGGACGCTGAGGTGTGAGAATCACTTTAACCTAGGAGGTTGAGGCTGCAGGAAGGGGCTGGAGCCGTGATCACACCACTGTCCTCCAGCCTGGGTGACAGAGACCCTGTCTCCAAAAAAAAAAAGGAAAGGAAAGAAAACCCAGATATATTAGACTTCCTCAAAATTTAAAAATCTTGTGCTTCAAAGAATACCATAAAGAAAGTAAAAAGAGGCCAGGCATGGTAGCTCACGCTTGTAATCCTAACACTTTGGGAGGCCAAGGCAGGTGGATAACCTGAGGTCAGGAGTTTGAGACCAGCCTGGCCAACATGGTGAAAACCCATCTCTACTAAAAATACAAAACTAGCCGGGTGTGGTGGTGGGTGCCTGTAACTCCAGCTACTTGGGAGGCTGAAACAGGAGAATCACTTGAGCCCAGGAGGCAGAGGTTGCAATGAGCCACAAACGTGCCACTGCACTCTAGCCTGGGCAATAGAGTGAAACCCCATCTCAAAAAAAAAAAAAAGAAAGAAAAAGAAACCAAAGAATAGAAGGGAATATCTGCCAACCATACAAGAGACTTATATCTAGAATGTGTAAAGAATTCTGACAACTCAACCATAAAAAGACAAATAACCCAATTTAAAAATAGGCAAGGCATCTGAAAAGGTATTTCTCCAAATACTATACACAAATGTCCAATATACACACGCAAAAATACTCAGCATCATTAGCCGTCAGGGAAATCCAAATCAAAACCACAAAGAGATACCACTTCATACCCACTAGGATGGCTATAATCAAAAAGACGGAAAACAAAGGTTGGTGGAAATGTAAAAAGATGTAGCGATCGGGAATGCAAAATGTTAAGGCCACTTATGGAAAACAGTCTGGAATTTCCTCAAAAGGTGAAATAGAATTCCTACATGACCCAGCAATTCCAACCCTAGGTATGCAGCCAAGAGAAAGGAAAGCGTGCATCCACACGCAAACTTGTTTGGAGTGTTCCTAGCAGTATCATTTGCAATAGCCAAGAAGTGGAAATACACAAATGTCTATCACGGGCTGAATGGATAAGTAAAATGTGGAATATCCATACAATGTCATTCAGCAATGATAGGAATGAAGCACTGGGAGAGCACGGATGAGCCCTACGCTAGGCGAAACATTACACTAAGTGTGAAAAAAAATGCTGGTCACATGAGGGCACATATTATGAGATTCCATTTATATAAAATGTCCAGAACAGATCATTTAAAAAGATTTAAAAAAAAAAAAAAAAAAGATTTAGCTGGACACAGTGGCTCAAGCCTGGAATCCCGGCACTTTGGGAGGTCAAGGCGGGCGGATCACCTGAGGTCGGGAGTTCGAGACCAGCCTCGGCAAGCAACATGTTGAAACCCCGTCTCTACTAAAAATACAACATTATCCAGGCGTGGTGGTTCATGCCTGTAATCCCGGCTACTCGGGAGGCCGAGGCAGGAGAATCGCTTGAACCCGGGAGGCGGACGTTGCGGCGAGCCAAGATCGCACCAAGATCGCACACAGCCAAGAGCTAGCCTAAGCAACAAGAGGGAAACTCTGTCTCAAAAAAAAAAAAAAAAAATTTGTTGTTGCCTAGAGCCGGGAGCAGTGGGGGTGGGGGAGGGATGGGGAAATGAGAATGACTACTAAAGGGTGTGGTTTTTGGAGTGATGAAGATGTTCTAAAATTCACGATAGTAATGGTTGCATAACTCTGAATACAGAGGTGTTGATTAACGACGGGGATATATCCTGAGAAAAGCATCATTAGGTGATTTTGTTGTTGTCTGAACACCACAGAATGCACTTAAACGATGCTCGATGGGCCGGGCGCGGTGGCTCACGCCTGTAATCCAGCACTTTGGAAAGCCAAGGCGGGCAGATCACGAGGTCAAGAGATCGAGACCATCTGGCCAACACGGTGAAACCCTGTCTCTACTAAAAATACAAAAATTAGCCGAGCGTGGTGGCGGGCACCTGTAGTCCCAGCTACGTGGAAGGCTGAGGCAGGAGAATCACCTGAACCCGGGAGGCGGAGGTTGCGGTGAGCCGAGATCGCGCCACTGCCTCCAGTCTGGCAACAGGGCGAGACGCCATCTCAAAAACACAGAAACAAAACCAAAGCCAGGTGGTACAGCCTACTGCACGGTTAGGCTATATGGCATAGCCTAGTGCTCCTGGGCTATAAACCTACAGAGCATGTTACTGTACTGAATAGCATAGGCAACTGTAACACAATGGGAAGCATTTGTGTATCGAAACATAGTAAAGTTTCACTAAAAATATAGGATAAAAGATTTAAAATGGTACAATTGTATAGGGCACTTATCATGAATGGAACTTGCAGGACTGGGCATTGCTCTGGGTGAGTGAGTAGTGAGAGAATGTGAAGGCCTGGGACATTACGCTACTAAAGACTGTATAAACACCGTACATTTAGGCTACACTACATTTATCTTTTTTAAAAAAGTAATTGTGTGGCTGGGCGCAGTAGCTCATGCCTGTAACCCCAGCACTTTGGGAGGCCAAGGAGGGCAGATCACCTGAGGTCAGGAGTTCAAGACCAGCCTGGTCAACATGGCAAAACCCTGTCTCTACCAAAAAATACAAAAATTAGTTGGGCATAGTGGTGTGCGCCTGTAATCCCAGCTACTCAAGAGGCTGAGGCAGGAGGATCGCTTGAACCCAGGAGGCAGAGGTTGCAGTGAGCCGAGATCACACCATTGCACTCCGGCCTGGGCAACAAGAGTGAAACTCCGTCTCAAAAAAAAAAAAAAAAAGTAATTGTGCAATGACATTATGATGGCTACATTGTCACTAGGCAATAGAATTTTTCAGCTCTGTTATACTCTCATGAGAGCACCACTGTATACGCTGTCCCCTGAACTGCTGTCATGCAGCGTGACTATGTACTAAAAACCACTAAATTATACAGTGTATGAGTGAGTTGTATGGCATGTAAACTGTCTCAATAAAGATGTTATTTCAAAAATAAAAACACAGATAAACCAAAATGAAATTTTAAAAATCGAGTGGCTCACAGGAAGGCAGGAAAAAGAAACGAAAGACAGAACAGAATCAAAAACTAAAATAGAAGACAAGGCCTCAGCACATCAATAATTCCATTAAATGTAAATGATCTAAATACACCCATTAAAAGACAGAGATTGAAAGAATACTTTTTTTTTTTTATTAAGATGGAGTTTTACTCTTGTTGCCCAGGCTGGAGTTTAATGGCACAATCTCGGCTCACTGAGACCTCTGTCTCCCAGGTTCAAGCGATTCTCCTGCCTCAGCCTCCCAAGTAGCCAGGATTAAAGGCGTGTGCCACCACACCCAACTCATTTTTTGTATTTTTAGTAGAGACGGGGTTTCAACATGTTGGCCAGGCTGGTCTCAAACTCCTGACCTTGTGATCTGCCCGCCTCGGCCTCCCAAAGTGCTGGGATCATAGGCGTGAACTGCCGTGCCCAGCCTGAGGTGAGTTTCTTTTAGATAGCATACAGCTGAGTCATATTTTAAAATGTATTCTATTGACCGGGCGCAGTGGCTCACACCTGTCATCCCAGCACTTTGGGAGGCTGAGACAGGTGGATCTCACCTGAGGTCAGGAGTTCGAGACCAGCCTGGCCAACATGGTGAAACCCCTTCTCTACTAAAAATACAAAAATTAGCTGAGCGTGGTGGCAGGCACCTGTAATCTCAGCTACTCGGGAGGCTGAGGCAGGAGAATTGCTTGAAACCAGAAGGCGGAGGTTGCAGTGAGCCAAGACCATGCCACTGCATTCCAGCCTGGGTGAAAGAGTGAAACCCTGTCAAAAAAAAAAGAAAAAACCTCACTTCAAATATAATGATATAGGTAGGTTAAAATGAAAAGAATAGAAAAAGATAAATTATGCAAACATAAAAGAAAGCAAGGGTTGTTTTATTTACTTCAAATAAAGCATATTTCAGAGCAAATAAAATTATCAGAGAGTAGGACGTGACATAATAATTAAAGCATCAATCCACTAAGACACAGCAATCCTAAATGTCCATGTACCAGACAACGGAACTACAAAATACATGAAGCACAAACCGATAGAACTAAAGACAAATCCACAATTCTAGTAGAGACTTCAACAGCCTTCTCTAAATAAGGATAGAACTAGATAGAAAATCAGCAGAGACAGAGTGAGTTAAATAACATCAGCAGGATCTAATTGACATTACAGAACTCTCCACTCAACAACAGCAGAACATACGTTCTTTTCACGTGCCTGTGGAACATATGCCAAGACAGACAATATTCTGGGCCAGAAAGAAAACTTCAAGAACTTTACAAGACTTAAAATTACACAGTGTGTTCTCTAACCACAGCAGAATCAAACTAGAAATCGTAACAAAGTTAACAGGGAAATCTAGAAATGGAAATAACATACATCTAAGTAATCCATATGTCAAAGAAGAAGTCTCAAGAAAATCAAACACGGTCCGGGCGTGGTGGCTCACGCCTGTAATCCTAGCATTTTGGGAGGCTGGGGCGGGTGGATCACAAGGTCAGGAGTTCAAGACCAGCCTGGCCAAGATGGTGAAACCCCGTCTCTACTAAAGATGCAAAAAAATTAGCCAGGCGTGGTGGTGGGCGCCTATAATCCCAGCCACTGGGGAGGCTGAGGCAGAGAACTACTTGAACCCGGGAAGTGGAGGTTGCAGTGAGCCGAGATCGCGCCACTGCAATCCAGCCTGGGCGACAGAGCGAGACTCGTCTCAAAAAAAAAAAACAAAAACAAAATCAAATACAATGAAAAGAAAAATACAACATACCAAAGTTTGTGGGACACCACTTAGGTGGGGCTGACAGGAAAATTTATAGCATTAATGGATGTATTAGAAAAAAGGAAAAGTCTCAAATCAATTATATAAGCTCTCATCTCAAGGAATCAGATAAAAAAAACGAAAACCAAAAACTTGAAGCAAGCAGAAGAAAAGAAATGATAAAAATAAGAACATAAATCAATAAAATTGAAAACAAGAACAACAGAGGAGGAAAAAAATCAATGAAACAGCTGGGTTTTTGAAAAGATCAATAAAGTTGACAAACATCTAGCAAGACTGACAAAGAAAAAAGAGTAGATACAAATTAATTTTAGTATCAGAAATAAAACAGGAGACATAATTACAGACCCTGCAGATAGCAAAAGGATAACGTGGAAACAATAAGAACAATTTGACTGCTGGGTGCAGTGGCTCACACCTGTAATCCCAGCACTTTGGGAGGCTGAGGCGGACGGATCTCTTGAGGTCAGGAGTTCAAGACCAGTCTGGCCAACACAGTGAAACCCACCTCTACTAAAAAAAACTAAAAAAATTCGCCAGACATGGTGGCTCATGCCTGTAATCCCAGCAACTCGGGAGGCTGAGGCAGGAGAATTGCTTGAACCTGGGAGTCAGAGGTTGCAGTGAGCCAAGATCATGCCACTACACTCCATCCAGCCTGGGAGACAGAGCAAGACTCCGTCTCAAAAAACTAAAATAAAATTTAAAAAGGCTGGGTGCGGTGGCTCATGCCTATAATCCCAGCACTTTGCGAGGTCAAGGCGGGCAGATCACGAGGTCAGGAGTTTGAGACCAGCCTGGCCAACATGGTGAAACCCCGTCTCTACTAAAGATACGAAAATTAGCTGAGCGTGGAGGCAGGTGCCTGTAATCCCAGCTTTTCAGGAGGCTGAAGCAGGAGAATCACTTGAACCTGGGAGGTGGAGGTTGTACTGAGCTGAAACCATGCCAATGCACTCCAGCCTGGATGATAGTGAGACTCCATCTCAAAAAAAAAAAAAAATACCAGCAAGACCTTTTGTAAATATAGATGAGCTCATTCTTAAATATATATGAAAAGGCAAAGAAATGAAAATAGCTAAGACAATTTTGAGAGAGAATTAAGTGGGAGAAATCAGGCTACCTGATTTCAAGGCTTATTATAAACTATAGTGATCAAGACTGTGTGGTATGGACAGAGGGACAGACATATGGATCAATGGAACAGAATTTAAAAAACCCAAAACAGACCCACACAAAATTTGCCCAACTGATTTTTTTAAAAAAGAGGCAAAAGCAATTCAGGGGAGAAGAGCCGGCCTTTGAAGCCAATGGAGCTGGGGCAACTGAACGTCCAGACACAAATGTGCTGAACTCCACCCAAGCCTCACACCCCATTCAAAATTACCCAAAGGCGAGGCACGGTGGCTCGAGTCCGTAATCCCAGCACTTCGTGAGGCCCAGGTGGGTGGATCACCTGAGGTCAGGAGTTTGAGACCAGCCTGGCCAACATGGTGAAACCCCATCTGTACTAGAAATATAAAAATTAGCTGGGCATGGTGATGTGCGCCTATAATCCCAGCCACTCGGGAGACTGAGGCAGGAGAATTACTTGAAACCGGGAGGCGGAGGTTGCAGTTAGCCGAGATCGTGCCATTGCACTCTAGCCTGGGCAACAAGAGTGAAACTCTGTCTCAAAAAGGAAAAAAAAAAAAAATACCCAAAGGCAGGGCATGGTGGCTCATGTCTGTAATCCCAGCACATTGGGAGGCCACGGTGAGCAGATCACTTGAGGCCAGGAGTTTGAGATCAGAATGGCCAACACAGTGAAACCCTGTCGCTACTGAAAATACAAAATTAGCCGGGCGTGCTGGTGTACACCTATAATCCCAGCTACTTGAGAGGCTGAAGCACAAGAATTGCTTGAACCCAGAAGGCAGAGATTGCAGTGAGCCCAGATCATACCACTGCACTCCAGCCTGCACAACAGGGCAAGACTCTGTCTCAAAAAAGAAAAGAAAAGAAAAAAAAGGCTGGGTGTGGTGGCTTATGCCTGTAATCCCAGCACTTTGGGATGCCGAGGCGGGCGGATCACCTGAGGTCAGGAGTTCAAGACCAGCCTGACCAACATGGAGAAACCCTGTTTCTACTAAAAATACAAAAAATTAGCTGAATGTGGTACATGCCTATAATCCCAGCTACTTGGGAGGCTGAGGCAGGAGAACCACTTGAACTCAGGAGGTGGAGGTTGTGGTGAGCCTAGATCACGCCATTGCACTCCAGCCTGGGCAACAAGAGTGAAACTCCGTCTCAAATAAATAAATAAATAAATAACCCCAAAATGAATTGGAGACTTAAACATAAAACTAGAAGGGAAAGAAAAAAACACACAAGAGAATAAAATATCTGCAGAATCTGGGGCTAGGCAGAGAGTTCTTCCATAAAAGAAAAAAACTGATAAACTGGACTTTATCAAAATTTAAAAACTTTTGCTCAGCACAAGACACGGGTAATGGGATGAAAAGACAAGACACAGGCTGGTAGAAAAAACATGCCAGGAACACATTTAACAAAGGACTAATATCTAGGCTATACAAAGAATTAATTGGCCGGGTATGGTGGCACGTGCTTGTAGTCTCAGCTACATGGGAGGCTGGGGTGGGAGGATCACTTGAGCCCAAGAGTCCAAAACCAGCCTAGGCAACATAGGGAGACTTTGTCTGTACAAAAAATAAAAATAAACTAGCTGGGCATGGTGGAGCGCACCTGTGGTCCCAGCTACTTGGGAGACTGAGGTGGGAGGATCGCTTGAGCCTAGGAGGTGAAGGCTGCAGTGAGCTGTGGTGTTGCCGCTGCACTCCAGCCTGGGTGACAGAGCAAGACTGTCTCAAAAAAAATTTTTTAATAAAAAATAAAAAATGAGGACCCCAGTAGGAGCTGCAGTGGACAGGGGGTGTGAGCGTGGATCCAACTGTATCAGAGTATAGTTCTGCCCATCAGGGGAGAAGAGGCGCTTGTCTCAAAGTGAAATGCACAATTGGTCTCGAATGCCAAAGAGAACAGGAAAAGACAGAAGACTCCAGTGGATGTATGGACAACCCAAGAATGTTTGCAGAAAGTCAACTTGATTTCCCTCGGTTCATAATACCTGGAAATAAGGAGTATGAAAAGCAGCCGCGTGTGTGCTACAATTTTGGCACAATTTGCTCAGTTTCGATGGGTCTATTCCTAATTGTTTTAAAGGTGCTTATGCATCCTCTACTGCCAAGTACTGCATTTGCATCCAAGCAGGATTTGGTGTTCTGTCTGCTAAAACGCTGCCTGGTCTTGGAGTATATGGTCTGCCCAGAAACAGGGTCAGCAGTAAGCGGTGATCCTTCCCTCTGCCCTGAAAGCAGACCCTGGCTCTCACCGAAGTAACCAACAGGGCTTTGCACAGACTCTGTCATGTCCTTGACTATTTTTTTTTAAAAATTAAGATCTTGGCCGGGCACAGTGGCTCATGCCTGGAATCCCAGCACTTTGGGAGGCTGAAGCAGAAGGATCACTTGAGTCCAGGAGTCAGAGACCAGGAGAGATGGTAAGATTATAGTCTCCACAAATAATGTGTTAAAAAATTAGCCAGGCATGGCCAGGCGCGGTGGCTCACGCCTGTAATCCCAGCACTTTGGGAGGCCGAGGAGGGCAGATCACGAGGTCAGGAGATCAAGACCATCCTGGCTAACACAGTGAAACCCCGTCTCTACTAATAAAATACAAAAAAATTAGCCGGGCATGGTGGTGGGCGCCTGTAGTCCCAGCTACTCGGGAGGCTGAGGCAGGAGAATGGAGTGAACCCGGGAGGCGGAGCTTGCAGTGAGCCGAGGTTGTGCCACTGTACTCCAGCCTGGGCGACAGAGCAAGACTCCGTCTCAAAAAAAAAAAAAAAAAAAATTAGCCAGGCATGGTGGGACACACCTGTCATTCCAGCTACTCGGGAGGCTGAGGGAGGAGGATCCCTTGAGCCCAGGAATTCGAGGCTGCAGTGAGCTATGATCCCACCACCACACTCTAGCCTGGGGCCACTAAGCAAGACCCTGTCTCAAAAAAAAAAAAAAAAGAAAAGAAAACAGTCCAGGCACGGTGGCTCACGCCTGTAATCCCAGCACTTTGGAAGGCCAAGGCGGGTGGATCATGAGGTCAGGAGATCAAGATCATCCTGGCTAACATGGTGAAACCCCATCTCTACTAAAAATACAAAAAATTAGCTGGGCGTGGTGGCGGGCGCCTGTACTCCCAGCTACTCGGGAGGCTGAGGCAGGAGAATGGAGTGAACCCGGGAGGCGGAGCTTGCAGTGAGCCGAGATCGCGCCACTGCACTCCAGCCTGGGCCACAGAGCGAGACTCCATCTCAAGAAAAAAGAAAAAAGAAAAAAAAGAAAACAAAGTTCTTCATTCCAGAAACATTAAGGTTCCTTATAAAGATGTTAATAATTTCTGAGGTTATTTAAAATTATGTATCATCCCTTCAATTAACACAGACGGGCAGGTCAAAACCATTGCTCGTTCTGTCACAGCAAGGCTGCCTGCCTTCCTCAAGGAACCTATCTCTGGTTCAACATTGACTCAATACTGACCGTGCCTCCCCAAGTCAGACCCTAAACTGCACCGACAGATGAAGCTGGACCTTCCGAACGACCATCCCCTGTGACTCCCAGAGGGCCCATGTCGGTGGTCACATTCTGTTCCCAGCTCACCTGCGGGGCTCGGGGATGTATCCCTCAGCCTCAGCGTCTACACCTCACACAGAGCGGCAGGAAGCGCGGCCTTCCCAGGCGAGGCGGAGTCGGCAGGGCCGGGGGATGCTGGCGGGAATGGGTTCTCACATGGTCTCCTTCTGGGAGCCCGGGAGCTCTGTCCCCCACTCACTGTCGCATATGGGGCTGGGGGAACAGCAATCGGATCCTCACGAAACAGTGACGTGAGGCCCAGTAGAGGACGTGACCTCCTCCAGGCCGACGCTCTTGGTTCTGCGTGAAATGAACCGATTCCACCTTGTCCTCAATGGCGGCTTCTGCTGCCTCAAAGCGGCAGGCCAGGAAGTGGGGAGCCCCAGGTGTGGCTGCAGCAGGCTGCAACGCCCCCCCCACACAGACTTGGCCTCAGACAGCTGTCACACGGCACCAGGGAGGTGGCCAGGACTCCAGGACACATTCTGGTCCAGTCCGGCACTGACCGGGATGAGGGAGAGCTGGCTGCGGCCGCCTGGCTGGGATACTTGGGGGAAAAGCCCTCCCTAGCTCCCCCGAGGCTGGCTGCTGCGAAGCGACTGAAGCGCTCATTACAGGGTGTCCACTCTCCCCGGGCTTGGAACTCGGAAGCGAATGTCTCCCCGAGCCTGTTTCCCTTTCGTAGCGGTCGGCAGCGGCTCCGTGTGAACCTGCCGTCTCCTACACCACGGTACAGTTTCTCCAACAGATCGCGCAGCTGGGGCCAAGCCCAGGCTGTCGTGCCTGAGGACGCATCTTCTTTTATCGGGCATAGGCCCACATTCAGGGTTCAGGGTCGCAGGTCCTGCGGGAGCAGAGCCTGCAGGGCCCCCTAAGGAAACCTGTGCTGATGCTGTCCTGAGCTCCCTGTGCCCGGCCTTCCACACGCGGGGAGGACACCCCCGTGCAGACTGCGCCCAGGGGAGGAGACTCACCCAACACCCACAGGCCCTGTCGGTGAAACCTCAGAGACAGGGGTCTTGGGTTTGGGCTCTGAGGCTCGGGACACAAGATTCAATAAGAGCAAAGTCATCTCCTCTGGAGTGAGAGGCTGCTGAAAACAGAACCCAGGCTTTCCTACAAAGCACCCAGGAGCAGCCCCGCAGCCCTCCATGTGCTCAGTGCCTGTGGCCCTGGTGCTGCTGCCCGTTCCTCTGCCGCATCTGTGACAAAACTCCGAGACACCCGCTTCTCAAAGCCCTGCATGAAGGTTATTTGTGGTCACGAAGAGATCCTGCAAAGAACAGTCATCGACAACTTGGAAATAAAGTAAACAGGCACCCTTCGCGACCTCTGCCTCATTTGCAACTCAGTAGTGATGACACCCCATACCCCATGACATCCTAAGTCTCATATATGCAACCAAAAGAGAAGCAAATGATTTCCATCCAGTAGCAAAGAGAACCCCAAGGGGCAGCGTTTCCCGGCCCTGCGGAACTTGAAGAAGTGCTGTAACTAACCGAACAATCTGTCCAGCCTCCTCTCCTCAGTGACTCTAAACACCCAGTTCCTCAAATGTTCTCTGAGCCAGGTTTCCTGTCCATACCATGACAAAAATGAAATGAAATTCTGATGCACCCCCCAGCCCAGTGAACCTCAAAGACATGATGCCGAGTGAAAGCCACCAGGCACACACAGACAACGCCACAGGGTTCCACTCACACGCGGGCACAGAGCAGGACAGTTCAGAGACAGGAAGCAGAACAGAGGTTTCCAGGGGCTGGGGGACCGCGGAGGGGAGTTGGTGTTCAATGGGTGCAGTTTCGGTCAGGGATGATGAAAAAGTTCTGCAAACAGAGCTGAGGGTTGACAACCATGTGAATGTTCTTACTGCCACTGAACTGTGCGCTTAAAAAATGGTTAAAATGGTAAATTTCATGTTGTGTATATTTGACTACAATTTTTAAAAAATGTATTGGCCTGGTGGTGGCTCACACCTGTAATCTCAGCACTTTGGGAGGCTGAGGCGGGCGGATCATGAGGTCAGGAGATCGAGACCATCCTGGCTAACACGGTGAAACCCCTTCTCTACTAAAAATACAAAAAAATTAGCCGGGCGTGGTGGCGGCGCCTGTAGTCCCAGCTACTTGGGACTAGGCGGAGAATGGTGTGAACCCGGGAGGCGGAGCCTGCAGTGAGCCGAGATCGCGCCACTGCACTCCCGTCTGGGCGACAGAGCGAGACTCCGTCTCAAAAAATAAATAAATAAATAAATAAATAAAATAGCCGGGTGTGGTGGCGGGTGCCTGTAGTCGCAGCCACTTGGGAGGCTGAGGTAGGAGAATCACTTGAGCCCGGAGGTGGAGGTTGCAGTGAGCCGAGATTGCGCCACTACACTCCAGGCTGGGTGACAGAGAAAAAAACAAACAAACAAAAATTAGCTGGGCGTGGTGGCGGGCGCCTGTAGTCCCAGCCACTAGGGAGGCTGAGGCAGGAGAATCGCTTGAACCCGGAGGCGAAGGTTGCAGTGAGCCAAGATTGCGCCATTGCACTCCAGCCTGGGCGACAGAGCAAGACTCCGTCTCAAAAAACAAAACAAAACAAAAAAAGCAGAAAAGAAACATGGCCTTTGGCAAAACAAACAAACAACAAAAACCCTAACAGGGCACAAAGGACATTGTTGATAAATCGTGCTTCATTAAAATATTGAAAAATAAAGACCAACACTAAGAGAAAAAACAAGCCGAGCAAGGACAGACCTTTGCAACATGTGTATCTTCAGCAAAGGATGTGTGGTCAGAGTATGGAAAGAATTCTACAAATTCTACGAATCCATCAAGAAAAGGGAAACGCACAGAGGAGGGAGGGGCAAGAGCCCAGAACAGGCCCTTCACAGAGGAGAAGGTCCCCAGGCGGTGACACCTGAGCAGGGGGCAGCTGTGTGGTCACCCGGGAAATGCGAGGGGACCCCAAGGACTCTGGCCACACCCACACCGGGGAGCAGGCAAGGGGGCAACAAAATTGTGCTTAAAATTAGTTATAAAGTAATAAAAGGTAAGTGAAAGTAGTTTGAAAACTGAATAAGGAATCAGTGATGAATACTGACTTGTGCTTTATATGTGGTGTGCTTTTAGGAGTGAAAACCACGTAAATAATATCAGTCCAATCATAGTTTTGTTTTGGTTTTTTTTGTATTTTTTTTTTTTAGTAGAGACGGGGTTTCACCATGTTAGCCAGGCTGGTCTCAAACTCCTGACCTTGTGATCCACCCGCCTCGGCCTCCCAAAGTGCTGGGATTATAGGCGTGAGCCACCGCGTCCGGCCCAATCATACTTTTATAATCACGAGGTCTGCCGTACTATCTTTAAACAATCCATGCACGAGTTTACAGACATAGTGGTAGAGAGTGGGATGGACCAGGCACCCACTCAAACCCTCATCCCCAAGGCCGGGTGCATACCCACCACCTGGCAGGGGTCCCGAGGACCCCCACCCCCCGCAACCTTGTGGCCAGCCTCACTCGCCTGCAGGCCAGAAGACGCCAGAATTCCATGAAGCTCAGTCCCTCGGAATGCAGAATTCATGAGGGGGACAGGCACATCTTGGGGCAGGTTCTCCAAATAATTCTGGCTCTCTCATTTCAGGAACTAAAGGCCCAGGCTTTTCCATTTAATCTTTAAATGGCAATCCTTAATACAGGTTTTTCCATTTAATCCTTAAAGTAAGCGCAGGAGAAATACCATTACCCTACTGTACAGATGAGAAAACTGAGGCTTGGAGGTGGGACGTGGCCCGCTCACTGGCCCTGGAACCGTACCCGGATGCATAGACGGGACTCCAGGGGAATGTACTCCTAGGCCATAAACCTGTGCGAGGCAAGAGGGGCCAGCCCAGCCCCGAGATCGGGACAGAAAGGGGCGTGGGAATGGCTGGGGGACAGGTCAGGCGCCTGAGTCTCAGCCACATCAGAGCTGAGCAAAGCGAGCCCCTCAGGCAGGGCTGTCATCACGGGTGTGGCACCACAGCCACCGCCGCGTCCTGGTCCCCAGTAAGCACCCCCAGCGTGGTCCCCTCCAGGAACTGAGGCTCTCAGGGCAGGGCCTCTCGCCCCTTGTCCAGGTGACCCTGTGGGTAAGCAGGGGAAGCCAAGGCAAACTCAGGAGCACACACCCATCCCCGCGGGGAGCAGATGCCCTCCGCACCGTCGCCGGCATGATGCCGCACCGCTGCCGCCCCTCTCCGATTCCCTAACGGTTCTCGAGGGAGCACTGAAGGTAAATATGTTAATTTGACTTCAATCATAGCTTCTTCTTTTTTTTTTTTTTTAAGTGCACGCGGTATTAGTTTAGGGCACGTAACCTGAAATCTACTCACGTATGTCTGTGCATCCTGTCCTTAACAAGAGAAAGCTTAAGCTCTTGCCAAGAGGGCTAAGGGCTGAAGAGGCTGCAAGGTGCAGACATCCTCCCAGGGTGGGAACTGCACTCTCTGAGCTGAGGGGGAGACCAGGGAGAGGCAGGGCACTTGCCCAGAGTCCCACACCCAGGAAGGGCTGCCTGGCACCCAGCCACTTTCAGGCCTGATGGAACGGGGTGCCATCCTCTGGCTTCCAGGCAGGAGACACTCCTACAAGCACAGGATGCCAACTGCAGAAGCCAATGCGTGGACTCCGGGGGCCCTGCAGGTGCAGCCAAGGAACCAGGATCTCCAGACAGGCCCCAGGCTGTACAGGCTGGACGCCAGCAGGTGGGGCAGCAAGCCCCTCCTCACCCGCAGGCATGGGCACCCCATGGCCTGCTGAGAATGACACGAAGGAACAGGCTGACTCACTGAGTGGAAAGGCCACTTGGCCCTCAACCGAGGGCAGAAGAGAGGCCAGAGGCCCCCCAGAGCTCCTTCCTGGGGCCCTGCCGTGGCCAGCGCTCCCCGAATGCACTCCAGGGTCACCAGAGCCCTGGAGCGTGGCTGCAGAAGCCAGATGGGTCTCAGGCCTCCCACTACCCATTCTGCGACTAGGAATAGGAAAGTTATGAAATCTTGAAGCCTGTAAGATTTCAGGCCACCAGGACAGGCAGCAGCCGGGGAAGTCTCAACTTTCCAGGACCCCAAGGCCCCAGGGGCCAGGCCACAGCCGTGCTGTGGAAGGAGCCGCTAGCCCTGCCACCTGTTCCCCAGGGAAAGCTTTTGGAGCTGTTCCCCAGGGAGAGGCGGCCCTCCTGGAGAGCTACAGATGGGCTCTGCTGGCCATGGGGCTGCCTGGGCCAGGCCTGGGGCTGACCTGATAGCCCACACCCTTGGCCACCCACTGTAGTCATGGCCCAGCTGGCAGAGACACAGTCCCTACCCCGGGCGTGGCTGCCAGCCAAAGCCCATGCCACTGTGCCCCACAAAAGCCAACGGTTTGACCACAAGGGCCTCCTAGCAGGGCCCTGTAGCCACGCCACACCAGGGATGGTGCCAGAGCGGTACTGCACCCCCAGCCTGTACAGCCTCATCCCAGCAGGGCCCCCGCACCCATCTCTGTGCTCTTCTTCTCTGAGCCCAGGCCCCTTCGCTGCCCCTACATGGGATGCCACCTCTCAGGGCATCCAAAACCCAACCCAGGTTCTAGGAAAATCCGCCCAGCAGCCCACTGCAGTGGGGTATTAAAAACGTCTCTATTAAAAATACAAAATTAGCTGGGCGTGGTGGCGCACGCCTGTAATCCCAGCTACTCAGGAGGCTGAGACAGGAGAATTGCTTCAACCTGAGAGGCAGAGGTTGTGTGCTGAGATCGTGCCACTGCACTCCAGCCTGGGTAACAACGGCGAAACTCCGTCTCCCCACTACCCCGCTCCAAAAAAAAAAATACTCCAACGCTACTGCCAGCACACCGTCCCCCACCCCACAGACCGCACAGAATCAGCCCAGGAAGGACACTCCACGGAGCTCTTGCTTATCTGATTTGGAGGTCGTGGAGTGTGGGTTAGCTGGGGGTCTCCTCCTCTCCAGACACGTGGAGACGGGGGGCCGTGACACACACCCAGACCCCAGCGGAGTCACTGCAGAGGATGCAGGGAGAGCAGTCGGCAGACGACCACAGGCCGGCCTGTGCCCAGCGCAAACTCCAGCCAGCTGCATCAGGCCCCTAGCAGAGCCGCCCCTGCGTGCTAGGGTGCCAAGACCTAGCCGCTCGAGCAGGTCGGGGGGACACAGGCCTGGGACAGGCCCAAGGTGGCAGCCCCTCCCGCTGTCTCCCACCCCAAGCACATTCCGATTAACAGAGGTGACGGAGGAGGAAGTTTTCATCCCAGAACCCCAGGGGCCCAGGGTCACGGATCACAAACGGCTGTGGGGAGAAGAAACGCACGTTTCCCATATTGTCGTAACACAGGAAACCATTCCCAGAGGAGGAAGCCCAGACCAAAGGGACCCTCAGTGGCCACTCGGGGACTCTCCAGCCACCCAGGCTGCTGGAAACCCAGGGGAAGGAGCCAGGTGGACTCAGGCCCGACGGGCACTGGGGGCTCCGCAGGACAGGGCAGGGGTCAGCATGCCTGGGCTTGAACTGTAGAGTAACTGGAACGACCTGCACACCACACTCCCCCAACCAAGGTGAAGCCAGCCACCCGCTGGGCTCCCCATGGCCCAGCCCCGCCCGCTCACAGCCATGGTTCCCATCCTCCGCGCGTCCTCCCAGCTGGGAACTCAGCACTCGGACCTGCTCTCTGAGCGCGGGGTGCCCAGGAAGGCGGTGCCGGGCGTCCGCTTCCACCTCGGGCTGTAACAGAATTCCCTCGTGACGTTTCTTGGAAATCAGTGGCTGTAATCACAGCTGCCGAATCTCTGCAAAGGCCTCTCAGCTGCTGGGTTTTGGTGTAATTATTACGAAAGCGCACTTAAAGTGAGGATGAGCCGAAGCCTCCGGGAAAACCCAAGGGCCCAGGGAGGGCAGCTGCGGCCCCCAGGCCAGGAACACACACAGCCCCTCCTGGCTCGGGCCCCGGGGCACCATCCCCACCAAGTGGTGGCAGCAGCTGGCCCCTGACCAAGCTCCCTCTACCTGGATGGCACCTGGCCCAGGTAACCAGGCAACACCAGGCCGAGGGCAAGGCGGGGAGGGCAGCCAGCCCCCACCCCTGCCCACCGGACCCCTGCTGTCTTTGCACCGATTCTCGCAGTCCAGCCCACCTGCAGCAGCACCCGAAAACCCCAGGGCCCCTGCAGAACTCAGAGATCAGGGTGGAGCTGACGCGAGAGCCAGGCTGTAGCAAAGGCCGATCTGCCCTGGCCAGGGCCTCCAACCTCCCTAGGCCCATTTCTGCTTTCACAAAATGGGGGCACCAGCCATTCTCCAAAGACTCTCCACCTGAACACGACCTGCTGGGGCCCTGGGTCAGCTCATCATTAAAGCAGGTGACTGCCCAGGACTCCCAGCAGAAGGGAGAGGTGGGGCTGAGGGATGCCCCCTCTGCCCGTCTCCCCAGGGTCTTCACCCTCAGGACCATCGGTGTGGCCACGCCACGGCCTGACGGAAGGGGGCGGGGAGCCTCAGGTCCCGCACAGGTTTGGGAAGCAGAGGCCACCCCAAGGCCAAGTCCGGGCTCTGCCCCACCTATGCCACGTGCTGAGCTGGGGGCTGGGCCTCCGGGATGCTCAGGTTCACCTGCCTCCCCACCATGCCTGTGAGAGGTCTGGGCAGGTGTGCACAGGGCCGAGCTGATGGTGGCCCTCACCTGTGAGAGGTCTGGGCAGGTGTGCGCAGGGCGGAGCTGACAGTGGCCCTCATCTCAACGGGGTCACCATCCATGAAGCACTGGGTCTGGCCCTCGGAGCCCGACAAACAAAACCAGGTAGAGCCGAGGCGTCTTAGCAGGTGCTGCTGAGCTGATGGAGACCCTCCGCCCGCCAGGCCTGCGCTGCCTCCATGGACCAGCCTCCCAAGAAGCACCCCTCCTGCCAGCACCCAACCCCAACAGGGGCGCAGCCCCCAATCCGGCGTGTGCACCATCAGATCACGGCCCCCTCTCGCCGGCAGGTGGGGCTGGCTCTTGGCCAGCGGATCCCACGGACGCCCCATTCTCTGGGTGTTGACTAAAGACAGACGCCATCTTCCATAAGCAGCTGAGTGTATTTCTGCTCGTTTCCCACCGTGCATGGCCCTCTCTACGCCTAGGATTTTGTGCTGCCTGCCTCACTCCTGCCAGATTTCAGGGCAAGGGGGAAGACGCCGTGTTTTACGGCTGCCATAACTTCTGCCCCATTAGACATCTACACTCACATGAAAGCGACCAGATTGATCTCCTGACGACCGAGCACTTCACACGGCAGAACCTTTCTGGCACTGCAACAGAAACCTGAGGGCCCTCTTCCTCGATGCCAGAAACGGGGCCACCCTGCTGGAGCGGAGGCTGTGGGCATCACACGCTCCCAACAGAAGAGCCAGTGGCCACAGGGCTCAGGGGAGCTGGTGGGGGTCAGAGCCCCTGGGGAGCTGCTCTCCTGAGTCCAGGCATAGTCAACGTTTCACCCCAACCTGAGCCTAGGCACGCGGAGGTCATCTCCTTGCTCAGGGAGGCAGCACCGCCCTCCCTTCCTTCCCAGGCTGGGTTGGGGAAGAGGCAGCCACAGAGAAGAGGGAGTGGGGCAGGTGGGCACTTTGGCCTTCACCCCTGTACTGGGAATAGCATCTCTCCAGAATCCACATGCACCCCAAACTCGAATCTGACTGTATTTGGAACTAGGGTCTTTGCAGATGTAAGATCAAGTTCACATGAGAGCTTCCCAGATTTAGGGCAGGTCCGGAGGTGTCTTCTGAGAAGGGAAAACGCAGACACCTGTGAAGAGCGCCGTGCAGAGGCCAGGCCGAGACTGGCACGAGACGGGCATGAGCCCAGGGCACCACAGGCGGCCGGCACCACACTGCGGAGGCAGGCGGGGGCCCCGAGACACTGTGGCCTGGGGCTTCTGGCCTCCACTGCTGTGCAAGAAGAAATTCCTGCTGTTTCAGGCCTCCCCACCCCTCCACCTGTTAGTGGTGCCACGTTCCGGCCGACCACGACATTCACCTCGACCGCTGCTGAGGGGACCCCCGGCCTGGCTGGGTTGAGGGCAGATCTTCTCAGACAGACGATGTCCACCAAGAACCTGGCTGGCCCAGGTAGCTCTGGGGCCCAGAGACAGATGCAGTCAAAGCTGAGAAAGCCTCTCCGCCTCACCCCAACTTTCCTGCATCACTGGGTGGGGAGACCCAAGACCTGGCCACAACCCCATCTCCTAGTTCCTCTACAGCCCCACAGCCGGAGGAAGAGCGGGGAGGTGGGGAAGGTGGTGCTCGCTGAGGGTGTCCCTCACTCAGTGGCTCCAGGGACAACTGAGGGACATGGATCCAGCCAGGAGGGGACCCGCCTTTCCAGGAGCAGTGGGTTCCGATGAGACCTTCAACACCCACTCACCAACCTGCAGACTCCCCGCTCCCAGGTCAAAGACCTCCACACCCAGACCTGGTCCTGGGTAGCCAACCCCTCCCCTGCTGCACGCCCCAGCCCCTCCTGTGTCCAGCCCTGCCCCCATGCACACCTGGGGCCTTCACCAAAGGCGGGTTGCTGGAGGGTTGCTTCTGAGACTCATCCATCACACAGACACTTCCTATGCAATGTCCGGTCTCCAGCTGGTGAGGCAACGTCCAAGAAGGCGGTATCTCTGACGTCCCTGCCCAAGACGCGAATCACCAGGAGGCCCACCTCGAGGGTCCATCTGTCAAATCTGTCAAACTGGCCCAGACCCCAGAGTCAGGGTCACGAAGGCCATGGAAAGGCCACAGAATACACCAGGCTGGAAGAGCCCAGAGACACAGCAAGACTCAAACAGACACGCACGCCACGTCCACAGCAGCAGCACCAGACAGCCAAGGCAAGTGGCCCCAGGGTCCACCAATGGGTGACAGTCAAAGGAAATGGCGGCGGGCGCACACACACACATACATCACGCAGCCTGGAGAAGGGATGGGCTCCGCCACTCCCTGCAACCCAGAGGAGCCGTGGGGACAGGGTGCGGAGCAAATGAGCCAGTCACACGAGGACACCTCCCCGTGGGACTCCACTCACATGCAGTCCCGGAAGCAGGCCCACAGAGACAGGAAGTAGAAAGGTGCCTGCCAGGGGCTGGGGCAAGGATGGGGAGTTTGTGTCTAATGGGGAAAGGGGTTCAGTTTGGGAAGATGAAACAGTTCTAGAGATGGTGCCGAGGGCAGCGCAAAAATGTGCACGCTTCATTCCACTGAAGAAGCTAAAACGGTAAATTTTATGTATAATTAATCAGAAAGTTTTTAAAATTTGAATTTATAGCCTGGGCAACACAGGAAGGCTCCATTTCTACAATTTTTTTTTTTTTTTGCGAGACTGAGTTTCGCTCTTGTTGCCCAGGCTGGAGTGCAGTGGTGCCATCTCAGCTCACTGCAACCTCTGCCTCCAGGGTTCGAGTGATTCTTGTGCCTCAGCCTCCTGTGTAGCTGGGATTACAGGTGTGAACCACTGTGCCCGACCCAAAAAAAATTTTTTTAATTAGCCAGATGTGGTGGTGAACAAAATTTTTTTTAAATCAGCCATGTGTGGGGATCCACACCTATAGTCCCAGCTACTCCAGAGGCTGAGGCGGGGAGATCACCTGAGCCCAAGTTTGAGGCTGCGATTCCACCACTGCACTCCAGCCTGGGCGACAGAGCAAGACTCTCAAAAAAAAAAAAAAAGTTTTTAATTAAATTTAAAGAGACTCAACAAGTAACTGTACTGAGGGGTCTGCACTGGATCTGCTGGTGTAAGGCCACGAGGGGCCTGGGAGGTGGCTGCCAGGGGGTGGGTACAGGCGGGTGGCGGGCAGCCCTCAGCCCACACTGGAACAAGACACACAGGTATGCAGGGGAGGTTTACTCTCAAATCGTTCGGGAAAATGTTCTTTGTACAATACTTGACATTTTTCTGTAAGTTTAATTACTTTATCTTTTACCTTTTTTCTTAAACATCTGAAGCAAAGTCCCCACCTGCCAATGCTGGGTAGCCAGGTGGGGTAGGTCCCTCCACAATCCTGGACTCACTGTGGAAACAAGGGGTTGGCAGAGCCCAGAGGCCGGGCGCCGTGCAGGGCAGCTCCAATGGGAGGGGCTGGCAGAGCCCGGAGGCTGGGCACTGCACAGAACGGCTCTGATGGGAGGGGCTGGCAGAGCCCAGACACTGGGCACCGCGCAGGGCAGCTCCGATGGGAGGGGTTGGCAGAGCCCGGAGTCCGGGCGCCACGCAGGGCAGCTCCGACGGGCAGGAGTCGCCTCCAGGCCCTTCACCTCGGGCTGGAGAAAACCAAGTCACCCCTGGGGACCCTTGTTGGACATTCTAAAAACCTTCAGAAGCCACTCCCTGAATGTGGCCAGGACCCTCCATGGACCTTCAGAGCAGCAAAGCGCAGTGCCTGCCTTCCTGTGAGAGAACCCCCACACCGTGCAGCTGGGGACAGGACCAAGGGCACATGCCCCCCGAGGCCTCCCACTCAGAGCTGGGAGGGATTTGGGGGGCGGGGGTGCCTCCGTTTTCCTGCATCATCACGAGCCTGGTGAGGCCTAGGGCTGAGCCCTGGGGCAGCTGCTGGTCTGGATGGCACCGGGCCTGGCTCTTGAGGTCCCAGGTCTGCGAGCGGCTGGGCTTCCCTGAGGTCTGGCTTGGTGTGGGCCCCAGGGACGTCGCATGCCCCCAACTTCCCGACAGCCATCTGCCTGCCAGCACCCAGCCACGGTCCCACCCCGGGCTCCACTGTGACCCACACGCTGTCATTTCCAGGCCACTTCCTATGACATGGACTCACCGCCTAAACTGGGTTACAATAATTAACACGAATCCTGTTCCCAAACTTACATAACCGCAGATGACAACGCCGACTCCTAGGAAAACCCTCCCCGACCAGTGGCCCCGTTTCCCTCCCACGACCCCCGCTCAGCTTGGGCCTGGAGCTGGCCAGCTGCACTAGTTTCACACCCGTCCAGGTGCCATCCCAGCAGCGGCTGCTGTCTGTGCCTGGCTCCTCCCACTGTCCTGGGCAAGTGCAGAGCCAGCCCCCCAGTGCCCTCTACGCACTAAAGGCTTTCTGCCCCTCCCACACCACACCGGGGGTTCGCATCTACCTGACCCTTTGAATGCGGCCTTATTTGGAAACAGGGTCTTTACAGATATCATTAGTGAAAAGTAAGACGAGATATCCCCGGATTTAGGGTGGACCCTAACACGCACCCTTATAGAAGGGAGAAGTTTGGACACAGATGCACAGAAGGAAGGTGGCCGTGTGAGGACGGAGGCAGAGACTGGGCCCATGATCCCACATGCCAAGAAAGGCCCAGGACAGTGGCAGCCTTGGGAGCTGGAGGGCGGCGTGTGACAAAGTCTCCCTCAAAGTCTCTGGAGGAACCAGCCCTGAAGATGCACAGAGTGTCAACTCTGGGCCTGCAGAACTGGGACAGGAGCACTCTCTGAGGCTTCCTGCCACCAAACCTGTGGCCTCTGTCGTGGTGGCCCCAGGAGATGGATACCCTGCCCCCCTCCAATACACCCCAGGGTGCTGGAAAAGCCCCTTCCTTCCTCCTGGCCTGTCACCTGCACAGCTGCAAATAGACACCCTGCCCTCCTGGAGCTGGCAGACTCCCACGGGGACCCCCAGAGCGGCATTCGCAGGGGTTGGGCCAGCCCCACTGGAAGGGAGGGCGACAGAGCCAGTCCTCGCAGGGCCCGGCTGGGGAAGGGCCCCGTAGCTTCTGGGGCCGCCTGGGAGCCCTCTCTGGGTCTGCCTTGGGCTGGCCCTAGACCTTCCTGGTGACCAGAAAGCAGGGTACGGTACCCCATTCGGAGCTCACAGCGGGAAAACTGAGACCCAGGGAGGCCATGGTGTTTGCCCAGCTTCCACCGCAGCACGGGGGGAAATGAGGCTCGAATCCCAAGAGAACACTTGCTCTCCAACCCTGGAAGTGGCTGCTCAGCTGAGGACAGCCCAGGACGGCACCGGCAAGATCCCCAACGAGGCCCCAAGTGCCCTGTCCTCCCTGGTCTGAGCTGCTCGAGGGAGGGCAAGCCCTCCCCATCCCTTGTCTGCTGCCCAAGGCCGCCCATGGCCCAGGCAGGCCCAGTTTCCCACCCCGGGGACTCTGCTGGGAAGTTCCGGGAGGTGACCTGGGGACTCTGCTGGGAAGTTCCAGAGGTGACCTGGAAGATGGGCACCCCCAGTGGCTGTCATCTCATGCACGGAGGTCAGCAGTATTCAGGGACTGTCGGGCTTGTACAGTCTCCAGGTGGACACTGGTTCAGAGAGAGCATCAGCAGCCCCTTGGCTGCGCAGGGTCAGCGGAATTTTGCTCTAAACGTGCTCTGTCCGGCTCCCTTACAGTGGGACGGAGCCTCTGGGAAGAATCTTCAATCTGGGAACTGTACCACTGCCCACATCAGGCCCAGCTGGAAGGGATGACGGGGGCAGGGGACACACTGTACTCAGCAGGGTGGGAGGGACCCTCAGACCCCACTCCCTGCCTCTCTCCCCTAGGGCACAAATTTGAGTCCACACAGCAATGCTGGATCCAAGCCACCGTCCACATCTTTCCCGGTAGCTGCCCCTGAGCCCCTGGAAGCTGCAAAGCCACAGTGGTCAGTCAGCAGGACGAGCCACTGCGCATGGACATGGCCCAGTCCGTGGCCAGGGACTCTTTCTCGGGGGCACTTGAGGCTTGTGAGGACCCAGGTCCGGTGACCACCGCAGTCAGCCATGGTTAACCATCAGCAGGGGCCTCACTGCCATCCCAACCACGATGGCCTCGTTGAGGCCCCCACCCAGCCGGCCAGGAGGCATCGTGGTCTGGGGTCACTGAGACACAGGGAGGCAAAGGACTTGGTCTTTCCTGACCCACTGCTTCATGCCTCCTAGGGTCCCCTCGCCACCGATGAGGGCTCAGGCCTGGGCGCGGAGGGCGGGATGGGCAGAAAGGACGAGGGCTGGGCTGTCCCACAAAGGGACCTACCCCAAGCCCCGAGGGGACCCAGCCCAGCCCCCAGCATCCTGGGGGAAGGTTTCCCGGAGGAGACAGCAGGCAATTTGCATAATATTCTTTGCAAGTTAATATCAGCCTCTGATAATGATCTCGGCATCGCGTGGAGCGGCTGAGGCGGCTGTTACAACACTAAGTAATCATATTTTAAATTATGTTTCCCTTTATAGAAAGGTGTTGCAAAAACACACAGACACGAAATCTGTCTGTTGCAGCCCCGCTGCCAACCACCTGACCAGCTTTCGGTTACGCGGTTACGTTTGCAGCACTGCAGCCCGGGAGAACCAGCGGGGCGGCAGCCACAGGCTACCCCCGGGCCCCCACCCAGAGCCTCCCCCTGCCAGGGGACCCTCCCAGCTGGGGACCCCACCCAGATCTGAGCCAGGCTCTGGCCAGGGCCCAGGGCCTCAAAGGAGGACCCACGGGCCACGTCTTCCTGAGGTCCCCACAGCCCTAGGAGGGAGACAAGGGGGCTCCCCCTCCCCATAGCCACCCCCCTTGCTAGAAACCTAGCACCCGCGAAGGCCTGACTTCCAGGCGAAGGGTAGGGGGTACAGACTTCAGAGAACTCAAGGCCCTTCAGGTTCTGCTCTGCCTGAGCCTCCATGTCACCCCCAACAACCCCACCTGGTGGGGGGCTGTTAGCCCCTCCCCCAGCGCTGAGGGCCTCTCCCCAAGAAGGTGAACCCAGCCTCGGGGTGCCCTCCCTCCTCTGAGGCTCCCCCAACTCACGTACCTCTACACCACTTGGCACATCCACAGTTGGGGGAGGCCCTGGGTGACCCTTGTCCCCATTCAGAACGGGGGACCCCAGCCCCAACAGAGTCATGTTCTTCTACTTTTCCCTCTTCATTTAGGAGCCACGGCCGACCACTCAACCTCTATTTTCTTAAAAGCTTTTTTTTTTCCTTTTTTATTACAAAAAAATCCAATTATAGCACAAATCTCTCAGCAGGGGTCAGTGTGGAATAAGAATAGCCAAAGTTAATGGACATGACACAGGCAAGATTAATGCCTAAAGGGTTTCAAAAGTTGTGTGATACGGATTTCATTAACATTTTAATTGTAATGTATCTTTTTAATCTTCTCTCACCCTAATGGCTTTATATCCAAAAAAAAAAAAAAAAGAATAAACTGCTGACAACAACAAAAAGTATCAATATACAAAATTTAACAAAGGCGCTTAGCTGTGCAATGGAAATGAAATTAAATGAGCAAAACTCTGTCAAAGCTGATTTTTTAACAGCACAAAAGTCAAGAATTCAGCAAAGATGGTACTTCCCCTTTCTTGGCACAGACACCAACTGGGTGGCAGAAGGGAGACAGGCACAGCCCCCGAGGCAGATGCCCAGGGCCTGGGTGGGGGCCCTGGCCAGAGGGGATGCCTCAGGGGTCCCTGGGAGGAGGAAGATGTGGGACAACTTCCTTCTGCTCCGATCCAAAGGCAGGGCCAACGCTGACTCCCTCCAAGACCGCCCCAGAAGAACCAAGGAAGGCCCACAGCTGCCCCGACTCCAGGCAGTGCCCAGGAGTGAGAAGGTAACTCCTCCAGAAAACACCAGCCCACTGGGAGGAGGCCCCAGGACAGTAGGGGTGGGGAGGGAGCATCTAAAGTGTCACTGTAAAGAGGGGGGCACTAGCATTTTGTGGGGTGGGGGCTGGGTTGCTAGCAAGTCTCCTCTCAGCAGGCACCCAGCTCCCAACGCCCTCTGTGAGGGACCCCAGGCAGCTCTGGCCAACAGCACAGCCCGGATTCCAGCCTCCAGATTCCAACATCAGCTCCTGAAATGTCCTCAAGCCTGACTATGGAGGGCTGGGGGGATTTTTATTTTCAATCAACAAACATTTCTTGAGGCATGACTATGCGGAGGCTGATGCTCTACCCCTTCACAGACTACCAGGGAGGCCACCCCCAGCCCAGGGCCGGGCTGCCCTTGGGGCCCCGGTGGCTGAGCTGGGGCCGGGCTGCCCTGGGCTTGGGAGACATCTCGGCAGCATGGCTTGCCGTTCACCTCAGTGACTATATATGGGCACTTTCAGGCCCCTTTGTTCCCCGCCCCCAGCCCTGCCTGCTTCCCAGGCACAGGGGCAGGAGCTGGGCGGGCCCAGGAGCTCGCGGCCGTCCATGGCCCTGTGCCCTCCTGGATGCCAGGGCCCCGCACTGGGGGAGGGGAGATTCCTTTAGAGAGACCCGGAGCCAGCCTCTCCTCCCTGTGGGTCCCTGCAAACAACGTCTGGAGAAAAGCCTGCCTCTCGTTCTCCCGGGAGACTCCATGGCGGCCTCCTCTTAAAGGGTAATGAGCCTTACAAGGGATTCAGCTGCTTCACTGGCCCAACAGCCCCCAGGCCAGCCCCAGACGGCATGAAGGCGGAAAGGCCGGGCTGCCCACATTCAGCCTCCAGCTCCTCGGAGGAGGCAGAGGATGCTACTCTGTAACAGGATGGCCTCAGGGAGGACGGGTTCCTCACTCAAGGTCACACGGCCTGGGCTGGGCGTTCTCCCAGGAGACCTGAGCCCAGGGTTCTGGCTGCCAAGCGCTCCAGTGAGGACCCAGGCCCAGCAAGCAAACACTGGGGATGTGGTGGGGCCCCAGGAGCCCTGGGTCAGGGTCCCAAATGCCCTCTCCTACTCAGACTAGCTCCCAGCCTGATCCCCTGTGTGGACAGGGGTGAGTGCCGGTCCCGGAGTTCATGTCCCCAAATGACAAGCAACCAATACTTCCAGACAGATGCCTTCACGCCCGCCCACTGTGCTCTGCTGAGACCCTATACAAGGGTGTGTGCTTCCAAAACCCAAACCGTAAACAGCAAACGCAGGAAGGCCACAGCTGAGGGAGCTAGGACTCCCAGCAAATGGGCAGCTGCAGGTGACACAGTAAGGAGCCCCAGCCAGCCAGGAAGCATATTTTACAAATGATCTCATCTCACCAAGAGCCAGGGCTGGTGAGAGCAAGGATTTGCTAAAAAAAAAACAAAACAAAAACAAAAAACAAAAAACAAAAAAACAGAGGTCACCAGGATCCCTGCCCTGCAAGAGAGGCGGGGGCAGGCGTGGAGCAGCAGCCCCTGGCCTGGGTAACCTCGCTCCCCGGCCCCCACAGCCAAGGCCCAAACATCTCCTCTGTGACTCTGGACAGGCTGAAAGGGAAACGAGATCCACCTGGGGATTAGGGGGCGCCTCAGGGAGGCCGGTGTGGGGGCCACACACAGCTCTGAACTGGGGCCCAGTGGGGAGACAAGAGTACAGAAACGCTGGCCAAGCTCCCCCACCCAAGGCCCGACTGCCCACCTCTGGGAGGACCAAGGGCGTGCCCAGAGAGAGTGCCAGGAAAGGAACGAAATGCTGGGGAGAGGGCACTTCGGGGAAGGCCCAGGACCCAGGGAGCTGGGTCTGCAGACACTCACCGCCGGGGAGCCTGACCGGAGATGGGGTGAGAGGCCCCAGTGAGCCAGCTCTACACAGGTTCCCAAGACCCCTCATCAGCCCCCAGTGAGACCAGACCCAGCCAGACCTCACAAACTCCCGCACCTGCCCACATGCATCAGACGGCGGCTCAGGTCCAGCGTCCAGACGGGCTAGCGCTACTTCTCTCCTGCCTTGGAGGGCGCTCCACGGCCTCACACCACGGGGCTTTGCTTCTCCTTGGAGCCACGCCTGGAAGCCCAGCCCCAGGTTTCCTCAGCCCAGGCCAGAAATGTCACCGTGAAGTGGAGGGTGGCCTACCTTGTCCTCAGAACCACAATGGGAGGCTGGTCAGCCTGGGCCACTGAGGCAGGGACATGTGCTACCAAGGTGAAGGTGGACTGGGCCGGAGGAGCAGCAGAGTCAGGGGGCCCCATAGTCAAGTTCCCAAATGTGTTCGTTACACTGGGGTCTGTAGAAGGCCTTGGTTCTCCAGAGAAACATGCTGGTGTATCCTGGGGTAAGGGGTGCCACCCGCTGCCCCCCTGTGGACTCGGACCCTCATCCCACCGGCCACAGTCCAACTGGATCTCGGAACCCACTGCATGACCCTGCAAAGGGGATGGAGTGACCCCAAGGGGCGGTGAGATGCAGAGAGGCAGCCTGGGGACAGTGTGTGGAGGTGGCTAGGACAGGGCTGGCTGAGGAAGGAACATGGGCTCTGCCCCACTGACGGTGGCTGGGGCCACTGGGCACTCGGTGCCCTGTGCGTTCCAGGGACACAGGTCAGAGGCACAGACCTCAGAAGAAGGGGCACAGGGTGGAACCCTGGGAACTCAACATCCCGGAAAGGACAACACCTTGGTTCCCCATTCCATCCCTCGGGCCTGGGAGACCACACTGCCCACAAACCAGGAAAGCAGGACTCCAGAGGCAGAGGCCAAGAGGAGCGCAGGCCTGGAAGAACCGCTCAGCACCAAGATCGTCACTGTTGTTTCATGAATAATGCAGCCTCATGCTTTAATTGTAAAACAAAGGGAGGATTGAAGAATTTTTTAAAAGTCACCACTAGCCCCCTGCCCAGGGCAGAGCAGCCCTGCGCACCCTTCCAGCAGCCGGTGGTAAAGAACAGAGCCTGTTCTCGCAGCCTGTAGCAGCCCAGCTCCCACTGCTCCCAGCAGGAGATCTCCCGGGTGGCTCCCCCGCCGCAGCGGCCGCCTTCCCGCCAGGCCAGGGCCAGCACCATCGAGCCCTGGGTGTGACCACTGCGAAAGGATCCCTGGCCACTAAGAAGTGACAAGTGATATCTTGTTCCACCTTCTGTGCCCATTCCAAGTGGCTTTGCCGAAAGGACAGGGGGCCACCACCTTGGGTGGCAGCTCCTTTTATTTCCTCCCCTTGGACTCTGGCCCAGCTACCACCCAACAGTGACCCCTGGGGAAAATGCCAAGAGGCCTCTTGAAGGGAGGGGCTGGGAAAGGCCCCACAGAGGACCAGAGGGGTGCTCCAACGGTGGCCGGGAGAAGAAGGGGTGGGTGGCTGAGAGGTGGCGGGTGGGGCGGGGGCTGCCTGAACCTTGACCTAACTCTAGGCGCCCCTGCTGGTGGGTGCTACAGGATAAAACACCCTGCAGAATGCTGAGCTGAGTGTCCCACTGGAGAAAAGGAGGGAAGGAGGTCAGGAGCCTGCCAGACGAAAAGAGGGGTGGGTGAGAAGAAGGGGCGCCCTGGAGGGCCACGGACTCTGGCAGGAGAGTGCGGCCGCGCTGGCGGGCGGGAACACCAAGGTGCACGCGCTCCCGGAGGCAGCTCCACGGGATGGGAGTCCGGGCTGCCTTGGGCACCCCCGGGTCTGCACCCCCGCCACACACAGGAAGGAACGCGCAGCAGAGAACACAGCTCAGGGCATCCAGCGGCCCAGGGAGACGGGCCCACCAGCACGTGGGTGAAACACCTCCAATCCGGAGGCCCCGCGAGGGGGTTGGGGGAGGGAGTGGAACGGCCTGGGAGGCCAACTCCAGGGACCGGGCCTCGCGGCCTTCAGACCCACAGGTTTAAGCGGCTCCACGACGAGAGTCCAAGACCAAACTTCCCCCAGAGCCTGACAGAGGGGCTGGGAGGTGACCTCTGACCTCCGACCCCACACGATCCCAGCAAGAGAAGCAGGAAACTCCGTCGGAAGGCCTCGTTCCGCCCTGGCCGTGCGGGGTGCGCGGCGGGCCCCGGGCTCCGCTGAGTTTCTTAGAGAAGGGGCTGGGGCCCCCCGACCTCAGCTCCGCAGAGGCACAGAAGCTGGCAAGAGGCAGAGCCCCCTCCCACTGCAGCCGGACCCCAGTTTCTCCCTAAGCTGGGGCCCGCGTGGGGGAGGAGCGGGAGGCGGTGACGACCCACGAACGGGCCCACCTGGACCGGGAGGGCGAGGCGCGGGCCCGGCTGGGCCAGGCAGCTGCGCAGATGCGCCAGGAGGGGTGGGTCCCTCCGCCCTGGCCCCGGGCCAGTCCTGCCCGGGCTTCCCCACCCGGAGGGCTGGATCGGCCAGTCGGGTCCCTGGGGAGGCCGCGCGGGTCCCCAGAAATCCAGGGAAAGCCGGCGGGCGGCGGGGAGCGCCCCGGGACGCCCGGAGCCAGTGTCTCCCCGAACGCGCGGCGCGGCGTCCCGGCCCGGGGTCGCGGGCGCCTCCGCCGGGACCCCCCGGCCCCGCCCGGCCCCCCTCCGCGGGCTCCCGAGGCCGGTTCCCGCGCGCACGCCCGGGCCGGCGCGGAACTCGGCCGCACCCGCCCCGCGCGGCCGGCACTGCGGCAGGGGGCTCGCGCCAAGTTGGGCGGCCGCGGAGTTTGCGGGAAGTGCGGGCCCGGCCCGTGGGACGACCCCGCCCGGCGGCGTAACCCGGGGGCGGCCGCGCGCGCCAAGTTGGCGGTACCTGCGGGCGCCCGGCCCGGTCCGGCCTGGGCAGCTGCGGCGCGCCGCCCGCGGCAGGAAGTGCTTGGCGTCCCGGCGCTCCGGCTCCCATGGACTTTCTCCGACCTCGCCCAGCACCGGCGGCCGCACCGCGGCGGGGGCGGGGCGGCGGCGGGGGAGGCGCCCGCGGGCCGTTAAAGGGACAGCGCGCCGGCCGCGCGCGCGCGCGCGCACTGGCAGCCAGGTGGGCTCCCGGGGTCGGGGCTGGGGTCCGGGGGCCGGGAGGGTCCCCAGTGGGGGCCGGCGGGGCGTGGGGAACCCCGAACGCGGGGGAGGGGAGGCGGCAGCTCCTCGCCCCTCGCGCGTCCTCCTTCCGGAGCTGCCGGCGGTCGACCCTGCGCGGGACACCCGGCGGGAGCCGGACGCCGCGGCGCAGAGTACGGGGCTCGGCGGCCGGGCCGGGAAAGGACCTGGAGCGCCGCCCTCCGCCCTCCCCGGGCCCCGGCCTCGGCCGGACTCGCTAAGCCCGGGAGAGCCACCGGGCCCCCCTACCCCGCCCCCGGGCCCCCCTACCCCGCCTCCGGCGCGCGCCCTGCCCGCGGCAGCCGCGTCCGCACGGTGCAGCCTCCGGGATCCGGGCGGGGGAAGTGCGCGCATCCGCAGCCGCCCTGGACGCTCAGGCGGGCCGTGAAAGACGCGGATACGGGAGCGCCCTTGGGCGAACATCTGCGGGGCTCCGGCGCCCGTCCCTGCGGCCCGGGAACTGCAAGCTGCCTGGACTGGGCCTGGTGCTGCCTTCAGGCCTGGTGTGATCCGGGCGCACTGGGGCGTTGACAGTCATTCCGGCACCGGCCACGCAGCTCTCCATCTGCCCAAGGCCACGCTCCTGAGGACAGAGGTGCAGTTTTAAAACAAGGGCACGGAAATAAAACCGGCCACACACCCGGAAAGACCCAGAGACCCCTCCTCAGCTGCCCCCTAACCTGGGGCCTGAGGTCAGGACAGGCTGCAGTGGTCCTCAGAGGCTAAGCCAGCCTCACTCCCACAGCACGCTCAAGGGTCGTTGCAGGAGAATGGAGTGATACCACCTCAGTGGTCCCGAGCGAGGGCGCTGGGAGAAGGGTTGAGAAGGAGATGGCCACCAGCATCCCAGAGAACGCCTTTGGGGCTCTGGGGATCAGAAACCTGGGGCTACAGCCCTCCTGGCACAGTCAGCCAAGGTCATTCCCTGGACGAATCATCAGAAGCTTGGCCAGGTTCTTGTCACCCCAACCTCAAGCTAGGCCCTTGATCTTGGCCACAGACTGGCCCTTGACCCCAACTTTAGGTTCTACTCAGCTCTGCGTCCAGAACACACACACACACACACACACACTCTCTCTCTCTTCACTCCCTGGCTTGCCTTCTATGAGGGTGAGTATGGAACCCCGCAGGAACTCTGGGCTCTCCCCACAGAGTCCCATCTAGACCTAAATGCAGTCCCAGGTCCCACACCCCAACCCCCCTCCCCCCACTACTGCCACTTCCAAACCCGCCCTGCAGTCTACTGTGGGAAGGAGGTGGGGTAGGAGGGTTCTGAGTGCCTCCCACACCCAGGGCATGAGCTCAGCAGCCTCAGAGTTCCGGTGGTTCCTAAGCCTGACTACAATCTCTGCAGGATCTCTCAGCATAGCTACCCCAAGCCCCTGAGAATCGTGAATCCCAGAGACAGATGCCTGGAGCTGCTTCCAGCCCTGGGGCAGGCCTCATGGGGCTACCCACTAGGACCCGTGGCCCTCCAGGGATGGGACTGATTGTTTTAATCACTTTTATTTTCTAAATATTAAAGACATTCTTCCTTGGTGAAGGATATTTGGAAAGCATTGAAAAGTGTTTAGAAGATAGCGGATACGCAGAAATCAATTCCCCAATTTCTGTGTGTCTATCCATATGTACACCAACATATATTTGCACCTTTTAAAGCAAACCCTGCATCCCTACTGAATTCCAGGCCCGTGCTACTGAGTATGTACACCTTACCGCATTTAACGTTCACAACAGTACCATGAGGTGAGCTCTGTTTATTCCTTTTTTTTTTTTTCTGAGTCCGAGTCTCACACTGTTGCCCAGGCTGGGGTGCAGTGGCACGATCTCAGCTCACTGCAACCTCTGCCTCCCGGGTTCAAGCGATTCTCCTGCCTCAGCCTCCCGAGTAGCTGGGATTATCGGCACGTGCCACCACGCCCAGCTAATTTTTGTATTTTTAGTAGAGACGGGGTTTCACCATGTTAGGCAGGCTGGTCTTGAACTCCTGACCTCAGGTGATCCACCTGCCTCAGCCTCCCAAAGTGCTGGGATCACAGGTGTGAGCCACCGCGCCCAGCCTTATTCCCGTTTTACAGCTTAGCCTGGGGCTCACTCAGGGGTCCCCAGCAGGGCCTGGGCTGAGTGGGGCTCACCCCAGGTGCATCCTCCGCATCTCCTCCCTGCATTTGATCTTGTTGATTCCTGGCTGCTACAAGGGCCTGGTGGCCACAGTCTCAACTGAGCATAGCTGCACCGCTGCTATGGGTCTCCAGCTCAGGGAGGCCCCATCCGGGATCCAGGCCTGAGTTCTCACGGCCTTGTAACTTGATTTTTCCCCTTCCATCCAGAAAGCATTGGGCAGGGGGTAAGGGGAGGTCACAAGCCACATCTGCAGACACTGCAGAGCCCCTGGGTGCGCTCAGGAGCCATACACAGAGGACCAACCTGTTGGCCTGGACACCTGCATGTCCTCCCCTGGATGGCAGAAGCCTTTGGTGGCTCTCCAGGTGCTGCTACCATTGTGCGGTGGTGACATCCCACCCCAATCTCACACCAGATCCAGTCTGTGCCCATCCTAACAGCTCTGTGTTAAAGTCATGTCAGAGCCACCCTCCTGGTCCACAACTGCCCTGCTCTCCAGTGATTGCCACAGCCCCCTTCCCCACCCCAGTCTCTAGCCTCCCCTCCAGCCCTGCCCCAGCCTGTCACAACGCAGCAGCACAGGCTGCTTCTAAACCTGTTGGATTACCCCCCCCACCCCGTTCAGAACCCCCAAGAGCTCCCCAATGTACTTCTTGCTCAGAGCACAAGCCCGGGTGATTGGGTGACCAGGACCCAGCTCCCCACCCCCACCTCATACCCCACCCTACCCATGCCCCACATCCTTCCCCACCCCACATCCCACCCCCATGGTACCCTCGCCCACGCCAGTGCCTGCTCAGCTGTAGCGAGGCTGGCTTCTGCTGCACCTTCTGCCCCAGGGCCCTTGCACCGGCTGTTCCCACTGCCTGAACCTTCTGCCCCTGTGTCTCCAAGGCTTGCTCTGTCACTTTCTTTGAGTCTCCACCCCAGTATCCCTGGCTCAGGAAGCCTTCCCTGACCCTTCCTTATGAAAGAGCCACATGGCCATCGGCATCGGGCACCCGGACCCCATCCTGACACTGGTCCGCCCTTGGCTTCCATCGGCACGGTCTCCCGCTTTGTCCACTGTCTCATCACTGGCTCAGTGTGGTGCCTGGCACACAGCAGGTGCCCTGAGGAGTCTCAGAATTGGAGCCTAGGCTCCATCCGTCTCCACCCTGTTTCCTGGGGCTGCTGGGGGATGCTGTGCCCCCTCTCCCACACCTGCCCGAGTTCTGATGCCTCTTCCCGGTCCTCAGAGTGTCCGGGGAGCTCGGTCAGCAGAAAGGGAAGTAGCAGGCGGGGGGCCTCAGGTGCCTCCCTGGTGCTGCTGTTCGGGTCAGCCCTTGGCCAGGGCTGTTGGGCTGAGAAGACCCCAGGAGGACCTGGAGCCTCTCACCAGCCCAGCACAGGCTCTCTCGGCTGTGCTTCTGGGACAGCTCCCCAGAGCCAGAGTGCGCCTCTGCACCCTTGTGGCAGGAGGACAGCCAGAGGGCTTCTCTGCCCACTCTCTCACTTGTGTCTCGCCTGTCAACACAGAAGAGAGGTGCAGAACAGCCTTTGGTGAAACGGCCAGTGGTGCCGCTGTCTCGGGAGGAAGCCGCTTTCATTGTCTGAAGAGCAGTTCACGGGGGGCAAGAGAAACCATCTGATTTCAGTCCGGTCCTCTGCCTTCCTGGGGCAGGGCTTGCCGGTGGGGGAGGACTTTCCTGTTCACTGGGAGCCTCCGTGGTCCCCCGCAGACACCCCAGTCCCAACAGAGAAGACGTGGCCAGGCCCCTGGCCTTGTAGCTTACGTGCAGCAGATGATAAAGGCCCCGTGAAGACACGTGTGCCCAGTGAGACAGCCAGAGAAGGCTGCTCCTACTCGACGGATGGGCTGAGGAGGAAACGAGGGAGTGGGGGAACCCTCAGGGGTCGGGGGGTGACAGGAAGCCGAGCCTGCCAGGGCCTGCACCCTCACCTCCACCCAAGGGGGCCCTGTCCTGTGAAGCTGCCCCAACGCCTGGCCTCAGAGGGCTTGTGGTCCAGCAGGCAGCACAGGGAAGATGTGGCAGAGGTGATGAAGAGCGGTGGTGTGTGTGCGGGGCGGCGGGGGTGGGGTCGGCGGGGGGGTTGTGTGTGGGGTGGCGGCGGGGTGGGTGCGGGGCGGCGCGGGGGTGTGCGCGAGTCGGCCGGTGGGGGGCGGGGTGTGGGTTGGCGGCGGTAGGGAGGGGGCGTGCGGGGCGGCGGGGACAGGCCCAGGGCCATGGACTCCAGACCAGAAAGGCAGAGACTGACTTGGGGTGGGCTCTTTCCTCCTTCTTTTTTTTTTTTTTTTTTTGCCTTTTTTTTTAAATCGAGGTGAGATTCACCTGACAGCAACCACTATCAACTGAACAACTCCGTGGCATTTAGCACATCCCTGGGGCTGTGCGTCCGCCACGCCCAGCTCCCAAGCAGCCTCCGTCCCCGCAGCTGTCTCCCCTGCTTCCCAGTGCCTAGGATTTTAGCAGCAGCGCCGCCTCCATGCCCTCCGCGAGGCCCCCTTTTTGTTTTCTGAGTGCTCGTTCCTTTCTTCCATCATAATCCATGGTTACATATCAGTGTGTCGATTTCGCTCCCATCCACCCTAGAGAGAGGCTCCAGGAAAGCCCCGGCTGCTCCCACAGGGCCCCTTGTCAGGGCCCCGCTCTGTGCCAGCCTGAGGGGGCCGAGAGCGGAGCAGCTGAGCCGGCCCTTGCGACTGGGGGCTAAGCTGGGCCCACCAGCCTCACCCTGGGCCCTGGGTGCAGCCCCCATACTTGGAGTAGAAGCCAGGCCCTGTGTTTCTGCAGTTGGGGTTTTGGCTGGTACCTCCAGCGTGGGGTTCAAATTGAGCCCATTGCCCCTTTTTTTTACTAAAACTTTCCCAATCCTGTAGCCCCCAGGCTGCTCCAGGGGGCAGCCTCCTCCTACTGTAGGAAGTCAACCCAGGAGCCCAGGGTGGTGCCTGCTGAGTCCTGGAAGACAGTGAGGGGCCAGGGGGCCCCAGAGCCCAGGGGACGAGAGCTGTGCACAGCAGAATGGCCCAGGACACTGGACAGGGCCTCACCTACCTGTCCACCCAGGGACCGAGGCCACACTCCAGCCAAAGCCCCACTCAGAACATCAGGCCTTGGCAGGCCCCCGGGGAGTCCACCTTGAACACCACCCCCTCGGGGTCCTGAGGCAGCTCCGGGGAAAACCACCTCCGCTTTGGTTCTGGAGCCAGTTCCTAGAAGATGTGCAGTTTGCAAGACCAAGCCCAGCTGGCCCCGCCCCCACCACCGGCTGCACTGGGTGCGGCTCCGCCCACCTGCAGGACAATGGGAGATGCAGGCAGGTGTTTGTGACTCTGCAAGGCCCTACATCTCCCGCAGAGCTGGCTCGGGCCCCTGGTCACTCCCCCACTTGCCATTTCTTTCTTTAGGACGGTTATTCTAGTGAATGGGTTCAAAGCCTGGGCCGGACTGCCCTGGGCCCTCCACCCCTTGAGGGGTCCCCATCCTGTCTACGATCCTGCTGGGCAGAGGGCACTTCTATGGGCCTCAGATGCCAAGGACACTTGCCATCCTGGCGGCTCTTTTGGGTGTCCCTGCTGTGACCACCACGAAGCCCAGCGTGCTGATCCCAGCAGCTCCCGCCTCTGCCTGCTGGGCTGACCCTTTGAGGCCTGTGTCCATACCAGGCACTGGGCTGTGTGGAGGGGACGGGACTAGCTCCAGGAGGCCAGAAGGACCCTGTTTGCCCTGTAGTGAAACTGTCCCTCTGTGCTCAGAGATGTCCCTCCCAGCCTGAGCTGCTGATCTCGCCCACTCCTCAGCCTTGGTCCCCCCACCCACGCTGTCTCTTGCAGTACACTGGGCTCTCCCTGAGCTGCTGACACAGGACCTTTGCACCCGCTGACAGACACAGGGCCTTTGCACCCGCAGCTCCTCTGCCAGGACCCCCATCTCCCTGCAGCAGCAGGTGAGCTCCAGCTTATCCCCAGGGCCCAACTCGGGACTTCAGGGAAGCTGTCTCTGAGCTCCGGTGGCTCTCCCAGCACCAGGTTCCCTCCTCAGGGCCCTTGATGCGGCTGAACTTACATCCCCCCACACCCCGGACGAGGAGGCACCATTTGCTGGAGGAGCCAGGAACCCGGTAGACACAGCAGAGGCCTGTGTGGGTTCCCTGAAGGGCCAGATTTGGGGTCCAGCTGGCCCAGAGGGAAAGTGGCCAGCAGGGCTGCAGGTGAGGCCCTCCGTCCCTCTGGGCTACATGGGCGGGCCGGCACCCGACTCCCAGGAGTGACCAGGAAGGCATTTGGCCCCTTTGAGAACAAGTCACTGGTCCCTGCTCATCTGGGGCTCCTGTTCTAGTAGCGGGGTGGCAGGCTGGTTAAAAGAGAAATCCAGGTCTGCCATGGAGGAGGCAGAGGTGGCGAAGGAAGAGCCTGGGCCAGGACTCGGCCTCGTTGGAGCTAGCGGCTGGAGGGGCGCCTCTGAGGTCTGGCTGCCGGGGAGAGGGCTCTATGAGACCTGCTGGGTTCCCTCCCTGGGGTCCAGTGAGGGTGGGGGTGGCGGTGGAGGGGCTGTGAAGGTGGAACCCAGAGGAATGAGGAGGGCTGGGAGGGAAGGAAGGGGAGGTGGGGAGCGTTCGGACTGAGGCCGGGCAGGTGGGCCCGTGAAGGCCACGCCGTGTCCTGGGATAGGGAAGATCGGGACGAATGGCCCGCTGTGGCCACCCAAGTAGGGACAGGCAGTTGCTGCTGGATTCTCAAGTGTCCAGGGAGTGAGGGCCAGACTGGGCTGGGGTCAATGATGCAGGGATGGTCTCTATGGCTGGACAAGGTCACTAGGGTCTGGAGGTCACTTGGAGTAACCATTGCTCCAAATCTGCCCCCAGTTCCTGGTCCAGGCTTTGTTTTTTTTTGAGACGGAGTCTCCCTCTGTCACCCAGGCTGGAGTGCAGTGACGCGATCTCGACTCACTGCAAGCTCCGCCTCCCGGGTTCATGGCATTCTCCTGCCTTAGCCTCCCAAGTAGCTGGGACCACAGGCGCCCACCACCACGCCCGGCTAATTTTTTTATTTTTTTATTTTTAGTAGAGACAGGGTTTCGCCATTCAGAGGATGATCTCTATCTCCTGACCTTGTGATCTGCCCACCTCAGCCTCCCAAAGTGCTGGGATTACAGGCTGAGCCACCGCGCCCGGCCATTTTTTTGTATTTTTAGTAGAGACGGGGTTTCACCGTGTTAACCAGGATGGTCTTGATCTCCTGACCTCGTGATCCGCCTGCCTCGGCCTCCCAAAGTGCTGGGATTACAGGCGTGAGCCACCGCGCCAGACCCTGGTCCTGTCTTAATCTCGTGTCTGGCCACAGCTGCCTCCCCCTCCTCCACCTTCTTCTAGTGGCTCTGGAGCCTCGCTGCTCTCCTGGGCTTTCGTGCCTCCTGGATGCTCTGCCTACCCTCCGTCCCTCGAGACCCCGAGGGCAGAGCAGCTGCCTCTAAGAGAGGTGGAGCCATTGGAATCACAAGGTCCCGGGGCCAGACCTGCTGAATCCGAATCTCAGGCGACCAGTGTGCAGGCTGGAGTCCACGATGGAATCTGGGGGGCAGCCCCTGAGCCCAGCCCATCCTCTGCTCCGCAGGTCCTGGGACCTGCTGGTGCCTGTGGAACTGGCTCAGGATCTGGCCCTGGGAGGAAAGGGAGGCTTTTGGTCATCTGAAGGTGCCATGGTGTGAGGGTGAGTGAGGGAGAAGAGCATCCCAGGGCGGCGGAGGTGGCGGGAAGGTCCCCACCATGAGAAGAGGGATGTGGCACGTGGGGCCCCTCCGGGCCGGGGGTGCAGACGGTGCAGCACAGGTGCCAGCAGAGCCCTTTCCTCCAGGTGCCCACAGTCAGGCCACACTCCACCTGTCCACCCTGGCGCACCCCAGTGGGATGAATGCCGCCCCCACACCCCATGCATAGGGGCCTCCGGGGCGGGGAGGAGTCCCTGAGGTGTCCACGCTGCACCCCTGGCCTCCTGCCAGCCAGCCTCATGGCCGTGTGTCTGCCGGGGTTCAGGGAACTCGGAAGGGCTGGAGGGGAGGCCAAGGTCCCAGGAATGCACCCCAGAGCAATCCGGAGTGCCTCTGTGCAGTGGAGGGATGGGGAAGCGGGGCGTTGCCAGGGACTTGGGCTTCAATTCCCTAGTAACAACGATGGGCCAGGAAGCCACCCTGCTGAGCGCCTGCCCGGACGCTGGGCTCGGCGCACTGCCCTGCTGCTGCTAGAGCAGCCCCTGAGCCCCCAGCAAGTGCAGCCAAACACTGCCCGTTTCTGTGACCTTCGTGCCGGATGCCCAGGAATGTGATCTCAGGAGAGAGTGAGCACTGGTGTCCCACCCCACCCTGCAGCTCGCCACCCCCTCCACCCCTGCAGCCTGCCCATGCAAGCCCAGGGCTTCTCCAGGTACAGAGAGCTCACCTGGCTCCGGGCAGGGCGTGCCAGCAGGTGTGCAGGTGCACAGCCATCTGGAGGTGGCTGCTCCGTGACAGAACGGCCCCTGCTTTAGTGTCCATGGGGGAGGGTGTTTCCTGGTGCTTCTTACATACAAGCTGAAGGATGGAACAGGCAGCTGAAGATCACATAAACCACCTCATTTCCAAAAACTCTGGGCAGAGCACGTTTGCTTTTATTATGCTAATTCACCTTACCAGGACCAGGGCAGGAATGCCTGTCCATTTCAAGTCCTGCTAATCTGCTCAAGCACTACTCTGTAACTGAAGCATGCATTTGCTTCAGAGATTCCTAAATTCCCCCAAGAAAGCAGCATCTGGGTGGGCCTGCAGCTCTGCCCCACTGAGAGGGTCTCACTTTCCTCAGTTTCTCCGGCCCTGGCCTATTGTCATTTGGTAGACCCCACTCCACTAGAGGCTAAGCCAGGGCCCAGTACAGTGGATCTGGCCGATGGTGCCAGCACACCTGCACTGCGGGGGTCAAAGGGGACCCTGGCAGCTCAGATGCTGGGTGTATGGTGGGGTGGGTGGGGAGTGCTCACTGGCTTACAGACCAACCCGGCAGGCAGGCCCAGTGTGCTTCTGAGGGCAGAGCCAGGGTCCCCAAACCATTGGCCTCCCTTGTTTTGCTTTTCCCCTCGTCTCTGTGGTCCTGTGGTTAAAGTGAGGACTGGGTGCCCTCATCTCACAGCTGGGAGTTGCTGAAGGCTGGTCTGGAGATAGAGACCTGCTCATCTGGCCCCATACCGAAAGCCCCACACGGAAAGCCCTCGTCTCTGGGCAGCCTCTGCTTCCCTGGGACCATCTTCTCCAGTGGACAGCAAGAGCCAAGGGGCATAGCGGAGTTGACCAGCCAAGGGGGCCACACCCCTGTCCCCAGGAGGAAGCACCATTGCAGATGCTGACCTGAAAGCAAGAGTGTTGTGACCCAGGCCCAGGAAGGCTGGGGTCAGACCCTGCTGTCCAGGCCCTGCACGGCCTTAGGCTGGGCCAGTTGGTCCAGGGAGAGCAGAGAGCAGGGAGGGAGCTGGAGGGAGCTGCCTGCTCAGTTGGATGTGGCTCCTTCCCGGCCACTTCTCAGCCTTGCTCTGGCCTGCCATAGCGGTGCCCACAGAGTCTTGGCGGAAAGAACAGAACATCCCATGGCTCTGAGCCAGGTCCCTGGAAGGATGGTGACCTGGGGCATCTGCTGTGCCCTGGGCCAGCTGGCATGGGCACGGAACGGGCTGCATCATCCCCTGGGGAGGAGGTCGGCTCCCGCGGGGCCTGGGACATCTGTGGGCGTCTTGTCAGGCAACTTTGGGTCTCTTTTGCAGAAGAAAACTGGGTGAGTATTTTGGTTCTTGTCAGCGGTTGCAGAGCCCGTGCCTCCCTCTGCTCCTGAATTAGGGCAGTGCCGTTTTGGGTTCCGTATGCCCTCCCTCGGTTTAAATTGGATGCTCTAATCGTCTTCCTCTTTTGTCCTAAATTTCCCTCTAATGTTTTATGCAGCTGTAAAGCAGCTGCTGCCTCCTGCTCCAGAGAAGGCTGAGGGTCGGGCGGCTGCAGTGACTCACCTCCTCCCGGGAGGCACTGCAGAGCCCCTTGGCAAAGTCAGGCTCAGGGGACAGCCACTGTCCTTTGCAGGATACATGTGAGAGCTGGGCTTGGGAAAGCCTTTGGCAGCAGCTAGAGGCTCCCAGGTAGGACAGACAGAAGGACTTTAAGGGGTCAGATTCCAAACAGCAGGGCTGCTTTTCCGGGGTGTGTTGCGGGGGCCGGGGGGTAGTTGGCTTTTTTGTTTGTTTGTTTGTTTTTGAGATGGGGTCTTGCTCTGTCCCCCAGGCTGGAATGCAGTGGTGAGATCTCGGCTCACTGCAACCTCCACCTCCCAGATTCAAGCGATTCTCCTGCCTCACCCTCCCGAGTAGCTGGGATTACAGGCACCTGCCACCACGCCCAGCTAATTTTTGTATTTTTAGTAGATTCGGGGTTTCACCATGTTGGCCAGGCTGGTCTCGAACTCCGGACCTCAAGTGATCCGCCCACCTCGGCCTCCCAAAGTGCTGGGATTACAGGTGTGAGCCACCGTGCCCAGCCTGGGAGTGGGGTTAGTTGTAAGTTGGTGAGAGGCAAGCACAGCTCTCGAGGGACATCCTGCCCGGAAGACGTACTCGTGGGGGCCTCAGCTGGCCCTTGGCACAGTCATTCAGAAAGTGAATGTGAAGGCTTGCTCTGCACCCAGCCCCAGGAACCCGTGGGGCAGCAACCTGTTTTTTTGTTTGTTCGTGTTAGGCTCAGAGCTCCCAGAGAGGGTCTAGCATCCTTCTACAGACTGACCCCTGGAGACACCCCCCACCAGGATACATCCTTGAGAATAAGCCCCAGGAAAGGGTTTGGGCCACAAATGGCCTTGCCTTCCTGGCCCAAGGTCATCAGATCTGCCTCAGGCAGGGCCTGCAGCTAGCCCCCAGCACCTTCCCTTGAGGACAGGGTCTGCCCAGTTTTGGTGGAAGGAACAGGGCACCAGCCTCCAGTGCTGCTTCTGCGATCCCATGGCCCCGACCCAGGCCCCAACCCAGGCCCTGGTAAGACGGTGACCCAGGGAATCTGGAGCTCCCTGGCCCACTGTGGCAGCCGCGCCACAGGTGACATCGTGAGCCCCGCCCCCCCACCCCCCACCCTGAGTCCAGCCCCAGCCCTAGTTCCTTCTCCCTGAACTTCCCACCTGGGGACAGAATGCGGGCCTAGGGCTTTCCCTGGGGGTGACCTGAGAACAGCTAGTCCAGCGCCTCACCCCACTGCAGGCTGTAGGCCCAGCCTCCCTGGGTTCCCGCCCCCTTATCTCACAGGAAGAGCTGGGCCTGGAGAGGGGCAGATGGCTGCACAGCCCCACGAGGGGCCGGGGAGCTGCACCTCTTCCTGCCAATCAGCCCAGCAACCGGCGACCCCAAGCGCAGCGACCGCAAAGGGAGTGCTTGCCCATCCGCGTTTGAAAGCAGACTTTTTCTCAGCAGGAACACAGGACTCACCTGCCACTGGCTACCCAGGGAGGGGCTTCCCTGTTCCTCAAGGGGCCGGAGTCCCTCCGTTCTTTGGGGGACCATCTGAGGGGGCATGGGAAGGAGCCATGGATGTGGAGGGCAGCAGAGCCAGGACGTGAGACATGACAGCAGAAAACACTCTGGCACCCAAATGCCACACACCCACACGCACATACGTGCACACATACATGTGCCAGGCACGCACCCCAGCCAGGTGGAGGAGGGTGGGGGTCAAACCAGGCTGCACTGAGCACAGGTGGTGGCTGAGTTCCGGTTGGCCCAGCTCCAGGCTATGGGGAGAAGAGAGATGGCGGCATTCTTTCGGACGCTTTTATCCACTATGGGAGCAGGAAGACAGCCAGGGTTATCACAGCACAATTTGAAAAACATACAAATAATTCATGTCAGCATAATGTCATGGTGTTGTCAATAATGAATCCACACTTAAAACCCAGATTGATAGCTTCAAAGGGCAGCCCCCACCCCTGGATAGGTAGGCAGGGCGCAGAGCCAGCCCCTCTTGGTTCTGAGAAGCAAACTCGGAAGCAGTTCAGGTCAGAGAAGTCCAGGGACCACCCTTGCTGGGAGGAAATGGGTGCAGCGCGGCCCAGCGCAGTGAGCAGGGCCAAGGGTCTAGCAGCACTCGAGTTTTGCCCAAAGATGAGAGAGAGGGTGCCGGCCTACTTGCGCCCACTGGGAAGAACTGGAAATCCACGTGCTCCCGTTCTGCGAATCCCTTCACCAGGGCGTCAGCCACCGGAGTGGGAAAAAACCTTTCCTGGCATGAGAGCTGGGGGCAGGCCCAAGGTGCTAGGGGCTCCCGGGAGGACTGGCCATGGCCACCCAGCATCCCTGTGCCTGGCCTGGGCCTCGGTGGCTAGTCCTCCTCGGCTGCAGACCCCAGTGAGGACACGGACCTCACCACCCACTGCCTGGCTTCTGAGGCAGCAGTGCCCCCGTTAAACCTGAGATGAACTTCTCTGGGTCTTTCAGGAAGGAGCCCCACCCCAGCATCTGGGCTCCCAGGACGAGGGCAGTCACTAAGTGGTGATGTCATGTCACTCATCGGCCTCTTCTGCCTGTGGCCATACAACAGGCCCAGGCCTGTCCCATCCCGAGGGACGCAGATCCTGGCTGGAGCTGGCGGAGACTTACGGCCACACCCTGCCAAGGTGTGCCCACTGGGACCTGGGCCCAGCCCGTCACGGCACCTCTCCCTGTGCCATCCGCCAGCCCAGGCTTGATTGATTCCATATGAATATTCATACAGCATTCTGCTGGGACCGTCGTTAATATTCTGAGGAAGCGGCAAGAATGCCCGTCCCCAGGTCGTGAGCCATGGTCAACGTGCTGCTGACACGATGGTGGCTGTGGATTTTTCAGATGCAATTGTCAGGCCTCCAGGCTCAGGAGGGTGGAGGCAGCACTGCCATCTCCAGGCCTCACCAGCACCCGTCCTCTGACCACGGACCTCCCAGGCACCCCACCTGCCCCCTGGCCTTTGCCTACCACCGTGTCCTTACCTGACCCAACCTCGACCAACTGCCCCTCTTCCTCACCGATCCTGCCCCTGCTTCTCCTGCTCAGCCCTGACCCCTCTCCCCTCCCCACCCTGCATTTACCCCACGCCCACAGCCCTCACAGGGCGGGGACACCAAGGTCCTCGCATACATTAACCAAGCCCCTTTACAAAGCCCACTTCCCAAATAGAGCTGGCACCCTCCTCCCCTGGGCCCTGGGGCTGGGTCACCGCTGGGTCAGCGCCTACCGGCTCCCCAGGCCTGCCCCATGCCCTCAGCTAGAGGCAAACCCAAGCTCATGGGCGCAGCGAAGCTGGCAGGAGGGGCCCTGGGGGCTGTGGCTCACCCCTGCACGGCCCTCCTGCTGCCCTGAGAGCCCCTTGGCTCTGGCTGTCCCCATTAGTCGGGTAGGACTCTGGGGCCCCGCCCCACCTGCCCCTTCCAGTCTCCGCCCAGGTCAGGACGGCAGGTGGCCCCAGCAGGGCTGGCCTGAGATGGAGGAACGCGGCCCCGACCCGGGCTATGGGGAGACTCTGGATGTGGCGGTGGATCCGCTGACGGGGCTTCGGGATGTGATTATTTCCTGGGGGCTGACAGTAGCCCAGGAGCACCAAGACCCAGCTCTGCCTTCCGCCTCCCACGGGGCCTCTCCTCTGCAGGAGGCCATACAAGGACTGCACGGAAGGGGAGCGGCCCCGCAGGGAGGGGGCGACTGGCAGCCCACCCGCCGCAGCAGCCTGCAACCCCGCCCCCAGGCGCAGTGCGGGCCACACACCTCGCGCCACAGCAGCCCTGCCAGAGCCCGTGTGACACAGCTGCCGGCATGCCCGGGCACGCTGCCCAGCTGGGCTGGGGGAGGGGCGCTGGGCCAGGAGCCGCTGAATCAGCTGCACCCGGACGGCCCCGCCTGGGCAAGGATGCTGGTGCGGTGGGGTGCTCTCTCTTTTGGGAACTGTCAGGAGGCGCGCCAGGCGGTGGGGTGGGGGGTGTTTCTGGACTGCGGCCTCTGCAGCCTGCTGCATGGGAAGTGCGGCTCACCGGGGCTGGGTGCAGGGCAGCCCCCGCCTCCGAGGGCATGAGCGGAGGCCTGCAGGGAGGGCCTGGGCAGAGAGGGGCCCTTTCCAAAGGAGACCCATAAGGAAGAAGAGAAACGCACTGGCCTCTGCAGATCGAAGCACGTTTGTCTCCCCCAGAAAACGCTGAATCAGCACTCACAGCACTGCCAGGGCCTGCGCCCTCCTCCGATCGCACGCTGGAGGGGACAGGCCCTTCCAAGGTCACGGAGCATCAATATGACCATCGACGCAGCGGCACCGGGGGAGTCATGCTCTGGTTTGGAGTGGGGGCCGCGCCTGGCCCTGCTGTCCTTCCTGCTGGGGGCTGTGTCTGGAGCCGGGCACCTTCCCCCTCAGCCCCTGCTGTCCTGTCCTGCCCCCTGGGGAGGGGCGGGAGGTGGAGGACATGCCCGTGTGTGTGCGTTTGGGGTGGTTTTGCCTGTGGAGGCTGCACACGGGGGCTCTGACGGGGCAGCCTTCCAAGGCCACCTGGTCCACCCTGTGCTGGGGATGGGACAGCACGTGGCCCATCTTGACCGAGCATCTTAGATCTTGAAATCCCCAGCACCACCCCCTTCCAGCCACTGCCTGCCCTCTGCTGGCTCCTCACCTTGGATTCCACTTTTCAGCAACAGAGACCCCCGGTCTGGTGCCCAAGCTGGTGTCCCCGTGTGGTGGACGACGGGGAAAGGGGGGCTCTGGGAGCCACTCGGCACAATCCCCCTGGGCCAGGCACAGACTGAAAACCAGACCCCACTAAGTCAACAGCCCCGGGCTGGCTTTGGTGGCTTCCTCCACACCCCGCGCCCGGCTGTGACTTCCTGACTCAGCACTCTGTTCAGCCTGAGATGGAGCCGCTCCCCACCTCCAGGCCTCCCTCCCACCCGTCTCCACCCAGGGGCCGCCCTCCCCAGAGCCCCTCTGATTCCTCCCTCCCCGGCCCGCCCAGCTCCCCCTCAGCTTCGCCCCTGCCTTGGGCTGGAGACCTTCTCTGTGGTCCAGGCTCAGGGATTGGTCCAGGGCCGCCCACCCTCCCCCATCCCCCAGGCTGAACACTGACCTCTGGTACCAGGCTCCTCACTCCCAAACCCATGAATCCCAAACCCACGACTCCCAAACCCACTGCTGTCACTGGGGGCCTCTCATCCAGCCAGCGCCGGGCAGCTCTGATTCCAGAACCTTCCCAGCACGTTCCTGACCTCCAGGCCGGTCTGCAGCTACCTCCACTTCCCACCGTCCCCAGGAGCAGCCAGCGGCCCTCCCTGCCCACACCTGTCCTTCCCAGGTCACTCAGGTCCGGCCACCACCCTGAGTCCCTGGGGCCACTTCCCTCCTTCGCAGGCAACCGAGGCCACCTGCTGCGGGAGGGGAGCCGCTGTATGGACCAGCCGCCTCGTAAGGATGGATCCTGTCTCCTAACCAGCTCCCAACTCCCTCCGAAGCAGCTGCGCGCTGCCTGAGATCTCTGCAGGAAGCCGCAGCGGCCACATGCTTAGGTTCTGTCTCAACACCTTCCTAGTCCTCGACTCCTCACCACTGCTGGAAGCTTCTGGAAGCCTCCAGGCCTGCAGGTCACTCCTGTGTTTTCAGACATGTGGAGCCTACCACCAGCAAATCAGGCTGCTCTAAATGTGACGTGTCCGTGGAATGCGCTGGTCCCCCAGCAGTGGTCCTGGCATGTCTCCCCACCCAGCAGAAACACAGCTGCTGCTGGGAGGGCCCAGGCGGCCCAAGACAGACAGCCCCAGACATACAGCACCATCGGCGGTCCCTGGAGATCCCTCTCTGGGTGGCACCCTTACCAGTCACTGCAGCATGGTCTGGTCTGGGTGTCTGTCACTGTGGACAAAGGGCCTGGGGACAACCTCCAAGTAGCTCTAGCCTTCCTTGGAGCCGTGGCCCTTGCACAGCTCAGCTGGTCATCTGGGACCTCAAGGGGAGAACAACTTTGAAAACAGAACCTGTCAAACAGGGGAAACGCCTGGTTAATACAGCCCGAGGATGGCAGGTCTGCTGGGGAGCGGTCGTAAGCAGCGCCACCGCCCCTCAGATCCCCCACAGGGCTCTTCAGCCCCCCCAGAGGAGCCGGGTTAGCGGGGCTCCCGCAAGGCACACACTGTGGCCATGGGGAAGCTCCTTGGCTCTTGGAGCCTGTGACACGCCTCTGCCCGGGGAATGGCCTGAGCCTAGGAGGTCGAGGCTGCAGTGAGCCGTGATCGTGGCCACTGCAGCTCTGGCAACAGAGCGAGACCCCATCTCTGAAAAAAAATAAAAAATGGAAAAACGGAAAGAAAAAAAAAAGCCCTTGTTATAACCCAGCTATGAGTGGCTCCTTCTGTGGGAACTGCTTCCTTGGGTCTGATGAGACATTCAGTGGTCACGGTGGCGTCTGTCTCTGTACTCAGTGGTCCCATGGGCTGGTGGCTCCTGTACACGACAGTGTGGATGAGGCGTTGCCACTGTCGCGGGGAGTTCTATCAGATGGAGATGGCCCAGGCAGGGAACAGCGGAAAACATGCCAAATTCACTGAAAACCAGAGTGAAGCCGGGCGGGGAGGGCCAGGGAAGCCCCCAGGGAAGGCAGGAGCCCTTGTGCAGCCTCTCTGGTGTGGTGCGTGGCCGGGTGTGACCACAGTCAAGGGCATAGCCACCTTCGCCCACACCTGGCAAAGCAACAAGACCAGGCCGCTCTCCCAGGCCGAGCCTCAGACGGCCCGTTTGCTAACTGCCCCGGCTTTGTGTGCACAGATGAGGCTGCGTGTCCAGGCCGTGTGCCCACCTCAGGACTCGGCTGTGGCCTGGCACCCCCTGTGGGGCACACAGAGCCCCCAGACCTTCAGATCAGAAGCCTGGTCTGGGAAGCAGTGCTCCACACCAAGCTTCAGCCCTGGGTTTGGTAAAACAAGTGTCACCCTCCTAAGCTTTTCAGGGGCAAACATTTTTGTAAGGATTTCACAAACTCTGCCATCAAAAACAAAACCCCAGCAGTTTGGTGAAACAGTTCCACAAAACTCTACAATGGATACGTTGTTACGTAATGGAATCCAGAGTTTTCCTTTATTTTCTTGAGAAGGGGTCTTGCTCTGTCACCGAGGCTGGAGAGCAGTGACAAAATCATGGTTCACTGTAGCCTCAACCCCTCCCCGGCCTGGGCTCAAACAATCCTCCCCACTCAGCCTCCGGAGTAGCTGGAACTAGAGGTGAGCACCACTACACCTGACTCATTTAAAAATATTTTTTTGTAGAGATGGGGTCTCCCCGCTGCCCAGGCTGATCTGGAACTCCTGGGTTCAAGCGACCCTCCCGCCTTGGCCTCCCAAAATGTTGGAATTACAGGTGTGAGCCACTGCACCTGGCTGGTTTCCCTTTAAGTGACACTTTCTTGCCATAATGACTGCCTGGGAGGAAATCGTTGTCATCTTCACGTTGTTAGAAGCCTTTGCAAGTGAAAAAATGAGAAATGTGAACTTCCTCCCTTCACAGAAGCTAAGAAAGCCTTTACAAAGCAAAGATTCTACAATAGTATGAATAGTATGTCTCTCGAGCTTCAAACTTTTTTGTTTTTTTTTGAGACAGAGTCTCACGCTGTCACCACGCTGGAGTGCAGTGGTGCAATCACGGCTCACTGCAGCCTCGATCTCGTAGGCGCACACCACCACGGCCAGCTCATTTTTAAATTTTCTGTAGAGATGGGGTCTCACTATGTTGCCCAGGCTGGTCTTGAACTCCCGGGCTCAAGTGATCCTCCTGCCTTGGCTTCCCAAAGTGCTGGGATAAGGGCGTGAGCCACTGCACCTGGCCTCAAATGGTTTTTTTGGATAAATAAGAACTTTGGTTTTATTTTTCTTCCAACCTTTTTTTGTGTGTGCGCATCTTCCCGAGGTGGATCGGGCTGTCCTTACTCACAGCCCTGAGGCCTCTTTCCTTTCAGCAGCGTCGGAAACACCACCCCAGCTTTAAGACTCTGAACTAGGCTGGGTGGAGGGGCTCACGCCTGGAATCCCAGCACTTTGGGAGGCTGAGGCAGGTGAATCACCTGAGGTCAGGAGTTCGAGACCAGCCCGGCCAACATGGTGAAACTCCATCTCTACTAAAAATACAAAAATGATCTGGGCGTGGTGGTGGGCGCCTGTAATCCCAGCTACTTGGGAGGCTGAGACACAAGAATCACTTGAACCCGGGAGGTGGAGGTTGCAGTGAGCTGAGATCATGTCAATGCACTCCAGCCCAGGTGACATGAGCAAAACTCCATCTGACAAAAAAAAAAAAACTCTGAACGGGCCAGTCAGCTGAATGCAACCTCCACCGGCCTGCACAGCAGTGTCCCGGTGACTGCCCTGCTGACAAATCCTTGCCTGTCAGCTAGGCTACCTCCCCAGGGCAGCTTCCCATAAGGGGAACCCTGGCCTCAGGGGCTCCTTCCCCAGCATGGCAACAAGTGTTTGGGAAAACTTTCCCATCTTACACAAGATGATTTCTATGGTGCTCTGGGTGATTATTATGTCCTTCAAAACGGAATAAAACAATTGAACTTTAAGCAATCACTCCATCAACACATTAAAAAAATAGGTTTAATGCAGGTGGGTCATCGCATGACGAATTTCACAGGCACTAGGGACAGCAGGCAGCCAGGTGCTCAGAGGGCACCAAGGTGCCTCAACTCCCTGCAGCATTGACACCGCACGAGCGGCACCACCAGCCCCCTCCCGCCTCCCGTCCCACCTTCACCCTCAGCCAAGAGGCTTGGGTGACTCTGAGTAATACGTTAACAAAAAACAAAGCTTCTTTGAGGAAACAGCGTGACTTAGTGCAAAAGATTCTCTGCAGCAAGAAATGAGGCCCACGCAGGGAAGCTCCCGCCCGCCTGCCCGGGGCCTGGACGCAGCCCGGGCTCATCAGAGGTCATCCACAGAAGCTGCCGATAAATTAGAGAGCACGGTTTACGGCCAAAGATTTTTTGCTTTCTCTACCTGATTTAGGGTTTTTCAAAAAGTTTCTCTTCCAGTGGCACACAACTGTCCTCATGGCTCCTGGGCCACTGGTCCGCCTGACAGGGCAGGGTCACAAGTCCCACCCATGCCCAGAGTGTGGGGACATGGATTTGAGGTGACACTAGGGTTGTCAGTACCACACCCTGTGTCCTGCTCTAGGGCAGCCTCTGCCTGTTGTCCTTGCAATCATTATTCAGGGCACCCTCCCACTCGCCCCCAAAGTCACACGGCCGTGGGCAGTCCACCATAGTGCTGCCGTGACTGAAGGCTGAGGAGCAGAGCAAGGGGTCCTGGGTGAGACCTCGGCCCATGATGGCCGCCCTCCCTGAACACAGGCATCTGCGCCCCTCCAGCCCACCTGCCCCTGTGCCATCATTTGGGCCCCCCAGTCACTGGAGGACAGCGTGAGATAAGATCTCAGCATATACCTGGGGCTCTAAGATGCTGCTGGTGCCACACAGGCTCTGGGGCTGTGTTTGCTGCACTGAGGCCTCTGCCGCCTGCTCCGGACACTTGGGACACGCAAGTTTCCATCCTGGCTCACTGCAGCCTCGATCTCCCAGGCTTTCTTTGACGGTGTTCCCTCAAAGAAAGAGGCCCAAAGCCCTCCCCCGCAAAAAAAACCCAGAAAAGAATGGAGGTGCCTCCGCAGAAATCCAGAGCATCTGCAAGACATCCTCACAGCCCTCCCAGAACAGGCAGACAGGCCAGTGTTGCTGGAGTCAGCCCCTGGCTCCCAGGGTTCCCCCCAGGCCAGCCCCTGAGCTGGGAGCCTGCTGAGGCCCCTCCCACCTGAGCCCTTCTCCAGCCCCCCGCTAGACTGCATCTACACAATCCAAGGGGACCCTGAAGGCTGGCTGGGAACTCAGGACACACAGCCTCTCACGATGACACACACAGGGTGGTCCGCGGGCAGTGCTAGGCCTCAGGCGGCCCAGGGCAGAGTAAGCAGCTTTGTGGCAGTGTGGTGTGTCAGCGAGGGGAGCCTTCCGTGTCCCGTTGGCTGGGGCTGGGACCAGGGCACGCAGAAGGGGCTGTGCAGCCAGGAGGGCCCCCCTCCGGATTTGCTCCTGGGCACACAGCCCTCTGTGTCCAGGGGCCTCCCAGGGTGATGTCTAAAGTCCCTGGCAGCTGTGGTCCTGGAGAGAGGCCCACAGAGAGGCGGAACGGAAGGCCCACCCCGCAGTACGACCTGAAGACGTGTGAGCAGGAGCCACCGGCAGGTGGGCGCTGCCCCTGAGAGTGCACACGGGAAGGGTGGGCCCAGGAAGCCAGCCTAGGGGCGGTGTCCGCACCCCCATCACAGAAGTCTCAGCCCTTTGTTTTCTCTCCGTGGGCGCCGGGCAGCAGCGACTGCCTGGGGATGGGCGAAGGGAAGGCGCTGGCCGACCCCACCCATGGAAAGAACACAGCCACAGGCCGGGACGATATATCAAGCTCGCACCCACGGCCCTCACATGTCCACGAAGACCATGAAGCACCAGCCCAGGCCCCCGACCAGCAGCATGGTGACGTGGATGCCATAGATGAGCAGCTCGTTCACCAGGCGGAAGTCCACGCGCCGGCGGCCCAGCAGCAGCAGCAGCACCGACAGCTTGCGCTGGAAGCGCAGCAGGACGCGAACGCCCAGGTACTGTAGGCAGAAGAGGGCGGCCAGCGCACCCCAGAGCGCCGCAGTGAACAGGCTGCAGCTAAAGTAGAGTAGGAAGCGGATGAAGCCGTACAGCCAGCGCGTCTTGATGTACACGTCGAAGTTGTTGTACTTGGTGCGGGCCAGGTGGGAGGCGCGCACGGGCCCGCAGGCCGCATGCAGGCAGGTGGTGTGCGGGCCGTGGAAGGAGCGCACCCGCCGCGGAATGGGCATGACCGGCATTGGGCCCCGGCGGCGGCGGCGGCGCTAGGTCGCAGTGGCGGCGGCGGTGTCCAGGCGGCGGTCGGCGTAGGGGTCATGGGCGCCTAGGCCTGGGAGCCCGCAGCTGAGCCTGGGGGGAGGCGTCGGCCTGCGGGGAGAGCCGCAAAACCCACGTCAGTATGAGGACACCGTGCGGATCCCTCCCCAGGCAATCAGCTGGCGAAAGTGGACACAAACTCCAGCACCAGGACTACGGGAAAATGGAGTCCAGGGCGGGATCTGCGGACACTCCTGGGCTTTTTTCACAAACCCTCCCAAGGATACTTCCAAGGGGCCCACCACCTGGGGAAGCCAAAGTGCTTGTTCTAGGGCAGCACTGGGGAAAGGGGGCCTTTGGGACAGTGGCCACGGGAGGCCCCCGGAAGTGGTCAATGCCAAAACGGATGGGAAGGGGCAAGAGTGGCTCTTTCCTGCAGGATCCTCGCAGCTCCCCACTAGCTGGACCACACTCTGCTCTTAGGCAGTTTGCCCGTTACTGCCCTGGTCTTCTGCGGCTGCCTGACCCAGGGCTGATGCAAGCCATTAAATGGCATCTGCAAGAAGCCACCACAGGGCCGGGAAAAGGGACTGCAGGGCTCGCAGGTGAACCGAGAACGAGCCCGGCGGGAGCAGGTGACTCCAGCAACCTGACGAGTGCTGGGTGCCAGATGGACAGCTCGGGGGCCGTGGGGTCACCTTGCTGGGCCTGAACCCTGGCACTGTCCTTCCCTAGCAGTGACTTTGGGCAGGTCACCTGACCCCAAGACGGCTCCTGCTCTGTCCAATGGGGGTGCCAATAGCACTGCCCTTGTGGGTAGCTGTGGGAGGGAAGGGGCTGGGCCTGGCGTGCACAGTGGGGTCGGCCCGGGGCCTGGCAGCGGCCCTTACAGACTGGGCTGCAAAGAGCAGACGCGGCATTTGGCTCTCTAGCTTCACCTAGTAAACGCCGTTTATAGCTTGCCTAAATAATCTGTAGACGGAATGAACTCAAAGGTCAGGAAATAAAATCTGAGCAGGAAAGTTGGTAACATTACAGGGGACTGTTGCCAAGAGCTTCGCCTGCCTTCAGATTCAGCCTGGGGCCCTGCCGTGGGGACCTGGCCGGGGCGGAGGCGGGAGGGGCCGGGGCCGCCTGACCCTCCCGTGCCCGCAGGGGCCCGGCCTCGCCCTCTCCCTCCGCCCGGCTCCTCCACGGAGTGCAGGGGCCAGAGCGGCCCTATTTAAGGCCGGCCTCGGCCTGGAGCTCGCCCCGGCCGGGACCCCAGCCATGGCGGTGCCACTCAAACGCGACTAGGCGGAGCTGTGTCCCCGCAGGGTCTCGCGGCCCGCGGCTCCATCCGGGTCCCTATCTTTCTGCAGACGCCCGCTCGGCCCGGCCCATGGACCCAGGACTGTTTCCTCCGGGCCGCAGAGACGAGACGGGCCCCGGCCAACTCCGCGTGAGCACCGGGCCTGCGCCGCGCCGGGCCCCCTGGCTGCAGAGCCCCTGCCGGAGCCACTTCCGGGTCCCGCGCCGCGCGTTGCCCTGGAGACGGCCCCCGCCGAGGCCGGGTCCCCGCCCGCAGCTCACCCGGTGCCCTCTCTGCGGCGGCGCCGGCGTCCCGGACCTCGGGGCCGGCCGGCGGTGCTAGGGACCGGGCCTGCGGGTGCCCCTGTCCCTCGGGGCTCCGTGCGCAGGGCGGCCACATGGTGCTGGGGCGCTGGCAGGGCGGCTGAGGGCGTGGTTCACGCGTCCCCGGCTGGGGTCGCCCTGCAGGTGAAGGGGCTCCCGGGCGCGGCCGCCGGAGGCGTTTGGCCTAGCGTGGGAGCCGTAGCGCCGTCCCTCGACGGCCACCGTAGGGCGGCCTCACGCCCCCTCCATCCGCGCCGACCGAGCCGCGCTTCCCTTCCCCCTGCTCCGGGCCCGCGCTGGGCTTCCCGGACGCGTCGCTTCCCGAGGGCGGGCGTGCGGGCGGGCGTGCGTGCGTGCGCACGCCGCTAGCAGTCCGTAGCGTTCCCTCCCCCGAACGCCCTCGGTGCCGCGCCTGGTCTTCTGCGCCTGCGCTTGCCGTTCCTGGGCCGCGCCTCCGCGCACGCGCTACCGCATCCCGTGGAGGGGCAGTGCGCAGGCGCGCTCCGTGGAGTAGTCCTTTGGCCCCAGCAGAGGGCTTGACCCTGGTCCTGGCCCCGGACTGAGGTGTCTGCGACCCGGCGCGCTGCTGCCGTCGCTGGGGTGGGGCCGGGCCCCGGAGGAAGCCGCCTTCCCGGCGGGGGTGGGCGGCCCAGGGACCGGGAGCAGGTCTGGTCCTCGCGGGGCCGTGTGCGAAGGCCTCCTGCGCGGCCCGGGCCTGGGGCTGGGAGGACAGGGCGGCGGCGGGAATGGGGGCGCCCCCCAGGCTCCAGGAGGGCGGGGAAGGGTGGGGGCGGCTGACGCCACGCGGACCCGGGCGGCACGGAGCGGGTGGGTAGCTGCGAGGCCCGGTGGGCCGGCGGCGACGTCGGCAGCCGAAGTAGGGACAGCCCCGGAGCACGAGCAGGCCCAGCAGCAGCCCCAGGGCCGCCCCCCGCACCCCCCCAGTGAAGGAAGGGGACTTGTGTTAGTGTCCTCACGCCCGGTTCGTACAGGCTGGCGGTTGTCCTGGGGGTTTCCAGCGAGGAATGTGTTGGGGAGCGCTCCTGGGTGTGGCTGCTGGGTAGGAGGGGAAGGCAGGGTCAGCAGCCCCTGGGGCGACTGTAAAGTGGGTGGCCCTTCAGATTCAAGGCACTGGAACAAGGGGGCTGGGCCCTCCTGCCCACGAGGCCCGTCACTGGCTGCAGGCCTCCCGGGACGGCGAGCTGGCTCCTGGGCCCACGTCCTTTGGACCAGGGCCGCCCTGAGGGCTGGCACAGCTACCTTCTCCACTGTGGCCCCATCCCCGCCACAGGAGAGAGAGCCGCCTTTACCCGACATGAGCAGGAGTTCGAGGAACATCTGGACGAGCAAAGGCCACCGGGAGGTAGCACAGCAAAGAAGGCCAAGAGCCTGTTTTCTTTACCGATGGCTGGCGGCAAATATTCCGAAAGAAACGTGTCAGGCAAGAAGCGCTGGTTCACGCCTGTCATTCCGCTGCTTTGGGAGGCCAAGGCAGGGGGATCACTTGCCCCAGAAGTTTGAGACCAGCCTGGGCAGCATAGTGAGGCCCCTGTCTCTACAAAAAACTTAAAATCAATAAACAGGTCTCCTTCCTTCCTCAATAGCCCTGTTGGTGGCTCACCTCTCTGCCTCTCCAGATGTGAGGCAGATCCACACGTTTAGCTATTGAGATAAGGCTGGGCGTGGTGGCTCACACCTGTCATTCCGTCCTCAGATCTCTTGTGCCCAGGAGTTTTAAGACTAGCCTGGGCGACCTGGCTGGCAACATGGCCTCCACAAAAATAAATCAAACATTTTAAATATATAAACATTGAGATAATAGCATCTTGATGCCTGTCTTCATTTTTTGTCTTCTGTTTTAAGGACTATTAGAGACAAACTAACCAAAGATAATTCTCTCCTCCCACGTGGCTCATGCTGGGATGCCGGCACCGTGAGATGGCGCCCGTGGCCAGAAAGAGGGTGGCATGTAAACCAGGTGGTCACCCGTCACTCGACTTTTCGTGTGCTGGTGAGGGTGTTCGCATGTCCATGGATCAGGGCTCACACCTGGCCCATCTGGTGGCTGTGCCATGGGAGGAGCAGAGCCACAGCCCCGCTCCTTGCTGTGGGTTTCCCGTGTCCTCCCTGCCCTGCAGTCCCCTGGCTCCAGCTCTGGATTAGACACCCCCTGCTTCCCACTGTGCACCCGCCCAGAGAAGCACAGCATGCGTGCCTGCACTTGCCCCCACGCTGCTACCCTGCTCTGGGTACCAAGGACACAGGCACAGCAGAGCCCCCACCCTCGAGGCACCTGTGTTCTTGTGACAGGGACAGGCTGAGGGGCAAATGACCAGAAAGGGTGGCAAGTGCCATGTCAGACATATGGTCTTCATACAGGGGATGTCCCAGGACTGCTGGGCCAGAGACCCCTCCATGTGGGTCAGCATCACCCAAGCCAAAGGCCAAGGAGGTCTCTTGGGGGGTGTGGCCATCAGAACAAAGCTGCCAATGAGCATACTTTGAAAGGTGCGGTCAGCTAGTGAGGCTGTGGCTGGCCCTGGCTGCATCCAGACCCTGGAGTGTCCTGCAGCCAGGGGCGGATGCAGGTTTTGTGGGGCCTGAGGCTTCTGTGGTTTAAGGGACCTTCCTTAAGAAAATACAAAATTAGGAACAGGCCTTGAAGCTTCTGCTGCTAAACTTAGGGTCAGGTGAACCCACTGCCAACTGTGCCCAGAAGACAGTCCCCCAGGCTGAGTCAAAAGTGGTTCATAGGCCGGTCATGGTGGCTCACGCCTGTAATCCCAGCACTTTGGGAGGCCAAGGTGGGCAGATCTCGAGGTCAGGAGATCAAGACCATCCTGGCTAACACAGTGAAACCCTGTCTCTACTAAAAAACTACAAAAAAAAAAAAATAGCTGGATGTGGTGGCGGGCGCCTGTAGTCCCAGCTACTGGGGAGGCTGAGGCAGGAGAATGGCATGAACCCAGGAGGCAGAGCTTGCAGTGAGCCGAGATTGCGCCACTGCACTCCAGCCTGGGCAACGGAGTGAGACTGTCTCAAAAAAAAAAAAAAAAGTGGTTCGCAAAGTCACGTCTAGTGTGACCCCTCATCAGCACAGACATACTCCTAGGTGTCCGTTTCTGGGTGAAGTCCTGGAAGCAGATAAATGTTTGCAGAGGTGATCTGTGTGTGGTGGGATTAAAGAGGTGAATATATTTTACTCTTTTTTAACATTTATGTACTTTCTGATTTTATTTTTTCAGCATGAACAACAACAACAACAAAAAGCCGGATTTGGACAAATAAAAAGAAGTGCATGTCAGCCCGAGTGTCCTGAAACATGTTCCTGTATTAGAATCTCCAGGAAAGCTGGGGCCCCCACTCGCCACTACCTCAGGCTGGGCCCGCAGTCACATGCTTCTCCCTGCAGGAGGGTTCTGTGTCCTGAATTCCCAAAGGGTGCAGCTGTCCCCTTGTCACCTTGTCTGTGTTGATGGTTCCACACTCTCTGGTCAGCCACCTGCCCTGCCAGTCTCTGCTCGCCCACGGATGGGGATGACCACTCTAGCTGTGAGGGTGGCTTCCCGGGCTGACCCTGCTGCTGCTGCCCATTGCTTCCAAGGTTGGGATATCACTTGGGGTTTGGGGTGAGGGGACAGTAAGGGGGAGCCCTGGTTGCCCTTTCCAGGAGAATGAGTATTTATGTGTGGAGTTGTTTATTACTTGACTTCAACAGAGGCGCCATGGTCGGGGAAACGCTTCACGCACCTTGGGTTATAGGGCAAGTCCCGTCTGTCTGCCTTGAATTTCAGTTTGGAGAATCTGTGAGCTCCACACACGTGGAAGCGTCTGTGCCCTGGGTGTGGGTTCTGATCTTGGTTGTGTTCGTGGCTGGACGCTGTCCTTGAGGCCACCCCTTGGCACACTTCACAGAAGACAGTGGGGGTCGCCCTTCCCTGGCTGACCCTCCAGAACTGCCAGCCTCCCCTAACTCCCTGTGAAACCAGGGTACAGGGCAGGAGCCTGGGCCTCTTTACAGTTGCCTTTTCTCTCTCTCCGTCCCTTCTCCATCTTCCGAGCTCCTACTCGCCCTTCAGGACCCAGCTCGAATGCCCCATCTCTGGGAGGCGCCTTCAATCTTGGGCTGCCCCTTCCGTCACACCCCCTGTCCCCTGTCTCCTGCCTCCCCCTCCTCCTCACGCAAAGCCACCCCTGCCTGTTGGTGGCCTGTGTCTCCGCTGGCCCAGGGCTCTCCTGCTGTGGCCACCGTGGGTTTTGGCCTCGTGACCCAGTCCATGCGTGCACAGCGCAAGTAGCTTCCCAGGACACCGATTTCCTCCCTGGCCGCAGCTGCTTCTGGTCCTCTGCCCACTCCCTGGGTTCTGCGCCCTCCTGGGCCCCTGGCCTGGCCACAGCTCCGTCACCCCAGGACCACCGTGTGCTGGGGATTTGTCACGGGTTTGTCCTGATGTGTGAGGTCCAGCCGGGGTCCCCGTCAGCCTCCCTGTCCCCGTCCCTGTCCCCGTCAGGCCTCCTGCTGCGCTGTGGGCAGTAGCTTGGCGCCATCTGCTGGGCTGGTGCCTGTGGTGCCGCCAAGCGCAGGAGGGACCCGGCGGCTCCAGGTCTGTGGGAGACTTTAAGTTGGGGCCGAATGTGGTGCTCGCTGCCGAAGCAGAGCCCCCAAGCTGGACGGGACCCCTGGCCGTGCGGCTGAGAACACCTGGGGTTGTCCTACCTTTGCAGGGGCAGCGAGCCAACCCCTGCTTGGAAGGAGCACTTTCCCCACCGAGGCCAGCCCAGGGCGCGTGCTGAGCAGGTGTGCTGAGTGGGTGGAAAGAATGCAACCCCTGGTTGTGGGACATGTTGAAGCCCACCCCAACCCCTCCAGTACCGTCCCTCTGTCCCTCCACTTGCTGGGGCTGGGGGCCGAGGATGGGGTCACTGTGGGGACTTTATCCAGCTGGTTGACTTCAGGGTCCTGGCAGGGAGTGGCTCTTGCTGCCAGGACAGTAGAGGCCTAGAGAGTCCTATCTCTGACACCAGCCACCTTGCGGGAGGCCTGATCTCTGACACCAGCCACCTTGCAGGGCTTGGGCCAGGGAAGGGGAGGGGATGGGAGAGAATGGAAGCCTCCAGAGTCATTTTAACTGGTCGTTGGACAGAGCCAGTGCGACTTCAAGTTCAATGACAAACCCCCTCTCCATGTCTCTGGGGTGGGTTGGGGCCTGTGGCCCCACAGAGCTGAGCCACCCAGGAGGCCAGGGAAGGAGATGCAGTACACAGGAGCCCAGCATCCTCTCAGCTGCATGGACATCTCTACCCAGACCCTTCTGCAGCCACCTCCCCACTTACCCAGCAGGAGACCAAGCCAATTCTTTCCTGCGAAACTGTGCTGGCCTCTGTGACTGTCCTGCAACCAGACAGAGGCCTGAGGGACTCTGCACAGTTTCTGGGCTGAGGCAGAAGAAGCCCCATGGCTTCCCCTCCTCCTCCTGCATGCTGCCTCTTAGCTCTTAGCACCTGCTGGGAGAAGCTGGCCCCAGCGTGGACAAGCCTCCAGGAGACCGGAGCACCCACCGGAAGGAAGGGAGGGATGGAGGAAGGGCCATGGAGGGAAAACGAAGTTATTAGGGTGGGCCCAAATCTGACTGGTGTCCGTATACAAAGGGGAGATTAGGACACAGACATGCACAGAGGGATGACACCGTAAGGACACAGGGAGAAGATGGCATCTGCAAGTCCCGAAGAGAGGCCTTGGGAGGACGCAACCCTGGGCACACCTTGATCTTGGACTTCCAGTCTCCATGACTGTGAGAGGGTAAATAAATGCATGCTGTTAAGGCCACGGAATCCGTGGTCCTTTGTTACGGCCGCAGGGCAAGGCAATCCAAGGGGTACTTATTGTTTGAAGACGTCCCATTCTGGATGTTCTCTGATGGGGAGTGATGGGAAACTGTGTACCAGGCACTCCACTGAGCATGGCAGGGGCCTTGGTCACAGTGACCTGGGAAAGTGTGTTGTGGCTGTCCCTGTTTACAGGGGTCAGGGGGTGCAGCAACTTGCTCGAGGTCACTTGGGCCATCAGGTGGGGGCTGGAGGGCAGCACTTGGACCAGGGCTTTCTGTACCCTGTTGGTCTGGACACAAGCTCCCCATGGTGTCCTCTTCGGAAGGATGGGGAGCAGTGGGCCCCTCGGAGCCCCTGCGGGAGAATCCCCTTCCCTGACGGAGGCAGACACTCAGGTTAGGGAGAGAGTGGGCAGCCTCAGAGCCCATGTCCTCCCCTCCCTGGGGTCCCCTCAGCCTGCTGGCACTGTCCAGATCTTTCCAAGCCCGGCTACATCACTCGGTCTCAGTGCTGAGTGCTGGGTGCAGAGGCCCCGCTGCCTTTGCCATCTCAGGGTCTTTGTTACTTTCATGCTTGTGCTTTCTTGTCCAACCTCTCTGGAGCTCAAGCTCTGAAAGGAGGCGCCCTCCTCTGTTTCCGTGAGTTCCTGGTACCTGGCAGGCGGTAGGGCTCAGGGTGTACTTGCTTGGTTGGTTGGATGGTTGGTTGGATATGACTGGTTGGTTGGATGGATGGATGGTTGGTTGGATGGTTGGTTGGTTGGTTGGATGGTTGGTTGGTTAGATGGTTGACTGGTTGGTTGGTTGGTTTGTTGGATGGTTGGTTGTTTGGTTAGATGTTTGGTTGGCTGGATGGTTGGTTGGATGGATGGTTGGTTGGTTGTTTGGATGGTTGGTTGGTTGGTTGGTTGGTTGGTTGGATGATTGGTTGGTTGGTTGGTTGGTTGGTTGGATGGTTGTTTGGTTGGATGGTTGGTTGGTTGGTTGTTTGGATGGTTGGATGGTTGGTTGGTTAGATGGATGGTTGGTTGGTTGGTTAGTTGGTTAGATGGTTGGTTAGTTGGTTGGTTGGATGGTTGGTTGGTTGGTTGGATGGTTGGTTGGTTGGATGGTTGGCTGGTTGGTTGGTTGGTTTGTTGAATGGTTGGTTTTTTGTATGGCTGGTTGTTTGGTTAGATGTTTGGATGGTTGGATGGTTGGTTGGTTGGTTGGATGGTTGGTTGGTTGGTTGGATGGTTGGTTGGATGGTTGGTTGGTTGGATGGTTGGTTGGTTGGTTGGTTGGATGGTTGGTTGGTTGGATGGTTGGCTGGTTGGTTGGTTGGTTTGTTGAATGGTTGGTTTTTTGTATGGCTGGTTGTTTGGTTAGATGTTTGGTTGGTTGGATGGTTGGTTGGTTGGATGGTTGGTTGGTTGGTTGGATGGTTGGTTGGATGGTTGGTTGGTTGGATGGTTGGTTGGTTGGTTGGATGGTTGGCTGGTTGGTTGGTTGGTTGGTTTGTTGTATGGTTGTTTGGTTGTATGGTTGGTTTGTTGTATGGTTGGTTGTTTGGTTAGATGGTTGGTTGGTTGGATGAATGGTTGATTGGATGGATGGTTGGTTGATTGGATGGATGGTTGGTTGGTTGGATGGATGGTTGGTTGGTTGGATGATTGGTTGGTTGGATGATTGGTTGGATGATTGGTTGGTTGGATGATTGGTTGGTTGGATGGCTGGCTGATTAAAGTGCCTGGCTTGTGCTGGGTTTTCAAAAATGGAGGCCCAAGGACTTTGGAGGGCCACAGGCCTCAACCTGGCATGGCCCACTGGCATCCACAGGCATGTAACTCACCCGGGGCAGCCCTGGCACCATGTGCCCAGTAGCCTGTTGGTGCCATGCAGGGGTGAGGGAGACAGTGGGCACAGATCTGTGTCTGGGGGCCTTGTAAGTGGTGTCAGGGGCCATCAGGGAGGCATGGATCACAGATGTGCTTGATTTCAGAAGTGTCCCCATCCCACCATCCCAAGCTGCAAGAGGAGATTCTACGGTTGGGTGAACGACTTCAGATTCCTGAGCATGCACATCTATGTGCTGGGCTTATCCTTGGTGGCCATTAATGAAGATTTAATGATGCGAAGCCCTTAGCTGAGGCTGAGGCAGAATAAGTGCTTAATAAACACCACCGTTGGAAAGCAGTGATGTTCATGGAATGCAGGCTATTGGCTAGGCTCATGGACAGAGACCCCTGCTTCTCAGCATGGGGAGGACGGGGCTGCTTGCCCATCTTCTTGGTGGTCCTGGTCTTCTCTGGGCAGCAGGCCCTTGGCTGCCTAATGCAAGTGGCCTCATAACACCCAGATTCAGATTACAAAGGGGGCTTAGGAAGCCTGCATTCAAGGTTAGCACTCACCCTGGGCCCTCCTCCCAGGGCCACAATGTCCCTAGACCCAGGCCTGGGCTGTATTTTCTCCTGTGCTAATTTCACAAAACACACAACTCATATTCCTGTTGATTGAACAGTTTTGCGTTGACAGCAGTGAAGATTTGTGACCAAGTTTATCATTACCCCAGAGCATGGACGATTTGTATGGCTCCGAAGAGCTCACAGGGGGGATATATTTTATGGCACACTTGGAAGACAAACATACGCATTTATATGTCACTTGTTGCAATATAAATGCTAACTTGTACTTCTTTCAAAACTTTTAATGAATTGTATACATTCTGGAAGATTTACAGGGTGAATGGGATGGCTCAAAATGTTACTTTAAACATATTTGTCACTTTGGCAATAGCATCAAAAAAATCTGGAAGATATTGCATTCAGAAATAAATCATAAAAAGATGCATCTTAAAAGAGGTTTATTTTGGTCGTTAATGGTTGACGGGCCCCCCCATGCAGGATTTAAAGTTAAATTATGCAAAATCAAAAACAAACCTTATAATACTTAATCAAACATGCATAAAACTGTCAGGCCCAAATAAATTCTCTCAATTAACTTGCTTCAGATTGTGATTGCATTCGCTAATTTAATCAGCCCCAGAGTAATCTAGAGGCTGGGAAATGATGAATTCCTGTGAACATGAGCCCAAGGGGGGCCAGGGCGGGACACCAATGCTGGGGCCGAAGGCCTTCCGAGGTGTGGGGACGGAGAACCAGCTCTCTTTCCACCTGGGGAGCTGTTTCAGTCACTCCCTGACGTGGAGGTAGGTTCTGTCAACCAGGCACGGGGCTCGACTTCACTGCTACCTGGGAATGGCCTGGGGCAGCATCCTTCCCACACCTGAATCAGCCAGACCTGGGAAGCACCGTCTGGAAAAAGCTCCACTCCGGTTTTGTTTGGCTCCACCAACCTCGGCCTGGGTCCCTCTGTCTTTTCCCGAACAATGAGAACGCAAATGTGCTTAGAATGGCTGTTTCCATCCACATCACCCTTTCAGAGCCCGCTTGTACCTACCGAAGATTCCCGATTAAATCAGGATTATGTCCTTTTCTGGGGGAAGGGGGCCTGTCTCGGACACCGCGGGCTGGAGGTGGCGCCTGCACTGTGGGCGCGGAACCTCTCGGGTGTCCACGGCTCTGCCCCAGGCTTACTCGGCCACTGCAGGAGGCCGCCTCATCCAGCAGGAACCCCAAACCCAGGCAAACTGCACCGACACCCTGAGACCCATGCAGGTGTTTGTGCTTAAAAATGGGACCGAAGTTTTGTGGGTGTTTATTTTTGTAAAATTTAGTGAAACTAATTCAACCAGAGCCAAACCTGCTTATTGTGTCATTCTAGTGGATGAGGAAGAGACAATGGAGAGAGAGAGAGAGAGAGAGGGAGAGAGAGACAAAGACAGAGAAAGAGACAGAGAGACAGAGAGAGAGACAAAGACAGAGAAAGAGACAGAGAGACAGAGAGAGGGAAGGAGAGACAGAGGAAAGGAGAAACAGAGAGACAGAGATGGAGAGAGACAAAGAAAGAGACACGGAGGAGGAGGAGGAGGAGGAGGAGGAGGAGGAGGCTGGTGCATGCCTTTTCTGAGCTGACCGTGAGCTGAATCACTTTGGTGCAGTCCAAGGCCTTGACTGTGCCTGAGCCCACCTTGGGACCCCACCTCATTCCCCCAAGGCCCCCGTTCCCCCACCTCTTGGTGGAGGACCTCTGTGAAGCCCTCAGCACGCATGCCTGTGGGGCCCTGCGCAGATGGGGCTCCAGCCCAGCCTGGGACGTTTGACGGCCCCTGCTCTCCGTCTGGCTAAATGCTTTATTTTATTGAATTTCAAAATAGGGGTGACGGGACATACATGGGCTTGCATTCTGCTTTTTCCCTGCTTGACCTTATGGAATGAACATTTTTTCAAGTCCGAGTACCCCTCATAAATCTCATGTTCAGTGGCCATGGTGTATTCCAGAGCTCGGATGCACCATCATTCACTTCACCTTTCTTCTGTGATTGGATGTGTGAGTTGGTGCCAATTTTTTATTATAAATAATGCTGTGATGAACATCCCTGCACATAAATCTGTGCACACACACATTTCAAATGCCGCTCTCTGGTTGGACCTGCTGATGGGGCTGACCTTTCTGAGGCTGCTGACGTGCCCTGGCAAGCTCCGTGCTGCCCGCTAGCTGGCGGGGCTGAGGGCTCCCCGCCTGCGTCCCGCCATCGCCACCCTCACCCGCCCTCCCTGGGGTCTTCTGAGAGACGGTGAGGCTGTTTTCTGCCAAGGGAACCAGGCCTGGCATTGGCCACTTCCAACGCAGGCAGCTGAAAGTGCCCCTCGCAGGGAGGAGGTCGGGGGCTGAGGGGCTCAGGAGAGTCTGTCTTGGGAAGGGAAGGCCCGAAGCCCCTGGGGAGCTGCTGAGCTGTGACCTGGCTGGAAGCTGGGAGGGTGACGTCCCTGGAAGGAAGACACTGGCATGCCGCAGCCAGGTGCAGGCAGCCAAAGGATAAACCCGCGTGTGAGTCTTCACGCCCAGAGACTGGAGGTGGAAAGGTGGGTGCCAGGGGCTGGGGCAGGGGTGCGAGTGTTCCGTGAGGACAGAGCTTCAGTGGGGAAGATGGAGACTTCCGCGGATGGAGGGAGGTGACAGCTGCAGCGTCAGGTGAATGTGCTCAGGGCCACTGAACTGTGCGCTTAAAAATGGTAAGATGGTGAATTATGTGTATTTTACCACAATAAAAAGAAAGAAAAAAGAAAAAAAAAGGATATCAAAAGCGACAGGGAGCCCAGGCAGAGGGTGGGTAAAGTGAGGAGGGCTGGAAGGTGACAGTGAGAGCCGTTTTCATCCAAACTCCCGATTCCAGCATCGCTGGGCAGCTTCTGTTTGAAGAGAATGGAAATAAACGCTCTGCCAGGAGAGCAGGTCTACACAGGACAAGCTCTGGGACAGACGCAGGACGGGGATGCATCCGGAGGGGCATCCCCACACCTGCCTTTGGGGCCTCCCGGACTGCGAGGGCGACGGGGTCCAGGCTGGGCACTCACAGTGGACCAAGCAGGGCCACCACTGACAGACCCCTGAGCTGTCGGCGGAATGACAGGCCGTTCCCAGAGCTTCTAAGGCCGTGGAGCTCTCACCGGAAACACCCTCCCATCCCGCTCAGGCATCTGGGGCTCTCGAGACCACTCACCACCAGGCTGGGAACAAGGGGTGTGCCAGACTCTCCTCCTCACTGTCACTCCTGTCGGCCAATCTTGCTGTCATTACCTGTTTTGTTTGTTTGTTTTGGTTTTTGGTTTTTTCAGACAGAGTTTCGCTCTTGTTGCCCAGGCTGGAATACAGTGACATGATCTCAGCTCACTACAACCTCTGCCTTCCAGGTTCAAGTGATTCTCCTGCGTCAACCTCCTGAGTAGCTGAGATTACAGGCATGTGCCACCACACCCAGCTAATTTTTGTATTTTTAGTAGAGATGGGGTTTCACCACATTGGCCAGGCTGGTCTCGAACTCCTGACCTCAGGCAATCCACCCACCTCGGCCTCCCAAAGTGCTGGGATTACAGGCATGAGCCACTGCGCCCGGCCCTGTTACCATTTTTTAAATGTAATTTTTCAGTAGATATGACATTTCCATGATTAGAGATCAAACCACATCCTGGCTGTGATTAGGAATGTATCTTTTCATTCCCTTTTTATTTCTTTTTTTGTAATTGTGGCAAAAGACACAACAAAATGTATCATCTTCACCATTTTCAAGTGCACGATTCCGTGTCACTGAGCACGTTCACAGTCCTGCAGCCACCACCCTCCGTCTCCAAAACTCGCCATCTTCCCAAACTCAAGCTCTGTCCCCATGAAACACTCACCCCCGTCCCCTCCCAGCCCTGGGACCCTCCATTCGACTTTCTGTCTCTGTGGCTCTGAGGGCCCTGAGCGGAATCACAGGGTCTGTCCTTATTCATCCTGCCTCTCTTGCATTCAGGCTGGAAGCATGCCATGCCTCTGCGGTCAGGTAACTGAGGCCTGGAGCTCCTTCCACAGCAGAGCACAGACGCCCTCACCCACCTGCACAGCTGCGTGGCTCTCCCTGGGGGAATGGACAGGGAGGCTGTGGCGTCCCTGCTTGGCTATTCAGGTACCTGCAGTGTCAACGCCTTTCCAACTGTGATCTGTCCCCTCCCCGCATCACACCCCACAGCGCTGGCCCAATCCTTCCAGATGTTTCCACAGGTCCTCCTGCAGTTGCCTCCCACTCAGAGGGAACCTTCTCAAAGGCAAGCCTGACCCACAGGCAGGAGTCCAAGCTCCTTTCTGAGCATCTGGAGACTCTAGCTTGGCCCAGTCATGGCTGAGGCCACCCTGTCCCGAGGACACCAGGCTGTCCGTGGCCAGGGACCACACCCCCGATGCCCCTGAACCTTTGCCCACGTGGCCCCCCGCCCCCCCTTCTTGGCAGTCTCGCATCCCCTTGCGAACTTTTCCTTTCATATCCTTCAAAATTCAGCTCAAGTCCTCCTCTTCCAGGAAGCCTTCCTGATTGTGGGCCGGACTCACCCCAGTGCCTGTCCCACAACCGGCCCCAGGGAAGGAGGGGCTGTCTGTTTGCACACCTGTCACCCGCTGCGTCACGTGCTCTCTTCAGGCAGGGCTGACCTGGTTGGAATGACAGAAACGCTCTCCAGGCATCTCTGACAAAAGGTTCTTGGCAACCGTGCTGTCTTGGTTGTCCTGGGGCAGGTCCTTGCGTCTGATTGCTCTGTCCTCTGTCCTGGCAGCAGTCCTGGACACCAAGGCCAGGCTGGACCTACCTCTAGGAGTGCTCTAGTAGGGAATGGGGCAGGTGGGGGTCTACGAGGAGGCCAAACAGGGATCAGGAGGGTGGAGGGCGGAGGGCGGAGGGCGGAGGGCGGGCCCGGGAGAGAGCTCTCCCTGCAGCCTGGGGTGTGGGCCAGGGGCCTGTGTGAGAGCAAACCTCGGGCAGGGCTAGTGGCCTTCTAGGCAGGGGTTTGGGAAGCGCCACACTTGGGTGCGGGGGGAGGGGAGCATGGGGGTGGTGCTGGGATGTGGCACCGAGACTGTGGGTATGAAGTGCTGGGTCTCAGAGGTGAATGCGGGCGGCCCAGACAGGCTGCAGGGTAGACTGAGCCCTCAGGGAGGCAGCAGTTAGTGCTGCTGGCAAAGTTGGTGGTTGCAAGAGCAAGGACGGGGCATGTCAGGGGTACCCCACACTGCACGAAGCCCCCCGGGCCGCTGGTCCTGCTGGCGCCATTGTCTCCCTCTAGGTGGGAGTCCCACAGCCCCGGGACTGGCTCATGGTGTCCTCTTCTGGGGGCATTTGGGCTGCAGCTTGGACACGGCCTGATCATCTTCCCCCCAGCAGGCCCACCCTGCCACCTGCATACCCAGCATCCGACTCAGCAACTGGGCAGGAAAAGATACTGAAAGAGCGTTTGTCTTCGGCGTCTTCCCAGGCACAGAGTGGGGTGGGCAGGCCAGCGATGGCCTCCCATGTTCTGGGGTTTCTGGAAAGATCATTCCATTAGGTCTGCAGGGCAGGACGGACAAGTTCAGACAGGAGATGGTCCCATAAAAGCATGGCCCGTGTGAGCACAGTGAACACTGATTCCAGACACTCTCAACCTCATCACCAGGCACTGACCCCTCAGATCACGGCGCCCCGTGTCCTGGAAGCCATTGCTAGAGCGCAGCTCTCCTCTGTGCAGTGTGCGTATGGGGAGTGGGGACCGTGTCTCTGATGGGCACAAGCTGAACACAACCCAGGCAGGTGCCCTGTCATCATGGGAGGGGCAGCGGGGGCACACCCTGCCGTCCTAAAACCCAGTCCTCTAAAGTGTCAGTTCTCATCGGTGGCTGGGTCTCCTGCCTCCCTGGGTGACACTGGGGACCAAATAACCCCTTCCCTTCCGTGGCCTCCTACCCATGCCCCCGGGAGGACCCAGGCGCAGGGCTAGGGTCTGTGTTTGGGAGCGCACGGCTAAGCCCTCCTGCGCACTCCGGACACTCAGGCCTCAGGTAGGGGGTGGGCAGGTGGCCAGTGCTGCCCCTTCCGGGTGGGCTGTCCCAGTCAGGCCCCTCGTCCCAGCCTTCTCCCTGTTTGAGGGGTGAGGCCGGTTGGATGCCTGCAGGGCCGCTTCGGCCTCTCTGCGCGACCCCCGGAGACTGAGACGGTGAGAGAGCTCCCCTTCCCACTGCGCCCCCGCGTCCCTGCAGCCAGGGGTGCGCGCCCCGCCGCCCAGTCCTGGGATGGAGCTGGGAAACGCCCGCTGCGGGGTGCCTGGGACCCTCGAAGGCGTCTGGAGTTGGGGGCAAACGGCCGCCGCGCGGCCAGCAGGGGGCGCCGCCGGCCCGCGCCAGGCGCCCGGCCTCGCTGGGGTCCGTGGCTCGGCTGGGTACCCCCACTCCGGGTCCGGCTGAATCTCCATCCTCCCTGTGCGGCTCCTGCACCCCGGCGAACCTGGCTCTCTCTGTGCCTCAGTTTACTCCTGCGGTCTGCTGAGCAGGAAGTGCAGCCCTGGCTCCGGGACCTCAGCCCGAGGCCGGCGCTGCTGCGGAGCCCAGGCCTCCTGAGGCCGCCCCACGCGCAGGGGCGCTGCAGAGCGCGGAGCCCGGGAGCTCGCACCGCCTGTTCGTGGGGTCCCTGGGGTGCAGGGGTGGAGGACATAGGGGTGTGGGGGTCGTGGGCAGACCCAGGCGGGACGCTGTGCCAGTGCCGCCCCGAAGGCCCAGTGCGGAGGGTCCCCCGCGCCCCAGAGCCTGCCCCGCCCCTACGCCGGTACCCCCTCCAACCCCGGCCTGCCCCTCCCCCGCCCCACCCCCAGCCTACTCCCCCCCACCCCCGCTCCTGCCCCCACCCCTGCCCCTAAGCTTGCCCCGCCCCCAACTCCCGCCCCCAACTCCCGCCCAGCTCCTGCAGCCGCCCCGCCCCGCAACCCCGAGCCTGTCCCGCCCCCGCACCGCATACTCCACTAACCCCGGCCTGCCCCGCCCCGCCCCGTAGCCGCGCAGTCCCCGCGCTGGCTCCGAGCTGGTCTGGGGAGCTGCAGCGCTCGCCAGCGCCAGGGGGCGGCCTTGTCCTTCCCGCGGCTTCCGGACCCCCGCGTACTGGGTGGGGGAGACCGCCCGGCAGCACCGCCCCCAGCCCCGCGCCCGGACTCCTGTGCCCCTTCCCTTCCTCCTGAAACGGGAAGAGCGGCCCCGCGGCCTGGGCGCGGGCTTTTCTTGCAGGAGCACAGGCGGGGGGTGGGGGACCCAGGCCACGGCGCGTGCGTGCTCGGCGCCCACTCCAGACGGTCACCCAGGAATCACCAGCGGTGGGGCGGGGAGAGACAGAGATAGAGAGAGACGGGGGAGAGAGAGAGACAGAGAGCGGGAGAGACAGAGAGGGAGAGACGGGAGAGAGGGAGAGACGGGAGAGAGAGAAAGAGACAGAGAGGGAGGGACGGGGGGGGGGAGAGAGAGAGACAGAGAGGGAGAGAGAGATAGAGACAGAGAGGGAGGGACGGGAGAGAGAGAAAGAAGGAGACCGGGAGAGAGAGAGGGACAGAGAGAGATGGGGGAAGAGAGGCAGAGACAGAAAGGGAGACAAGAGCGCACGAGGCATGGGTTGGTGCGAAGCCCGGGTGTGCACCGGGGCTCAGGTGAGCCAGGCTGGCACCGGACGCCTCCCGTGGAGACAGCGCGGGGTCCTGGTTCCACCAGGATGTTCCACAGTCTCCTTCGGGGCTGGCAGCGAGGCCGTGGGGAGGAAGTGATTTGTCTCCGCGCTGACAGGCTGCGGGGCACAGACCGAGCCCTCGGGGAGGCAGCCGTTAGTGCTGCTTGTAAGATCAGTCAGTGGTCGCAAGAGAAAGGGCTTGACCTTTCAAGAGTGCCCCACACTGCACAAAGACCCCCTGGCCGCTGGTCCCGGCTGGTGTCATTGTCTCCCTCTAGGTGGTCCGGGCTGCTGAGGGTAGGTGTGGACAGGAGTCCCACAGCCCCGGGACTGGCTCACCTCGTCCTCTTCCCGGGAGCGTTAGGGCTGCAGCTTGGACACGGCCTGGTCATCTCCCCAACCTTCCCCCTGGCAGGCAGTTCCTCCACTACCCACCTGTGTCCCCAGCCATCCCACTCAGCAACTCGAGCATAAGACAGACACCTGTTGGGTGAATGGCTCTTCCAGACAGAGACAGCTTCAGACAGGAGGCAGGTTGGCAGGCCACCAATGGCTGACGATGCTCCGGGGTTTCTGGAAATAGTTCTGTGAGCTCTAGGAGACAGGGAGGGACAGTTCAGAAAGGAGTTGGTCCCGTAAAAGCATTTGCGTGATAATGGGCCAGGCGTGGCTCACATCCATAATGCCAGCCCTTTGGGAAGCCAAGGCATGAGGATTACTTGAGGGCAGGAGTTTGAGACCAGCCTGGGCAACATGGTGAGACCCCTGTCTCTACAAAAAGATTTTCTTTAAAAAAATTAGCCAGGCATGGTGGTGTGCACTTGTAGTCCTAGCTTCTTGGGAGGCTGAGGCAGGAGGCTCACTGAAGCCCAGGAGGTGGAGGCTGCAGCAAGCCGTGATCAGGCCACTGCACCATGGCACTCCGGCAGTGACAGAGTGAGACTTTGTTTCAAAAAAAGAAAAAAGAAGAGAAAAACTAAATATAGACTTTTTTTTTTTTTTTTTTGAGTTGGAGTCTGGCTCTGTCACCCAGGCTGGAGTGCAATGGCGTGATCTCGGCTCACTGCAACCTCTTCCTCCCAGGTTCAAGCCATTCTCCTGCCTCAGCCTCCCAAGTAGCTGGGACTACAGGCGTGAGCCACCATGCCTGGCTAGTTTTTGTATTTTTAGTAGAGACGGGTTTTCACCATGTTGGCCAGGCTGGTCTCGAACTCCTGACCTCAAGTGATCCACCCACTTTGGCCTCCCAAAGTTCTGGGATTACAGGCATGAGCCACTGCGCCCAGCCTAGACTTTATTGTTTAGAGCAGTTTTAGGTTCACAGCAAAATCATCATTCCTCAGAGTCCACAGCATACATTAGGGGTCCCTCTTGGAGGTGTGCATGGCGTGGCTTTGGACAGGTGCATAAAGACAGCACCCGCCCTCACAGCGCTCTGTACAATAGTTTCCCTACCCTAAGGGTCCCCGGTGCTTGCCTCATGCCTCCCTCACCCCTGCCCCGGGGTTTCACTGATTCTATTGGATTCTTTCTTGGGATTCTGGCCAGGCAGGGGCAGGGGTTCACATTGCTCAGACAGGAGACAGGCTCCTGGGGCAGGGGCACTCACCCTCAGGACGGGCTGAGGCCTGAATCGAGGCCAGGGCCACTCACCTGGAAGCGTGGCTTAGCCCCATCCTGTGGGCAGCCAGTCGGGCAGCTGCCGTGGCCCTTGCTGGCTACTGTCACATGCTGCCGTGGCCCCTGCACGCCCCTTGGCACAATCGTGGCCGTGGGGAGCTGTTCCGTTGTGGAACGTGAAGGTCATGGAGACCCACAGTGGCACAGGCAGCATGTGACCAGCTCTCAGTCAAGTGCTCAGGGAATGTCCAGCAGGGCTCTCACCCTGTGCAGAGGGACAGCCCCGAGGTGGCCCCAGCATTTCCTGCTGTGGGCCAGGGAGGCAGGGTCAGCTGCTTGAGTGTCTGGAGGCTGCTCCCCTGCCCAGCCCGCCTGCTGTGTGCCCACAAGCTTGGCGGCCAGGAGACATTTGTCAAAGGAATGCCTGATTGCATGAATGAACAGATGCCTTCTCCCATGAATTGCCTTGGTGCCTACAAAGGCAGGACCAGAGGCTCCCGCCTGGCTGTCAGAACTATAGGGCGATAGGGTGGCCTGCTGTGCCCACCCCCACAACCTCCCAGTGGCCATTTATCTGCAGAGCTGGTCCCCACAGGGATCAGAGCTTGGCAGGGGCTCCGATTTGCCCAGTCTTGAGGACTTGGCCATCACATACCAGGCTCCAGGTAAGGGCAGCCAGTCTGTTGTCCCTGGAGTGACGCTTGTGGTGGAAGCCACAAGTGTCCCTCACCCCAGATGCCCGGGATGCACCGGACACAGGCCGCAGGGGGCACGGGCGTCGAATTAGCATTGCAGGAGGGTCCCACGACTGTTGATATCAGCACTTCGGGGTTATTTATGAATTCATCTATTTCCTGGGACAAGCCATTCTGCATTCGGTTACCATGGTAGCTTTAAACCCGGTATCTTATTAATTCTGCATGTTATGAAATAAATATAGATCAGACAATTGCAGTGATGGTTCTATCTTTTTATTATGCATTTGGTTCTTGGTGCCGGGGATGGGATGCTCCCAACACACCACCGTCAACACACATCCATCAGCCTCGGGGGCCTGGGCGGGCTGCAGGGGCGCACTCCTGCGCCTGAGAATGGAGTGGGGCTGAGGAGGGGACACGAGGCTGTCTCAGGGAAAGGGTGAAGCTTGAAGACCCCCAGGGCACTGGCAGCTCCTGAAGGAATTCCTACAGCCTGGCAGGGATGGACGCACCAGGGAAGGAGGCCGGTGTCCTGGGGTGCTTCGGCTGGAATTGCAGGGCCAGTGGGTTGGAATGGCCCCCAACTGCGGAGTGGGACCTCGTGGCGCTGCCGAGTGGAGGTGCCCGGGGCAGGGGCCACTCAGCCGCCCCTGGCACTGCCTGAGCAGAAGAGGAGACTCCATCGGAACCAGCACTCAGCAGCATGAGCAGAAGAGGAGACTCCATGGGAAGCAGCAGGCGTCGCGGTCCCCGATGTTCTTGAGGTTTCAGGCTGGCAGGAGGAGTCCGGTTAGAGAGGGCCCAGAGGTGGAGAGGGGGCCTGCTGGGATCTCTTTTGGGCACCTTGGCTTTCGCTTAGTTTCGTGGGCCATTGTGGGGACTCAATGAGCACTTTACGTGCCCCGGATAAAGCTGAATCCCCCAGCGGGCTGGGAAGTGGGGCTGTTTCCACCTCCACTTTGCAGAGCCCAGAGACACGAAGTCACAAACTCACCAGCTCATGGTGAGCAGGACTTGAACCCAGGGCTGTTTACTGCGGGGCCTGGCCCTCCCTAGGCTCTGAAGCAGAGTCCCCTGTGCATTCCTGATCTCTTCGCCCCCAGAAAAGCATCCCCAGATCTATCTGTGCTTGCCCACTGCAGACCAGGCAGGGGCCGTGTGGCCAGGTGTCACTTCTGTAGCAGTCAGCACCCAGGGCTGGCAGCAGGCAGTCTGAGGACCAATGGGGGCAGGGCGCTGTGTCTGGCACAGTGGCTGCTTGGGAGAGACATTTTCTCCCGGAGTCTCCCCTGCCCAGGGTCATGGTTCTGGCACAGATGGCTCTAGGGAAACAATGACAGCCTTTGGCTGGGTCAGGCCTTTGCTTCCTCTGACCACTAATGGCCCTGGTCTGAGGGCCAAGAATGCACCAGGAACCGGGATGGGCAGGGCCAGGTGAGCAGGGAAGAGGGAAGGGTCCCAGTAAGGGAACTGGGTGCAGGGTGCCCAGCTAGGGCTTTGCAAGCAGCCATCAGGCAGAGACCTGGGGCAGAGGAGACTCCTGGAAACACGCCACCTGCAAGCAGAGGAGGTGGCGTGGGCCTGGCTGCGGCGCTCGCAGGTACCCCCCCAGCGTGTCATTGGCTCAGGGGCCCCACCCCCTTCTGTCAAAGGACTGGGAGGTCACCAGGGTCTGTCCAGCTGCAAGTCCCCGATTCTCTGCAGAGTCTGGTTCTTTGGGGCAGGCTGGGACCCCGGCTGCCTGTCACCCTGCCACAGCTCCGCAGCGGCCCATCGATCCCCCCATCCCCTGCCAGCGGCCACGCCAGCGTGGGCCACTCAGACGTTCCCAGCCCCCAGGGCCCGATCAGGGCATCGATAGAACGGCACGCTCGCCATTTAATTAAGCTTAGTTTAATTAAAAACCTGGAGTTCTTTATTAGACTTGGTAATTGATTTAATTTTCTGTGGAATTCAAGTGCCAAACACCTCTTTTGTGTGAGCTTGTGAATTTTGGCAGGTAGAGACAGACAGCCAAAAAGGAAAATCCCTCCTCCACTGGGTGAGGTTTGTCTCACAGCAGCACGGGCAGAATCCTCTGCTGACCCACCCTCCTCTCCCCTCGCTTCCCCTCCTCTCCCCACCCTCCCCCTCCCTCCCCCTCCCTTCCCCTTCCCTCCTCTCCCCTCCCCAAAACCTCCCTTCCCTAGGCCAAGGGTTTTTCGCCATGGGGAAAGGCCGCCCTTGCTACCGGGTGGGGTTTCTGGAAATCTCACAGTGGCTCGGGTCTCTGCTGGTCCCCGGGCTGGCGGTGGAGAGGGGTTTCCTTAGGTGATCCAGGGGGGCCTCTGGATGGGGAGGAGGATGTGGGGTGCAGGGAATCCATTTTGTGGGTTATTTTTGGAAAGTTTGGTCCTTCCTGGACAGTTTCAGCCCTGCCTCGCTCCTGAGGGAGCTGTAGTCCTGATGGCAGGTGGTCTCACCCAGTGGTGCCTCACATGTCCCCAGCCAGGTCCCTAGAGTACAGAGCACCACGCGGTGGCTGCACTGGAGCTTGATGGCCCCCGGGAAGGAGCGGGACACAAGAAAGGCAGTGGGGTGTTTGCACACAGGAAACCCTTCACTCACCTGTCTCCCAGGAACGCCAGCGCCCTCTGCAGGACATGTGAGCCTCCAAGTCACCTCGAGATTAAAGCCCCCCAAGCATCTGGAACAGCAGCTCCAGTGACAGCCCTTCGTTACTGAAAGCCTTAGAAGGACGCAAGCCCTCCTGTCCAGTATGCAGTGGTGACCTTTGACTCTTGGCTGCTCCCAGGGTGGGAGAATACCTTCTGTAGAAGGAAATTTCTCTTTCCTAATTGGGATAGATCATAAAAGCAGGGATTTTTTAATATTTATTTATTATTTATTATTTTTTTTGAGACAGAGTTCCGCTCTTGTTGCCCAGGCTGGAGTGCAATGGCGCGATCTTGGCTCACTGCAACCTCCACCTCCTGGGTCCAAGCAATTCTCCTGCCTCAGCCCCCTGAGTAGCTGGGATTACAGGCACACGCCATCATGCCTGGCTAATTTTTGCATTTTTGTAGACACAGGGTTTCTCCATGTTGGTCAGGCTGGTCTCGAACTCCTGACCTCAGATGATCCGCCCACCTTGGCCTCCCAAAGTGCTGGGATTACAGGCGTGAGCCACTGCACCCAGCCACAAACAGCTTTTAAAAATAGAGGCTGGTGGCGGGGCACAGGGGCTCCTGCTTGTGATCCCAGCACTTTGGGAAGATGAGGGGGGACTGATTGAAGCCTGGAGTTGGAGACCAGCCTGGGCAACATAGCGAGACTCCATCTCTACAAAAAATAATGTAAAAAAAATTAGCCAGGTGTGGTGATGCGTGCCTGTAGTCCTAGCTACTCAGGAGGCTGAGGTGGGAGAATCGTTTGAGCCCAGTAGTTCAAGCCTGCGGTGAGCTGTGATCACACCGCTGTACTCTAGCCTGGATGGCAGAGTGAGACTCTATCTCTTACCAAAAAAAAAAAAAAAAAATCAATCAATCAATCAATAGAATAGAGGTAAGGGCTGAGTGCGGTGGCTCACGCCTGTAATCCCAGCACTTTGGGAGGCCGAGGCAGGTGGATCACCTGACGTCAGGAGTTCAAGACCAGCCTGGCCAACATGGTGAAAGCCCGTCTCTACTAAAAATACAAAAATGAGCTGGGCATAGTGGTGCATGCCTGTAGTTGCAGCTACTCAGAAGGCTGAGTCAGGAGAATTGCTTGAACCCGGGAGGCGGAGGCTGCAGTGAGCTGAGATCGAGCCACTGCACTGCAGCCTGGGTGACAGAGCAAGACTTGACTAAAAATTAAAATAGAATAGAATAGAATAGAATAATGGTTGAGCTTTGCAAAAACACTCTGGTGGTTCTTCAGACTCTGAAGCACAGTTACCATGTGACCAAGCAATCCAATTCCTGGGTTCAAACCCAAAAGAAATGAAAGCAGGCACCTGCAAGAACTTGCGCAGGAATGTCCACAGCAGCGTTACTCACAAAAGCCAAAATGTGGAAACAGCCCCAAGGCCCATGGATGGGTGAGTGGATAAACAGTAGCTCTATTGAGGGAACTGTGATGTGGCCCTAAAAAAAGAAGGAATGAGTGGCGTGATCTCGGCTCACTGCAGCCTCAAACTCCTGGGCTTATGTGTCCCTCCCACCTCAGCCTCAAGTAGCTGAGACTACAGGTGCACACCACCATGCCCAGCTTATTTATTTATTTATTTATTTATTTATTTATTTATTTTTTTATTTTTTGAGACAGAGTCTCACTCTGTCACCCAGACGGGAATGCAGTGGCACGAACTCAGCTGACTGTACCCTCTGCCTCCCAGCTTCAAGTGATTCTCGTGCCTCAGCCTCCCAAGTAGCTGGGATTACAGGTGTGTGCCACCAGGCCCGGCTAATTTTTGTATTTTTTAGTAGAGGCGGGGTTTAACCATGTTGGCCAGGCTGGTCTCGAACTCCTGGCCTCAAGTCATCCGCCTGCCCCCACCTCCCAAAGTGCTGGAATTACAGGGTGAGCCATTGTGGCCAGCCTAATTTATTTATTTTTGTAGAGACCGGGTCTCACTGTGTTGCCCAGGCTAGTCTCAAACTCCTGGGCTCAAGCGATCCTCTGGCCACGGCCTCCCAAAGCGTTGGGATTACAGGCATGAGCCACTGCACCCAGCCAAATGTTCGAACAAATATCTGGGAACCCAGCAGCCAAGTCAAGTTGACACGTGAAATTAACCATCACTCCATCCTCACGATTCTGAACCGCACGCCTCAGTGGTGTTAAGTGCATTCACGTTGCTGTGCAAACAACATCTTCCTCCATCGACACAGCTTTCCCTCTTTCCAAACTGAAGCTCTGTTCCCACCCCCTCCCCCCGCCCCTGGCGTACACGCCTCTGCTGTCTGTCTCCAGGGCCTCTCGGAGGAGGAATCAGGCAGGCCTTGCCTTTTCGTGGCTGGCTCCTTTCCCTGAGCACAACATCCTCCAGGCACGTCCCCATCGTAGCTCGTGCCAGAATTTCCTGGGGTTTCTTTCTGAAGTGAAGAAAATGTTCCAAAATTGACTGTGTTGATAGTTGCACACATCCGTGAGTATACAGAAAGCCGTTGAATCATACGCTCTAACTGGATAAATTGGATGCGATGTGAGTTCTATCTCAATAAAGCTATTATTTAACATATAGAGGCCAGCTGGGTGCAGTGGCTCACACCTGTAATCCCAGCACTTTGGGAGGCCGAGGTGGGCTGATCACCTGAGGTCACGAGTTTGAGACCAGTCTAGCCAACATGGCGAAACCCTGTCTTTACTAAAAATACAAAAACTAACTGGGCGTGTTGGTGCATGCTTGTAGTCCCAGCTACTCGGGAGGCTGAGGCAGGAGAATTGATTGAACCTGGGTGGCGGAGGTTGCAGTGAGCCGAGATCGCGCACTCCAGCCTGGGCAACAGAGGGGGACTCCGTCTCAAAAAGCAATGAAAATGAATAAAAATTCAAAATAAATAAAATATAGAGGCTAAGTGCAGGCCGCCTGCCCCGTCATTCCCTATCCTGTGAGGGGCTGAGCGCTAGAGACCAGAAGCTGTGGATTTTCCAGCCAGGCCCTATTGGCTGAGGCACACATGTGGCTCCCCCAAGACAAGAAGCTTCTGGAAACTCATGGCACCCAGCACCGAGCCAGTGAGCCAGCTTCCTTCCCTGCTAAGCCCATCCCACCCCGGCAGAGCTCCCTTGTCTCTGCCCACCCCAACCCGGAGGCTGCTCACCCTCAGCTCCTGCCCAGCTCTGGCCTCCTGGCAGCATAGCGAGCTTTCTAGAGCATTCTGGAGCTTTCCAAGGCAGCAACTGCAGTCCCAGCCATTCTCCAAAGCTTAATTCTGCTCTCACCTAGTCCCAGCTGTGACCAGTGCCCGCCTCAAGAAGCCTACAGCCCAGGGCCCGCCCTCCCTGCAGACCAGACAGCAACGCCACCTCTGGGAGACTCCCGGGGACGGGGCCCAGGGCAGGCTCACAGTGGGAGGCTGGCAGCACCTACCCAGGGCAGGGCCTCCTCCTGCCACTACTACGTCAGGCATCACTGAGAAGGAGGCAAGGCCTAGAGCAGTTGGCACCCTCTGCAGAGCTGGCACATCCAGGGAGCTTAGGGTCCCTGCGTGCTTCTGGGGTTCAAAGGGCAGAGGTGCTTCTGGGGTTCAAAGGGCAGAGGGTGTGAGGGGCAGCAGGGAGGCTTGAGACCCTCTGGACTTCGAGATCACCATTTCTGCCCCAAAGCCGATGCCTCCACCAGCACTGGCCCCTGCAGTCCTCGCAGCTCCCCCCAGCTCAGGAGAAGCCCGCAGGACCCCACTCTCCCTCCCAGGGCTCCCTCTCCACCTCCTGGGGCTCCCTCCCTCCCCAACCTCCCCACACTCCCCAGGCTCCCGCACTTGCCAGGCCCTTCCCCCAGCCTAACCCTGGCTCACCATTTACTCAGCCTATTTAGCATCGTAATGCAGACTGGTTGTGCTGGGTCCTACAGGTATTGATTTTGCTCTATTTTACTGGTTTTAACTTAATGACTAGAAACCCCAAACAAATAAAATTTCCTTTAAAAACTCAGAGAGATCAATGCTCATGGGCCAGAATCACTATTCTACGAGCCGAAGGGACAGTCCCCTGGGTTCTCCGCATCATCGCTCATGGCCAGAGGCTCCCCGGGGGCTCGGGAAGGATCCCTGGGTGGGGGTGGGGGCAAGCATACCCCACCTGCTCAGGGCGGCCGCGTCCCTCATAAAGCGAGACCCCCACCCTCTGGCTGGTGAGGCTGTTTAAAAGCCTGTCTCCAGGTTGTAAAACTGGAAAAATTTAAAACTTATTATTCATCTGTTCCCATGTGTCCCAGGTGGCCTCTGAGGTTGGCCGGGCTCTGAGGCAAGGAGGGGTCCTGACCCTGGGCATGGATGCAGATGTGGAGGACCTCTTGGAGCACGCAGGTGCTGAGGCCCCCAGCCCAAGCCAGCCAGGACCGTCCCCATTCCTGGCTGGTGGGCTGGGCCACAGGTCAGTCCGTGCCCCACTGCCTGGAGGACGCTCCTCGCGTGCCCTCCTGCGGGCTGCCCAGGGTGGCTGCCTTTGTGATCCCCAAGGTCTCCCAGAGGTCCTGGGGTGGCAGGGGCCCCAGTTTATCCAGTGGAAGGAGAAACTGAGGCAAGGTCCTGGACAGGGAGTCCTGGCTCTGCCTCTTCCCGTGAGACCTGGAACAAGTCTCCCGCCCTCCTAGGGTTCCAGGCTTGTGGTTGTGAAACCAGGGGGTGCTCAAGGGACACTCAAGGCTCTCAGTTCTCCCCATCCAAGTCCTCCGAGTCAACAGGACCCCCAGGAATGGGGGAGAGGAGGAGCAGAGCTGGCCGGGGGCCGGGGTGGGGAGTGGAGGCCTCGCCCTCCCTTGACCTCCCGGATCTGCCCCTGTGCTTCCGGGAGGGTGAGGAACCAGCAAGAACCCCCACCCCCTGCACTGAGGTCCCCAGGCCAGGCCTGCAGCCTCCCTGGAGGGGGCCCTTTATTGCCCCTCCCCAGAGGCCCAACCCAAGCTCCTCACCCTGATGGCATTCATCCAAGCAGCCAGGATGAGGGTTCCCATCCCCACTGCTCACACTTGGGAAGGTTTTAAAACCAGCTGGGACCAGTTACAGGGACAGCAGGACCTCTGTGCCCACTGGGGCCAGCCCAGCTACCTCCAGGGGGTCTGGGTTGGCCTTGGCCTGGGAAGCCTGTGCATGCCGGGGAGCGGGCACTGGGCTTTTTGCCTGCTCCCTCAGCCCAATCTCTGGATTGCACTGGCCCCCAGCAGCTGGAATCCCTGCTCCCCGGAGGCCCACCCATTTCTGCAGCCCAGCCCCCGACCTCACCCCTCTCCCTGCTAGCATTTAGGCAGCTCCAGGGACACCCTGGTCACCCCATCCTGACTTGGGCAGGATCATAGAGCATATGATTTAATCTTCTTGTGCCTCAGTTTCCCCCTAGGTGCACTGGGGTTCATGCCTCTGGGCTGGCAGAATTTGACTGCTGGGACACTTAGGCCCCTGGAGGAGCCAGGAACAGCCCCCTGGCCGGCTCTGCAGTGCACACGTGGTCAGGCCCTGAGGTGGTATCTCCCGCAGGTCTGGAGAGAGGCTGGCAGGTGGGTGGAGAGGCTGTTGAGAAGGGCACTGCCAGGGTCCAGGGCAGAGTCTCCACGTCCTACCCACCCACATGGGCTCCCTGGCTGTGTGCTCTGCAGAGGGTGACACGTCCAAGGAATGGGGAAAGCAAGCCTTCCCTCTGCTGGGTCACGGCTCCATCTCCTAGTCTGGGCCAGCAGCCGGAGGGCTGGACGCTATTTGCAAATTAGTGTTTCACCATTAGACTTTCGGCTGTGGGAGGTGGTGACAAAGGCCTTGGCCCCCCACACTTAGCTCTTGGGAACGGCTCTGTCTGGGTTCCCCCGAAGCACAAGCACATGTCACCTGCCACCCACTCCGGGCCCTGTGGGTCCAGCTCTGCAGCCCAGCCCGCCACTTACAAACACAGTAGGTCAGGCAAGAGGCTTCTGCTCCCAGGTCTTGATTTTCTCATCCGCACAACGGGCCTGAGCTCTATTGTGGAGGCCAGGACAATGGCAAGGACTGGAGGAGGTAAAATCCCAGGGCCTCCAGTCCAGTGCTGCCCCACGTCCTGGGGATGCTGTGTGGATTGAGCATTACAAATGCATTTTGTAAGAAGGCGTTTGGGGAACTCCAGGCCCACTGGACAGATTGGAATACTGAGGCCCCAGAAGGCACCTGTGGGAAAGATGCAGGCTCCAGTCCTGGTTGCGACACAGACGCATGCCTCTCAGATCCTCTCTGCCCGCCATTTCCCCAGGGGTCAGCGTTCTCAGGAATGCTCAGGGCCTGGCGGCCCACCTGCTCAGAAGGCCCAGGTAGCTCTGCCAAGGCCAAGGGCGGCAGAGACCCTCCAGCAGGCCAATGTGCCCAAGAGTCCTCGTCCTCCAAAGCCCAGTAGCTTAAGCATGATTGAGGGATTCTGCAGCTGTGTTTCTGTAAGGAGGAAATCATTGACTCTGGTTGGGGGCAGGGCATTTGGGGGGCATACCTGGAAGGGGCACCATCACAGGAGCTGGGAGGCTGGCACCTAGACGGGTCCCATGGGACCCGCTGAAGAGTGACCTACATGTGTGAGTGGCCCATGGCTGGGACTTGGAGAGTGGCAGGGAAAGAAGGGGTGCCGTTCCAGGCTCCCAGACAGCGTCTGCTCCGGGCAGAAATTGTTTATTCGTCACCCACCCAAGGCTCCCGGGGCTGGAGGGGCAAACCCACCAACTCCTCTCTCCCCTCCTCCCCTCCCCCTTCCTCGTCCTCCATGCAGTGGGGGCTGCCTGGCTTTGGGATCCTCTTCCATTTCCTCTCTGCAGACATCACTCCTGGACCCAATCCCCAATCCCTGGAAGGTTCCAGAGCCTGAGATGCTCTCCCCCCAACTCAGCCCATAGGTGAGACCTTGGCCTCCCTCACCTGCTAGGAAGCCTCTTGCTTGGGCTGCCTGCCCTTGGGGCCTCCAGGCAGAGCTGGAGTGAATCTACTTGAGGGAGTAGCACCATCCAGGTGGGCCCCCAGTGGGCCGGGGAAGGGCAGGAGACCTGCACCTTGCCAGCTGCCCTGGCTTCCCGGCACCCTGGGGGCTGGTGGAACCCTGTTATCACTATGTCGGGGAGCAGAGCCCTGGGGTCAGGGTGTGGGTGGCAGGAGGGCTTGGGGAACTTGGCTGTGGACATCTGGCCACCTGATTTGGAGCTGGGCAGCACTGGGCAAGTTCTTCCCTACCCCTGGCCTCAGTGTTCTCAGCTGTAAAATGGAATAAGGACAGGTTGTGAGGCTTAAACAATATAAAATGAGGGAAAAGGCTTAGCTCATTCAGTTCTGAGAGCAGCCACCCCGAGGAGGCCTGAGGGAGCGCCTCATAGACGATGCCTGTCTCCACACTCAGGTGGTTCTAAGAAAGAAAAGCCATCGGAGGACCCGTCCGGCTGCCACTCCAGCCCCAGCAGCCACCCCTGGTCACCAGGCCCGCACCTCCGACCCCCTCCTCACTCAGGCCTTAGAAGGAAAGAGCTGCTGCTTCTACAACGAGGATGCAAGACCTGGGCGGGACCCCCGGCATTCCGGCTTCGCCGTCCTTCTTTCCACCTCCAAGGGCAGAGCCACAAAAGGAACTTTCTGAGCAGAGCCCAAAGAGGCCCCTGAGGTCCCTGGAGCCTCCAATGGGCCCCCAGAGTCAGGGCAGAGGTGGCAGGTAAGGAAGTGTGGACGTGTGTGGTGTGTGCACAGTGTGAATGTGCATGTGTGATGTGCAAACGTGCACAAGTGTATGTGTGCATGGGCGAGTGGTATGTGCGCACATGTGCACGTGCACACGCATGTAAGCATGTATATGCACGACCTGCTGTGTGCAAACCCGTGTGTGCTGTGTGGTGCGTGCACGTGCCTGTGCAAGCAAATGTGCACGCATGTGGTACAGTGTTCAAGCATGCACATGTGATATGTGGGTGCACAAATGCATACGTACGTGTGTGATATGTGCAATGTGTGTGTGCATGGCCGTGTGTATGAGTCCACGCACGCCATGGGAGAAAGGAGCCCGGGCTCACAGCAGTGGCTCCAGGACCCGCAAAGCCCCTCTTGCTGATGAAGTTCCCAGGCCCAGGCCACCCCCGTGTGGAGGAGGCACCGGCCAGGGAGTCGTGAGTGGGCAGAGCTCCTCTCCCAGAGCCTGGCCAGGACGGGCCCCGCTTCCACCCAGCCGGTGCCCCTGCCTCTCAAAGCCGGTTTAATCTGATTGCTGCCGACCGGGTGAGAAGCTCCCTACCTGCCAGATGTTCTCCAGGATTCAATTGTTAATATCTTTCATCAATTATTGAAGGGGAGCGCTCCCTCTTTTCTTAAAAAAAGCAGCAGCACCGGCGCACAGGAGTGGCTCAGGTTACCTGGTCTGCAGGTGCCAACTTGGCTGCGAGGAGGGCAGGGAGGAGCTGAGCCCCAGGCCTCTCAGTGAGCTGGGTCAGCACCCCTGGAACAGCTGCCCGGGAAAGAGGGTCCCTCAGCTGGAAGCTCCTCCACTGCAGCCCCTCCCTGCCTGGACCTGCAGGGGCTCTGATCTCTTGATCCTCACAACAGCCCCCCAGGGTGCCTGGCGGAGGGGATGGCACAGGGGGCTGTGCCTGCTCACGGGCTGCGCTCCCTGGGGCCGCATGTCTTGGGGCAACACAGTTAAGGGCTTGTGGTCTTCCAGGCTGGCTCCTCTGTGCCTGGCGTCCATCCCCTAACTGTCCTCTGGGACTGGCTGGTAGCTGGGCAGTGAGGGCTGACCTCCACCCCATTCCCTCCATGGGGAGCGAGTGTTGAGCTGCCACGCATCCATGGCGGGGCCAGGAGGGAAAGCCCAGGGGCCTTGGGACACAGACACGGCAGCTGCAGCGGTGTGTCCACTCGGAGATGCTGTGTGGCCCACGTGGGTCCCCGGCGGTGCATACCGAGGTCCAAGGTCTCATTTCAGAGTTGAACATGAGGGTGGAATTGCCTCTCTGGCTTCGTGGAGCCGAAGGTGCAGCATGGAGGGGGAAGCAGGATCCTCAGGGCCAGAGCCAGGGCTGGGGTCCGTGCCCAGGGCTCCAAAATGCCAGCCCAGAGCTGCCCCACCCTGCTGGGCCTCCACGGGCCACTTGACAGTCATCCTCATGCCCCCTCCAACCATGGAGGGCAGGTCCTGCCCCGGGTCCATTTCACAGATGAGGAAACTGAGGCCTGAGGAGGCAGCAACCCGATCAAGGCCACACAGCAGGTGGAGGGATGGAGCTGGGACCAAACCCCACGGCCCAGCCCTGAGCCACGAAGCACGTGGCTGCCTCTGGGGCACCAGCAGCCAACCTGACCCCCATGCCCGAGCACAGAGACCACCCACACTGCTCCCTGCCTGGCCTGTCACCACAACACAGACGGGGCAAAAGGACACGTGTCCTGTTCAGCAAGTGTCCGGTGTCATGACATCTGATCGGGCCATTCAGCCAAAACTCATTCTCTGGGGCCTCTCGTTGGCCCCTGAATTATGCAGGAGGCCAGGCCACACGGTGGCAGATGGCGGCGCACACAGTAACTGGAGCCTGGGCAGGCGGGGCACCCTTCCCCTCCCCCGCTGCTCTCCCGGGGGATGAAGACACACACACGGGGCGGGGGGCCCCCCAGTCCCAGGGATTCCACTGCAAGGGACAAAGGGCCCACATAATACAGCTTCCAGCAACGTCCCCCTTAAATATGTTTGTTCCTCTTTGAATTCCAGACGGAGGGTGCAGCCTAGTTTGTCGTGTTCTGGGCGGGGTCCCTGGGCGTGCGGAGCTCAGATGGACGGGAAGGCGGTGCCAAGAGGGCAGGGGCCTGGCCCAGCCAGGGAAGGGGTGGGGGAAAGAGGGCAGGCACCAGGGCCTGTCTACTGGGACAGGAGAGCCAGCACTTGCTGGGCAGCAGGGGCTGGGCTGTAATGAGGGGACCTGGGGCCCAGATGAGCAGAGACCAGGGGCCTGTATGGGCCAAGGGGGCTCTACCCCTGGCATTCCGTAGAGTTGGTGCTGTCTGCCCCAGGCTTCCCTGAGCAGCTGGTGAGCTGGCAACATCTACTTTCGCTGGAGCACCAAAGTCACGAAAGCCGCTCTGCTGGGCCCAAAGGTTCAGGCACCCCCCAGGGCAGCTGAGGCCAGGCTGGCGTTGGACGGCGGGGTGGGAAAGGTGGGTGTTAGGAAGACAACACAGCCTCGCTGGCCTCCAGCAGGGCAGTGGTGGGCATCCTGGTCTAGGACAGAGCCCACCGTTAGGGTGGAGGGCAGAGATGCGGGGGCAATTCTGGGTCCCCGTCTTTGCTTGACAGGTGGGCTTTCTGGTCCTCACTCCGTGAAAATGGCAGCCCCGAGGCCTGTGCACTTCCCAGGCTGCAGGACACAACCTTGGGCCTTGAGCCGTCCCCACAGGCAGCCCCAGGCTGAGCTGGTTCCACCCCTCAGCCTCTCCCAGGCCCTTAGCCTCTCCCAGGCCCCCAGCCCCCGGCCCTCCTCCCACACCTGAAGAACTGGATGGAAGAGCTGGTCATTCTGACCCAGAGCCCACCCCTCAGTGCCTTGGGTCCCTTGGGGGAGCAGGCCCAGTGTGCGTCCATCCAAACAATGATTTATTTCAGAATTAAGTGTATTACACCGAGAACTTGCCAGTTCTGTCCTGCCAACGTGCACAGGAGATCTGGCTAATTAAATATATTATTCAATGTAGCCTTGATTGTTGGAAATGAATCAGTTTAATTACAGTGAGAATCACGCATCATAATTAACGTTACAGCTTTAAATCAAAGATGGAGGAGGGGCCTTCCTGCTGCACACCCTGGCACGGAAGCGGCGGAACCCAGGACGCACTGGGAGAAGCCACCATGGTCGCCCACGAGGCCTGATTCTGCCCTGTGGAGGGGGACCTGGGCACACCACACACTGCCCTGTAGAACATGGACAATGATAGGAACAAGGCTGCAGGCCATCAAGAGCTTCGGGGCGGCTCGTCAGTAGAATTCCGGGACCCAATCTGGCACCGGACTTGGCTCAGGAAGAGCCAGAAGCTGTTGCTGATGCCAAGCTCTGCTCTTGACAAAGACCACTCGTCCCGTGGGCCAGGCCCGTGACCCTGCTGGCCGTGAGTCCCTGGGGTGGGTCTGGGCCTGACCTGTCCCTCCTCCAGGGTGGCCTGAGTGGAGTATGGCGCCCAGACAGATCTGGACAGGCCGACCCTGACCTTGGAGGTCCTTGGACTCATCTCCGGCCACCCTCACCCTGGAAGCAAGCCCCTGCTTTCTGGGAGGCCACTGCCACCAGGCTCTCCGGGACAATCAGATGTCTGCCCTCTCTCTGCAGCCCCGGGGCTGGGGCCCTGGGAGGAGGCTCAGGCCACAAGTCCATCTAGCCCCCTGCTCCCAAGCCTGAGGTCCCATTGTGGCAGAGCCATTCTCTTGGGTCTGGAAGCCCCCTCCCTCTCCCAGGGAAAGCCAGGCTGACTGGCAGGGCTATGAACACCCTGGGAGGCCGAGTCCATCTTACCTGTGTCTTCAGGATCCAGTGCACCAACATCTGTGGAATGAATGAGTGAGTGAGTGAGTGAGTGAATGAGTGAGTGAATGAGTGAGTGAATGAGTGAGTGAGTGAGTGAATGAGTGAGCGAGTGAATGAGTGAGTGAATGAGTGAATGAATGAGTGAGTGAGTGAATGAGTGAGTGAATGAGTGAGTGAATGAGTGAGTGAATGAATGAGTGAGTGAGTGAATGAATGAGTGAATGAACAAATGTGCTAGAAATCTGGGGCTTTCAGGTATTGTGCATCAAATCCCCAGAAAAGGAAGAAGGCAGGTCCCCAGCAGCCCCCATCCTGACTCTGGGGACTGCCAGGGGCTGGGGCCTGAGCTGTGATCACACTCTCCAGCTCAGGTGGGCCACAGGCCACGCTGGGGGATTCAGATCTGGGGAGCCCTGACTTTATTGCTGAAGAAATGACAGCCAAGAGAGGGGACAGGGCAGGAACAAATGGGGTGTGGGGATCACGGGCACAGCTCTGACCCCGCCACTATGCGCTTGTGGGATCAGACCCAAACCCCCTGCCAGCAACAGCCCCTGCCTGTGTCCTCCGGAAGTTCTCAAGGTCAGAGTGGTCCCCTGAGGAGTGGGGTCGGGGCCTGGAGAGCGTCTGTCCAGAGAATACCCAAACAGCCGAAGGGCGCAGGCCCTTGGGGAGCGCTCAGGACAGCCCAGTAACCACCTGATTCCGTTTTAATTTTATTTCCTTGATGAAAACAGCAGGATCAATCCTGCTGACCATTTAGCAAGGTGTCCCATTTGCATATTTCAAAGATGCTGCAGCGGGAGGGCGGTGGGGGATGGGAGGACAGGCTTCAGGCTGATTGAAGTGGAGGCTCATTTCGGCTACAAGGAATTTAATTTCCACTTGCAAACTCAGAATAGATTGCGGTGCGGTGGCCGCCCACAGGACGCCGTGCGGAGGAGCTGCGAGAAAGCGGGGAAAGCGTCTCTGGAAGCGCTGTGCGTTAGCTCCGTGTCACTTCCCTTCAGCGTCTGTCCCGCCGCTGCTTTTAGCTGAAGTTATGATTGAAATTTGAAGGCTGGAGGTCTAGAGAAAGGGGAATTTAGTCCTGTGAAGGTGGCAGCTGGAGAGTCCCATTCCCCGAGAGTCCCGGACACAGCCCCACACAGCCCCGCACAGCTACTGGGGAGGAACCCTGGTCCCTGGGATATTGGGAAAGGCCCCCACAGCCAGTGGCCACCTGGCCTGCAATCTGCATGGTGAAGCCACAACGGACACTGCGGCCTCACGCTCAGCAGCTTTGGGTGAGTGGGTCTGGTCAGCTGCCCTGTGGCCGAAGCCTCACCTTCATGGGGTGTGCAGTGGTGGCTGAGATGCCTCAGAATATGGTCACCCTTTGTCCCCTGCAGAGAGGCCTGCCATCTCCCAACAGTGAGGGTGATCCTGCCGGCCCTCTGCTGAGGATGGGAGCCTGAACAATGCCTTCCTCCTCCGGGATCGGGCTCTAGCTGGGACTTGAGTGTGGGCTCAGGGCTCTTCTGAGATGGGGATCAGGGCCTGGTCTGTGACGGGGATCAGGGCCTGGTCTGTGACGGGGATCAGGGTCTGGTCTGTGACGGGGATCGGGGCCTGGTCTGTGAAGGGGATCGGGGTCCGGCCTGTGACGGGGATCGGGGCCTGGTCTGTGACGGGGATCAGGGTCCGGCCTGTGACGGGGATCGGGGCCTGGTCTGTGACGGGGATCAGGGTCCGGCCTGTGACGGGGATCGGGGCCTGGTCTGTGACGGGGATCGGGGCCTGGTCTGTGACGGGGATCAGGGTCTGGTCTGTGACGGGGATCGGGGCCTGGTCTGGATCAGGGTCTGGCCTGTGATGGGGATCAGGACCTGGTCTGTGACGGGGATCAGGACCTGGTCTGTGAAGGGGATCGGGGCCTGGTCTGTGATGGGGATCGGGGCCTGGTCTGTGACGGGGATCGGGGCCTGGTCTGTGACGGGGATCGGGGTCTGGTCTGTGATGGGGATCGGGGCCTGGTCTGTCACGGGGATCGGGGTCTGGTCTGTGACGGGGATCGGGGTCTGGTCTGTGACGGGGATTGGGGTCTGGTCTGTGATGGGGATCGGGGCCTGGTCTGTCACGGGGATCGGGGCCTGGTCTGTCACGGGGATCGGGGCCTGGTCTGTGTTGGGGATCGGGGCCTGGTCTGTGACGGGGATCAGGGCCTGGTCTGTCACGGGGATCGGGGCCTGGTCTGTGACGGGGATCGGGGCCTGGTCTGTGTTGGGGATCGGGGCCTGGTCTGTGACGGGGATCGGGGCCTGGTCTGTGTTGGGGATCGGGGCCTGGTCTGTGTTGGGGATCGGGGTCTGGTCTGTGACGGGGATCGGGGCCTGGTCTGTCATGGGGATCAGGGCCTGGTCTGTCACGGGGATCGGGGTCCGGCCTGTGACGGGGATCAGGATCCGGCCTGTGACGGGATCAGGACCTGGTCTGAGACAGGAATCAGGGCCTGGTCTCTGATGGGGATCAAGGCCTGGTCTGAGACAGGAATCAGGGCCTGGTCTCTGATGGGGATCAAGGCTTGGTCTGTGACGGGGATCAGGGCCTGCTCTGTGACGGGGATCGGGGCCTGGTCTGGATCAGGGTCTGGCCTGTGATGGGGATCAGGGCCTGGTCTGTGAAGGGGATCAGGGCCTGGTCTCTGATGGGGATCAAGGCCTGGTCTGAGACAGGGATCAGGGCCTGGTCTGTGATGGAAATCAGGGCCTGGTCTGTGACAGGGATCGGGGCCTAGTCTGAGGCAGGGGTCAAGATCGATGGCCAGGGTCGGCGTCAGAGTTTGAGAGGAACAGGGCTCAATGTGTGGCTGTGGTCAGGAAGGGCTGGCTGAGCAGCAGGGAGCTCAGGGAGGCTGGAGGAGCTAGGAAGGAGAATGAGGCTCCAGAGAGGCCAGAGGAGTGGATTTGTCACTCGACCACAGCAGAACGTGGGCTGAGGAGGGGGAACTGCCAGGCCAGGTCACGGGTGAACCTCGTCACTTGGCATCAGCTTCGTAGATGCTCACCCTGACCGTCCAGTGAATTCTCACTGAGGGGAAGAAGAAACCACCTCCTTTGAAGGGCTGGGCACAGCAGAGTGCCCCGGCTCTGCGACCCTCTGGGCCTGGGCACGAGGCCTCCTGACTCCGTCCCCCACAGAGCCCTCACTTCAGGACTTAGCAGCTCAGAACCCCAGACCCTTCCCAGAACCAGGGCTCCACTGTCGCTGCCTGGGTGGTGCCCGCCCCTCACGCTGTCACCCACGTCTGAGGCTGGAGGGATCAGGAGAAAAGGGGCACACAGCTCAGAGATCCCCCTGAGCTGACCACAGGCCCAAGACTTCATTTTTCACAAGGGGAAACTGAGGCTTGGGGCCTGCAACCAGTATGTCCCACATCCCAGAGCTGGTGAGTGGCTACCCTGCCCATGGCACACGAGGCTGGGCTGGGGTGTGCGTGTCCACACCGCACCTCCGCCAGGAGCCTGCCCCAGCCAGCGGTGAGGCCCCTGGCATGAGAAGAAGTCTGGGCTCCTGGCCCGCCCTCAGTGCCAGCGGCTGCCCTGCATGTCTTGCACACGGCTTTAGGCAAGAGCCGAAGGCTGCCCTGGCCGCCCCCTTCTGGAAGGGCCATCCGGCAGGTGGCAGAGACACTGCCATAAAAGGGGCTGCCAGGGCGGGGCAGGCTCTGCCACCTGCAGGCTTCAGGACCTCACCTCTCCTCCTGCAGTCTGCTCATCGGTGAAATGGATGGAACAGCAGCCCCTACCCGAGGTGTGGCGGTGAAGCAAGCAGTCCCATGTCGGAGGCTTAGAGCAGAGCCCAGCACACAGGAAGGGCCTGCACCGGTGGCTAGGTCTGGTGAGGAATGAGGTCTCCATGCACCACGTGTGTTAGGAGAGGAGCATGTCCTTCTCGGTACAGTCACGTCTGCTCCAGAACCAGTTTCAGACACTGGATTAGTGTCCATGGGATCAAGAAGGGAGCCTCGTGGCCAGTCTCTCCCATCCCCCCAGTCTCTCCCATCCCCCCAGTCTCTCCCATCCCCCCAGTCTCTCCCATCCCCCCAGTCTCTCCCATCCCCCCATTCTCTCCCATCCCCCCAGTCTCTCCCATCCCCCAGTCTCTCCCATCCCCCCAGTCTCTCCCATCCCCCCAGTCTCTCCCATCCCCCCAGTCTCTCCCATTCCCCCAGTCTCTCCCATCCCCTCAGTCTCTCCGGTTTCCCAGTCTTTCCTGTCCCCCCAGTCTCTCCCATTCCCCAGTCTCTTCTGTCCCCCCAGTCTCTCCGGTCTCCCAGTCTCTCCCATCCCCCCAGTCTCTCCCATCCCCCCAGTCTCTCCCATCCCCCCATTCTCTCCCATCCCCCCATTCTCTCCCATCCCCCCAGTCTCTCCCATCCCCCCAGTCTCTCCCATCCCTCCAGTCTCTCCCGTCCCCCCAGTCTCCCCCATCCCCCCAGTCTCTCCCATCCCCTCAGTCTCTCCGGTTTCCCAGTCTTTCCTGTCCCCCCAGTCTCTCCCATCCCCCAGTCTCTTCTGTCCCCCCAGTCTCTCCGGTCTCCCAGTCTCTTCCATCCCCCCAGTTTCTTCCATCCCCCCAGTCTCTCCCATCCCCCCAGTCTCTCCCATCCCCCCAGTCTCTTCCGTTCCCCAGTCTCTCCCGTCCCCCAGTCTCTCCCATTCCCCAGTCTCTCCCATCCTCCCAGTCTCTCCCATTCCCCAGTCTCTCCCCTACCCCCAGTCTCTCCCATCCCCCCAGTCTCTCCCATCCCCCCAGTCTCTTCCGTTCCCCAGTCTCTTCCATCCCCCAGTCTCTCCCGTCCCCCAGTCTCTCCCATTCCCCAGTCTCTCCCATCCCCCCAGTCTCTCCTGTCCTTCTAGTCTCTCCCATCCCCCCAGTCTCTTCCATCCCCCCAGTCTCTTCCGTCCCCCAGTCTCTCCCATCCCCCCAGTCTCTCCCATCCCCCAGTCTCTCCTGTCCCTCCAGTCTTTCCGGTCTCCCAGTCTCTCCCATCCCCCAGTCTCTCCTGTCCCTCCAGTCTTTCCGGTCTCCCAGTCTCTCCCATCCCCCAGTCTCTCCTGTCCCTCCAGTCTTTCCGGTCTCCCAGTCTCTCCCATCCCCCAGTCTCTCCTGTCCCTCCAGTCTTTCCGGTCTCCCAGTCTCTCCCATCCCCCAGTCTCTCCCCTCCCCTCTCTCCTGTCCTGCCCCTCCCCCAACATATTGGCAGCCGTCCGTGAGGGGGTCCGGAGGCCAGTGGTGTCCTTTGGACCCTTGTAGAAAATCCCCCCAGGGTCAGAAGGGCCCAGAGGGAAGACAGGACTCTGTGGAAGAGGTTGCCTGCCCATGGAGAGAGTCCAGATGCATTGTGGGCCCTGTGGGTCAGCCCTAGTCTCCGCCACTGGGACCTCAAGCTGGCCAAGGCCATGGCCAGGCCCTGGCTCCTAGGAGGGGTGAAACTGATGGCTGGACATGTACGTGGACGACAGCCTCCAGGGAGGGCTGTTCAACCCCCAGCACTGGTATCATTCTCTGCCCCCTGGAGCTCCTGGGAAGATCCGTTAAGCAAGTGGTGGGGCTTCCACGGCATGGAATATTACGCAGCTGTCAAAAACGACGTGTAGGAAGAGTTTCCAGTAACGCAGGGAGATCCCGTGGTGAGAAAAGGCTGGTTCAAAAACAGAATCTATAGGATGTCCTTGGTGTGCAAAGAACGAGTGTGGCAGAAAATATGGGAGAGCAGCTGCCAGGATCCATGGATGGATGGGGAAGGGGTCGCTGTGTTTCTTCAACTTTTCTATATTTTGCAGATTTGGGATGATGAGCGCGTCTGACTCTGATAACCAGGGAAAAGTGGAAAATGAAATGGAAGTGGCCAGCAGTCAACAATCCATCAGTTTCCTCAACTGCTCTGTTAAACACGGGTGACCACACAGCCCAGAAACTCCCTTCCAGGGACTACCTGAGAGATTGAAGGCAGGCCCCACAGAGACGCGCCCAGCTTCTGCTCCTCAAACTGCTCCGTTAAACACGGGGTGACCACACAGCCCCGAGAGAATGAAGGCAGGCCCCACAGAGACACGCCTAGCTCACGGTCACAGCAGCATCATTCACAGCAGCCAAAAGGTGGAAACAGCCCAGGTGTCCGCCGGCAGACGGGTGGATTAACACGCGGTCTAACTGCGCCATGGGGTATAATTTAGGCGTAAAAAGGATGCAGCGCTGACACACGGGAAAACACGGCGAGCCTGGGAGCGTCAGGCCGAGGGCAAGAAGCCAGGCACAAAGACCACGTTATGGGATTCCATTCACAGGCAGAGCCTAGAACAGAGACATCTGTAGGGACGGATAGCAGATTCGAGGTTGCCAGGGCTGGCGTGGGGGGCTGGGGAGGTGACTGAGGACATAGGCTTTCTTTTTTTTTTGAGATGGAGTCTTGCTCTGTCACCCAGGCTGGAGTGCAGTGGTGTAATCTCGGCTCACTGCAACCTCTGCTTCCCATGTTCAAGCGATTCTCCTGCCTCAGCCTCCTGAGTAGCTGGGATTACAGGCACCTGCCACCACACCTGACTAATTTTGTATTTTTAGTAGAGACGGGGTTTCTCCATGTTGGTCAGGCTGGTCTCGAACTCCCGACCTCAGGTGATCCGCCCGCCTCGGCCTCCCACACTGCTGGGATTACAGGTGTGAGCCGCCACACCTGGCAGCCTTTCTTTTTGAGGTGATGAAAATGTTCTAAGATGGACTGTGCTGACGGCTGCACAGCTCTGCGAATACACAAAACACCCCACTGTTTTCGCATATTCTGAACGGTACACTGCAGGTGAGTGACTTGTACAGTATGTGAATTACAGTTCAATAAAGCTGCTGTTCGAAAAAGCAGCAGCCCCAGCAAACAGTGAATCGGGGCAGCACAGGATGGAGCCCTCTCCTCCTCCTGGGGGGACAGATGGCGCGGCCCCCCGGGGTTCGGCACCCTGGTCTGGTGCCCTGTGCTGTGGGGCTCCAGGAGCCCGCCGGGCGGCCATCGCCGGGGTGACGGCTGAAAGGCGGGATTGAAAGCCTTGGAGGGGCCTCCGTGGGTTGAGGTCAATAAATCTCGCCGGCTGTGCGGCCTCCCGCCCGCTCTGTTCAGCAATCTGTCCGGCTGCCTTTCACCAGCCCAGTGGCTCCCATTACCTCGGGGGAAGAGCCACAAATCACCGTGACAGACCAATCAACAGGCCGGGGAATTTTTACAGACGCTGCCTCTTGAAGGATGAGTCCCCCTCAGCAGCGCATCAGAATAAATCTCCTCAAAAACTTTCCCCGGAGCCCACCTCCCCCCGGGGCCCCGAGTGGCTGGTGGCATCCCCTGAACTCACCAGGGCCAAGCCCACCTGCGTCCCTTCCGGCTGGCGGGGCTGGGACCCTCTGCCGCCGTCCCCACTGGACGCCTCCCTGTGTCCCAGGAGGCCGACTCTGAGCTGGGGGTGGTCTGGGGGCCACCAGGGCTGGCTCTGACCAAGTCCACCCCGAGCTGTCCAGCCACGTCCCCGCCGGGACACTGCTGGCCCCTCAGTCCCCCACTCAATGGTGTTGGGCCCTCCCAGCAGGGCCGGAACACCTCATTTCAGTAGGAAGAAAGAAAGCTTTATAAAATAATTCATAGGAAACTTAAAACACTCAGACACCAAGAAATTGCAAATGGGGAAATATGATGGATTATGGGCTGGAGGAAGGCGACTTCCACAGGCAAAATTGATCCCTTGGAAAATGGTTTTGTCTGCTATGAAAAATGGGTAATATCTCGCTGGGGCTCAAGAGCTATAATCCCGAAAATAATTTGCTTTTGATTTCCTCTTAGCCCCTGTTCTCCCCCCACCCGTCCCCATTTAGGAGCCCTGGGCCTGCTCGTGGTGGGGGCCACCTCTTTGTCAGGGCACCTGCTGGGGGCTCCCCCACTTAGTATCGGCTGGTCTACTTAGAGAAGGTCTTTTCTCAACTGATGGCTGACGGGGGTCGGCTCCCAGCGTGGCCGCCTCCCATGCCCCCAGCCCTCCTCTCTTCAAGAATTCCCAATTAGCTTGTCCCTTATCAGGGACTTTTTAAAAACCAAGCATCCAAGAAAAACATCGCATCATCTCTCAGCTGGGCTTGCAGGAAACCGTATCAATTCCTCCCCACCAGATATGCCGAGCAATGTTTCAATCAGAGATTCATGTCAGTACAACAGAACCAGAGAGGGGCATCCCAACCCCTCACCCTACAGAGGGGGAAGCTGGGGCCAGAGGGGAGGGTCTCTCCAAACAGTCAGAAGTGGAGCTGAACCCAGGGTGGGCTTGGCTTTGGTGGAAGGTGTGGACACAAGCCCAGGACTCCAGCCACTGTGGAGAGGGTGGAGACAGAGCTATGAGCCCCGAGGGCCAAGGCCAGATCAGAGCTCCTTCCTCTGAGGCCAGCCCTGCCGGGGGCTTTCACGACACCCAGACACTCTGCTCCTCCCCAGGCCTACTAAGTTGGGGTTTCCAGGGCAAGGGCAGGAGGCAGCCGTCCCACTTGTGAAAGGTCGTGCCTCCCAGTGCCTGGAGCTTTCTGCGGGTACAAAGCTGCCCCTTCAACCCGCGAGCCACCAAAAGTCTCCCTGGGAGCAACGTCCCCAGCGGCTCCGGGTGGCTCCACGGGGTCCCACCTGCCGGGATTCTCTGCAGTTCCCCTGTGGGCTGCAGGCTTCAGGGCCCTGTGGCAGCCCCGGGGACACTGGCAGGGCCACAGGGCCACTCGTGGACAAAAGACCTTGGGAGCAAGGGTCCAGAGTGCTGTCCCCTGAGGTTGCTTTGTTCCTGTGGCAGCTGCCAGGTTTTCCAGGGATGGGGCTGCCTGTAGCAGGAGCCCCAGGTGAGGGGTGCTGGGCCCAGGCTTCCAGGAAGAGGGGCCTGGAGGTGGCTGCTCAGCATCTCCTCGTGGCCCAGGGGCCTTTCCCTCCCGGGTCTGTTCCTTGAGGGTCACTGCGTGTCTCCAGCAGCATTGTCCTGTGGCCCCAGGGAGGAAAGCATGGGTGACCTGCCATGGGGAAGGTGTTTCCTGGAGGAAGAAAGGGCCAGAGATGCTGGGTGGCCACCCTGTGATGGGTGAGGGCCAGGCCTCGTGCCTCACTGCTGGCTGCTCCGCTGCTGTGTCCCTGCAGGGTGACACAGGCACACCTTGCTCTGGGCCAGATAGCTCCATGAAAAGCCTCCATCTGTCAGAGCAGGTGCATGCAGCCCTGTGGGAGAAGCACAGCCAGGGACTCAACCCATTTCTTTTTGCTTGTGCAGCCGGGAAGTAGGGCTGTCCCGTCCCTTACCTGTGGGGCCGTTGAACATCCTTGGGCGTTTGTGCGTTCACTCCCTAACCAAGTACCCTGACAAAGCTGAACGCATACATTTGTCTTGGAGCCTTCTGGAAAGAGATGATAAACCTCCCAAAGTTCACCCATCAAGGTCAGCACAAGTGATGTCCTGATCCTTAAGCTCCAGTCAAGCTTGGCATTGCATTTGTTAATTGATTGATTGATTGATTGATTGACATGAAACTTCCTGATCCCTTTCCCAGAGCTGCCTGTTGCATAGCACCGGTGATCCCCCACCCTCACCCCATGCACCGCAGCAGCCGGTCCTAATCCAGCCATCACCAAAACGTGTGCATGAGAGAAGGTATGGAATGGCTTCCCTCCCATTTACCTAGGAGGGATTAGACACCCACTGGCCTCTCCCGGAAGACCGTCAATGGCCAAGGGCTCTGTGATTCAAGGCCGATCAGCTCTGTAATGAAATGTACCTCCCTTGGTGTATTTCAGGGACATTTGCACCTGGGCTGGCAGGGACATGGCCACCGTGAGGAGATCTATTTCCCTTGCCTTGCAGACGATGGACCGGGCCCGTCTGCAGAGCCGTGGTGGAGCTGGCCGCATGCACAGGCAGGCCTATATTTCAAACAATTGATGAATTCCGCAGCGATGTTTGCTGCCGTACATCACCTATGGCCGCACTGTGGTGTTTTCCAGTTCTCCTCCCACCTGTAATATTCCACAGCTGACGGCTGGAAATGGGGAAAGCTTTCTCGAAAACACTCATTCGGGGCTTACTGAGGTCATCAATCAGCTATTTTCAAATGTCAACTTTGAAGGCGAAAGGGGGATGCTCAGAAAGCAGGACCCTCATTGGGAAAGTGGGGGTCAGGCTGGGGCAGCGGGGGTCTGTCACCCTAGGAAGCTGGAGCCTAGGTGATCTCAAGTCTTCGAACCTGGTCTGAGGGGTGACTGAACCCTGAGAGCTTGCTGTTGGCTCTCCAGATCCGCAGAGATGGGTTCAGGGTTGCCAGGGTCCCTCAGCGGAACCTGCTGCAGGTGTCAGAGGCCTGGATATGACCAGGCAGTCAGGGCCTGGGGCACCCGAGAATGTCAAATCCACTTCACAGAGACGTGGGCACCTGCCGGGGGGGCTGTTTGCCCCATTCCTGCTGCCCCTCTCCGCAAAACAGGAGCCTGAACTGGCTGCCCCGAGGCCTTCGCCAGTGTGGGGCCACGGCCTGGAAACAGCGGGGTCAGAATGTGCACGAGGCCTGGGCTGCGTGAAGCCTGTGTCGGTGATTCCACCGCAGGCAGCCGATGGAGAGCCCAGCCCTGGAAGACCCCATCAGCCTCTGGTTACCTAATTAAAATGAAAACCCCTTCCAAGAACTCAGCACCGAGTTGGCCGTCCTGCCCCCAAGAGCTCATGTGCTGGGGAGGGGGCCACTCAGAGCCCAGGCCCCAGTCTGGGAATCACAGTTACCCAGGAAGAGGAGTGGCCAGTTATTCCTGGGACCGGACTGGAGGCAGGTGGGCGGGATGACTCAGGAAAAGCCACTGCTTGAGGGCCCCCAGCACAGCAAGGTGCCAGGCCTTGGTCCAAGGAGGCAGGGCCCAGGAAGCTGGAGTGTGTGGGGCATGTTGGGAGGGTGGCGTGGTGGCTGCACTGGGGCTGCCTGGTCACTGCAGGGGTGAGGCTTGGAGATGGCAGGAGTTGGAGGGCCTGGGTGGGGCCCTGCTCTCCATGAGCCGGCCCCTATGGCTCTCCCTAGGGAGCAGACACCTGCAGGGAAGGCCGGGCCAGCTGAGGGGCAGCCTTGGAGAAGCAGCTGCAGGAACATGATGTGGGCTGTGTCTGCAGGTGAACGGCTTCTACAGGGCAGTGTGGGAGGGGAGGTTCCCAGGAGCGGGGAGGCCTGGGCTGCGCTCCTCAGGCCCCTTGCCTCTGGTGTTCCTTGGAAGGAGGGGCGGGAAGCTGGCGGCCCCGGCTGATTGTATTAGACAGGCCTTTATTGATCCAGCTCTTGCTTATCCCTGGTGTCTCATTTCAATAAACAGCAGTTTGGAGAAATTAGCGAGGGACCCTGGCTCCTTCCCCTCCCCCTGCCCCTCTCCCTGCCTCTCTCCCCCATCTTCCTTTGGATTTGTCAGGAATGGAAGATTTATGAGGATTCGAGTAAGATTCTAATTTGTTCCTGAGACAGCGGGCTCGGCGCATTGAGGGCATGGGCCAAGCCCTTGCTGTTTACATGCCCTGACATGGGGACACAGTCTGGGCCAGGCCAGGGTCCTGGGCAGGGGCCTCACTGCTCAGCCACAGCTGCAGTCATCCGAGGAACTCAGCATGGTGAGAGGGAGATGTCACCAGACCTCTGGGGCCGAGTCAACCATGGGAGAAACCATTAGGAGGCAGCCTGGTGGGAGGGGACTGCCCCAGAGGGCACCACACACTTCTACCAGTCCTGGACAAGTGGTCGTCACATTGCCCGGGCCTCAACCCCTCATCTGCAGGGGAGATGACAGATGTATGTGTGTGTGTGCATATGTATGTGTGCATGTGTGTGTGTGCATGTGTGTGCGCATATGTGTGTGCGCATATGTGTGTGCATGTGTGTGTGCATATGTGTGTGGGTGTGTGCATGTGTGTGTGCATGTGTGTGTGGGTGTGTGCATATGTGTGTGGTGTGCATGGTATGTGTCTGTACATGAGTGTATGTGATGTGTGCACCTGTGTGTGTGTACATGGCATGTGTGCATATGTGGTGTGTGTGCACGTGCTGTGCTTTGGCACACATTGACACTGGCAGTGTAAAAAAACTCCCGTTTTTTTACCCAAATGCAACAGACATTTTCCCAAGTTATTCAATACTCCTCTTTTTCAAAAATATATTTGTCACAGCTACAGAAACTCAGGGGATGGGCTGTAGCATAAAACCCTGAGTGGTTTCGCTTTTCTCCAGACCTTTTGGGGATGCTGTCCCTTCCCTCCCCTCCCCGCCCCTTCCCTCCCTTTCCCTTCCCTTTCTTTGGAAACAGGGTCTGGCTCTGTCGCTCAGGCTAGAGTGCAGAGGTGTGATCACGGCTCACTGCAACCTCCACCTCCTGGGCTCAAGCGATCCTCCCACCTCAGCCTCCTGATTAGCTGGGACTACAGGCAGGAGCCACCACACCGGCTATTTCTGTATTTTTCATAGACTCGAGGTATTGCCATGTGGTCCAGGCTGGTCCTGAAATCCTGGGCTCAAGCGACTGACCCACCTCAGCCTCTCAAAGTGCCAGGATTACCAGCGTGAGCCACCATGCCAGGCTGGGATGCTATTTCTTTATAAATGACATGTCCATGCAGGTGCCAGCCCAGCAGCCTCTGCCTGGAGGCCCCCTTGGCTACCCTGTCTCTCCCTGGTGCCCATGGGGTCCCTCCTAGTCATGGGGTCCATCCTAGTCATAGGGTCCCATTTAGCGAGGCCCACCCAGCCCCTCAGGGAGCCACCTCCCTCCCTCCCTTCCATTCCCTGCTTATTGCCTGTCCCACCTCCAGCAGGTGGGCTCTAGAAGGGCCAAGCTGGCTTTTGTTCCCTGCTCAATCTTCAGTGTCTAGAACAGTGCCTGGTACACAGTGCCTACTGGATGATTTTTAAAATAGATTCTGGCCAGGTCCAGTGGCTCACGCCTGTAATCCCAGCACTTTGGGAGGCTGAGGTCAGGAGTTTGAGAACAGCCTGGCCAATATGGTGAAACCCCATCTCTACTAAAAAAAACAAAAATTGGCTGGGCGCGGTGGCTCACCGCCTGTAATCCCAGCACTTTGGGAGGCCGAGGCAAGTGGATCACGAGGTCAGGAGATCGAGACCATCCTGGCTAACACGGTGAAACCCTGTCTCTGCTAAAAATACAAAAAATTAGCCGGGCGTGGTGGTGGGTGTCTGTAGTCCCAGCTACTCGGGAGGCTGAGGCAGGAGAATGGCGTGAAACCGGGAGGTGGAGCTTGCAGTGAGCCGAGATCGGGCCACTGCATTCCAGCCTGGGCGACAGAGTGAGACTCCATCTCAAAAAAAAAAAAAAATTAGCCCGGTGTGGTGGCTCGCACCTGTAGTCCCAGCTACTCAGGAGGCTGAGGCAGGAGAATCACTTGAACCTGGGAGACAGAAGTTGCAGTGAGCCAAGATCACGCCACTGCACTCCGGCCTGGGTGACAGAGTGAGACTCCATCTCAAAAAAAAAAAAAAGATTCTAACAATCATTGACTTTAAAAAACAGCTTGATTGAGTTATAATTCTCATACTGTATAATTCACCCATTTAAATTGTGTAATTCAGTGGGTTTTGATATATTACATTAATTTTGAAAAATTGAGGCAAAACATATATAACATAACATTTGCCATTTTAACCTTTTTAAGTGTGTAATTCAGTGGCATTTAATACATTCACATTTTTGTGCAACTACTATCACTGTTTTCAACACTTTTTATCCCCCAAACTAAACCCTGTGATCATCACACGAAAGCCCCATTCTCTCCTTTCCCAGTTCCTAATAACCACTGTTCTACTTTCTGTCTCTATGATTTTGATTCCTCTAGATACCTCATGTACGTGGAATCACACAGTATTTGTCTTTTTGTGACAGGTTTATTTCACTCAACAAATGTCCTCAAGGTTTATTCATGTTGTAGTATGTGTCAAAATTCCATTTTTTATGACTGAATAACAATCACTGCCTTTTAATTGGGTGTTTAGATCATTTACACTTAATGTGATTATTGATATCACCTGCTATTTGTTTTGATTCCTCCCATTTGTTCTCTGTTCCTTTTTCCCTTGTTTTCTGCCTTCCTTTGAATTAGTCAGGTGGTTTTATTTTATTTTATTTTTTTATTTTTTGGTTTTCTTTTTGAAACAGGGTCTTGCTCTGTTGCCCAGGCTGGAGTGCAGGGACACAATCATCATTCACTACAGCCTCAACTTTCCGAGCTCAAGTGATCCTCCCATCTCAGCCCAGCCAAGTAGGTAGGGCTACAGGTGTACACCATCACACCCAGCTGATCTTTATTTTTTTTGTAGAGACAGGGTTTCATCTTGTTGCCCTGGCTTCATTAAGTATTTTTATGATTTCATTTTATCTTGTGTCTTTTTTTTCATTTTTTTGTTTGTTTGTTTGTTTGTTTGAGATGGAGTCTTGCTCTGTCCCCAGGCTGGAGTGCAATGGTGCAATCTTGGCTCACTGCAACCTTCACCTCCCAGGTTCAAGCGATTCTCTGGCCTCAGCCTCCTGAGTAGCTGAGATTACAGGTGCCCACCACCATGCCCGGCTAATTTTTGTATTTTTAGTAGAGACAGGGTTTCACCATGTTGGTCAGGCTGGTCTTGAACTCCTGACCTCAGGAGATCCACCTGCCTCAGCCTCCCAAAGTACTGGGATTATAGGCATAAGCCACCGTACTTGGCCTCATTTTATCTTGTTCCTTGGCTTTAGTTATAACCCTTTGTTTTGTGTTTTTAGTGGGTGCTTTCAGGTTTACACATCTTAAATTTATCACAATCTATCTTCAAGTGATATTGTAGCACTTCACATACAGTATAAGAAACTCCAGCCGGGTGCAGTGGCTCATGCCTGTAATCCCAGCACTTTGGGAGGCCGAGGCGGGTGGATCATCTGAGGTCAGGAGTTTGAGACCAGCCTGGCTAACATGGTGAAACCCTGTCTCTACTAAAAATACAAAAATTAGCCAGGCATAGTGGCATTTGCCTGTAATTCCAGCTGCTCTGGAGGCTGAGGCGGGAGAATCACTGGAACCCGGGAGGCGGAAGTTGCAGTGAGCCGAGATGATGCCATTGCACTCCAGCCTGGGCAACAGAGCGAGACTCTGTCAAAAAAAAAAAAAAAATGGGCTGGGCGCGGTGGCTCAGGCCTGTAATCCCAGCACTTTGGGAGGCTGAGGTGGGTGGATCAGCAGGTCAGGAGATCGAGACCATCCTGGCTAACACAGTGAAACCCTGTCTCTACTAAAAAATACAAAAAATTAGCCGGGCGTGGTGGTGGGCGCCTGTAGTCCCAGCTACTCGGGAGGCTGAGGCAGGAGAATGCCGTGAACCTGGGAGGTGGAGATGCAGTGAGCCGAGATCGGGCCACTGCACTCCAGCCTGGGCGACAGAGCAAGACTCCATCTCAAAAAAAAAAAAAAAAAAAGAACTCCTTGAAGTGCTTCCGTGCCTCCCTTCTTGGTCTTTGTGCTACTATTGTCATACTACATGTGCTATGAACCCACAGCACATCACCATTACTCCCCCTGTAACAATTATTTACATTTACTCAGGTAGTTACCATTTCCAGCGCTCTTTGTTGCTTCGTAGATCCATCTTTCCATGTGGTACGCTTTTCTTTTTTCCTGAAGGGATTCTCTCTCTCTCTCTCTTTTTTTTTTTAAGACAGGGTCTCGCTCTGATGCTCGAGCTGGAGTACAGTGGTGCGATCATGGCTCACTGCAGCCTTGACCTCCTAGGCTCAAGCAGTCCTCCCCCCTCAGCCTCCTGAGTAGCTAGGACCAGAGGTGTGTGCACCATATCGGGCTAGTTTTTTAAAAAATTTTGTGAGACAAGTTTTCACTATATTGCCCAGGCTAGTCTCAAATTCCTGGGCTCAAGCAGTCCTCATACCTTGGCCTCCCGAAGTGCTGAGATGATAGGCATGAGCCACTGTGCCCGGCCAAGATTTTTTTTTTTTAACATTTTTTGCAGTTTGGGATTGCTGGTGATGAATTCTTTCAGGTTACATATGTTTGAAAAGTCTGTATTTCACCTTGATGACTCAAGATTAATACTGATGAGAGAATTAATAGTCAAGAACATTCAGTAGTTCTTACAACCATATTCTATATGACACGGAAGACAGAAAAAGGGCTGAACCACTTTTGGGAGGCTGAGGCGGGTGGATCACTTGAGGCCAGGAGTTCAAGACCAGCCTGGCCAACACGGTGAAACCCCAACTCTACTAAAAATACAAAAATTAGCCGGGCCTGGTGGCGCATGCCTGTAATCCCAGCTACTTATGAGGCTGAGGCACGAGAATCATTTGAACCTGGGAGGTGGAGGTTGCAGTGGGCAGAGATTACGCCACTGCACTCCAGCCTGGGTGACAAAGTGAGACTCTGTCTGACAATGGAAGACAGGTGGCACAGCACAGTGATCCCTGAGAGATGGGAAGCGAGTGAGACTCTGTCTGACAAAACAAAACAAAAATACCTGAACAAGACCTGGAAGATATTTTGCCTGTTGTAGAATTCTGTGTTGACGGTTATTTTTTTTCAGTGCTTGAAAGATGTTGCCCAACCATCACTGAGCTTGCATTGTTTTTGAGGTGAAGTCAGCTATCCTTTGTTTCTCTGTGGATAATGAGTCTTTTTCTTCTGGCTGCCTTTTTATTTAGTTGTTTGTTTGTTTGTTTGTTTTGAGATGGAGTCGCACTCTGTCACCAGGCTGGAGTGCAGTGGCATGATCTTGGCTCACTGCAACCTCTGTCTCCTGGGTTCAAGTGATTCTCCTGCCTCAGCCTCCCGAGTAGCTGGGACTACAGGCATGCACCACCAGGCCCAGCTAATTTTTGTATTTTTAATAGAGGTGGGGTTTCACCATGTTGACCAGGATGGTCTTGATCTCTTGACCTCGTGATCTGCCCGCCTCAATCTCCCAAAGTACTGGGATTACAGCACTGAGCCTGAGCCGTCGCACCCGGCCCTTTATTTAGTTTTTTAAAAATATAATGTTTGTTTGTTTATTTTTAGAGACAAGGTCTTGCTCTGTCACCCAGACGGGAGTGCAGTGATGCAATCATAGCTTACTGCAGCCTCAAACTCCTGAGTTCAAGCAATCCTCCTGCCTCAGCATTCCAAATAGCTAGGACTATAGGCATGTGCCACCATGCCTGGCCAATTTTTTAAACATTTTTTTGTGGAGACAGGGTCTTGCCCAGGATGGTCTTGAACTCCTGGCCCCAGCGATCCTCCTGACAAGGCCTCCCAAAGTGCCGGAATTACAGGCATGAGCCACTGCACCTGGCCGCATTGGAGAAGTTTTTGGCCACTATTTCTTCATATTTTTGGGCTCCTCCTTCTCTCTTCTCTCCTTCAAGGACTCCAACTACAGGTTTATTTGGCCACTTGAGGCTGTGCTGCATTTTTATGGTCTTTTTCTCTCTTGCTATGTCCTCAAAGTCACTCACCTTTTCTTCCTTCATGTCTACTCTGTTGTTAATTGTACCCAGTGTATGTTTAAGAATTTGACTGAAGTCAGGGCCAGGTACGGTGGCTCACACCTGTAATCCCAGCCATTTGGGAGGCCGAGGCGGGCGGGTCACGAGGTCAAGAGATCAAGACCATCCTGGCCGACATGGTGAAACCCTGTCTCTACCAAAAATACAAAAATTAGCTGGGTGTGGTGGCAGGCGCCTGTAGTCCCAGCTACTCGGGAGGCTGAGACAGGAGAATCGCTTGAACCCAGGAGGCAGAGGTTGCAGTGAGCCAAGATTGCACCCCCGCACTTCAGCCTGGGCGACAGAGCAAGACTCTGTCTCAAAAAACAAACAAAAAAAAAAATGAAAAAAGAATTGGATTGAAGTCTTCCATGTCTGTCTTTAACATGCTCCATCTTCCCTCTACCTTCTTGAACCTACGGAATGTGGCTATATGAACAGCTTAATGTCCTTGATGAACCCGCTCATCTGTGCCATTCTGAGTAATTGTATTGATTGATCTCAGGATGGGTTCTTTTTCTCCTGCTGGTTTCCAGGCCTGATCATTTTTGTTTGGATGCCAGACGTTGCGAATTGTATCTTTTTTTTTTTTTTTTTGAGACTGAGTCTCGCTCTGTCACCCAGGCTGGAGTGCAATGGCACAGTTTCGGCTCACTGCAACCTCCGCCTCCCGGGTTTGAGCCATTCTCCTGCCTCAGCCTCCCAAGTAGCTGGGATTACAGGTGCCCACCACCACGCCCAGCTAATGTTTTGTATTTCTAGTAGAGACGGGGTTTCACTGTGTTAGCCAGGATGGTCTCGATCTTCTGACCTTGTGATCCACCCACCTTGGCCTCCCGAAGTGCTGGGATTACAGATGTGAGCCACCGCGCCCAGCAGTGAATTGTATCTTGTTGTGTGCTGGATACTTTTGTATTCCTATAAATTTTTTTTTTTTTTTTTTGAGATAGAGTCTCACTCTGTCGCCCAGGCTGGAGTGCAGTGGTGCGATCTCGGCTCACTGCAAGCTCCGCTTCCCGGGTTCACGCCATTCTCCTGCCTCAGCCTCCTGAGTAGCTGGGATTACAGGCGCCCACCACCACGCCCGGCTAATTTTTTGTATTTTTAGTAGAGATGGGGTTTCACGGTGTTAGCCAGGATGGTCTCGATCTCCTGACCTCGTGATCCACTTGCCTCGGCCTCCCAAAGTGCCGGGATTACAGGCATGAGCCACCGCACCCGGCCATATTCCTGTAAATATTCTTGGGCTTTGTTTCACCCATTGTTAAATTACTGGAAAGGGTTTGATCCTTCGGAGGCTCGACCTTGAGTGTTGTTATCATGTTAGACTAGAGCGCCTTCTGTTCAGGGCTAATTTTGCCCCCGTCCTAAAACAATACCCTGCAGGGTACTCCACCCGATACCCCACGTGTTATGGGGTCTTTTCACTGTGGCTGATGGCGGCATGAACTACTCCCAGCCCCATATATTTACAAGGACTGCTCCGTCTGCGACTCCCCTGTGGTCCTTTCCCAGCCTTGGGTGGTGTCCTCACACGCATGGGCTGGTCAGTCCTCAGCTGCTGAGCGGAGGGGACCCCCCTGCCGGTCTCTGGAGCGCTCCCTCTCTCTGTACAACTCTCTCCTTTCACCCAGCTCTCTCCCCTCCAGCTCTTTGTCCTGGTCTCCCCAACTTTTCAACTTTGTTTTGTCAACTTGCAGGAATGGGGACTCTCTTTGGGTTTCCCCTTCCTACCTTGAGGCCTGGCAGTGAGCTGGAGCCACTGTAGGGCTGCCTCCCTTGCCTCCCATCTCTCAGGGATCACTGTACTATGCCGCCTGGCTTTCAGTGTCAGAAAACCGTGTATTCTGTACATCTTAGCACGAGAGCAAATGCAGCCCCTGTTATTTCATCATGATTGGAAGCAACAGTCCCTTAATGGTTTAATAACTATTTCTTGATGAATGAATGAATGATGCTCCCAGGATGCCTTCATGCAAAAGGCTTTTCTCATCCTCAGACTGATGACAATTGCCTTAGCACCATGATGCTCGGGCAGGTTGTCATCTCTGCCTCCTTCTGCAGTGTCTGAGCCATGTACGCCAGATGGCTGGCATGAATTGACCCCAGAAGTGCAACTGGAAGGTCGGCAGGTCTCAACACTTTTAAGGCCCTTGTCCCATGTGACCCCGCTGCTTTCTGGCTCTCGTGGAACAGCCCTCATGTCCAGCTGGACTCCTGTGGCCAAGGAGGGGGTGAGGAGAGGAGGGGACGCTGGCAGTGACTAGCCCTTGCTGGTCTCCACCTCAATGAAGCCCAGGAAGAGGGGCTGGAAGCTCTCCCCTCCACGTCCTCTTCTGTCCAACGAGGACACCCAGGTGGCCAGTCAGCCCTAGACCTGGTGCTCAGAAGGGGCCCTTCTCCCCAAGGCTCCATCAGCTTACTGGGCTACAGCCCACACGGGACTGATGGCACGTCCCAGCCCTATGTTCAGCCCCTGAAAGCCTGCAGGGAGGGTCCAGAAGTCTGAGCTGGTGCAGCCCCTGCATGAGGGGCCTGGGGGGCTGTCTGCAGGAGGGCATCAAAGTGACAAGCTGCAGGCTCCACTGCAAAGAAATTCTGGAAATCTCGGCGTTTCTGGGCCATTTTCCCCGCATGTGCAGGGGCTCTTGCGGAAGTTAAGGAGGAGTGCTCTGTCCTTGGGGGAGCATCCCAGCCCTGCTGTCTGGGCACTGACACCCTAGATGGGGCCTCACCGGATTTTGACCTCACAGGAGGGGAGGCCCTGAAGCTCGGCCCAGTGCATTTAAGGTGCCTTGCAGGCTCACAGCCTTGTGCCAGGTTGGGAGAGGAGGGGACAAACAATAGTGAAAGAGAAGAGAGGTCAGGGTGCCCAGTGTGCACAGCCAGGCAGAGGGGGCTCTCCCAAAAGGTCAAACAGAGAGGGGAGGCTGAGGACGGGGAGAGGGCCAGACTCCTCCACCTTGCTTCCTCCAGCCCCTGCCACAGCGTCAGAGCAATGGCCCTTCATAGAGAGACCTCAGAGTGCCCCACCCCTGTCACTGGGAGAAGGGCTGGGTGAGAGGGGGAGGACAGGGCCATGGGGCCTGAAGGAGGGGGAAGGGGCTTTCAGGGATCCGGCACTGTGGCCAGAGCATTGAAAGTTTCCAAGGGCACTGTGCCCCTTCCACCCGCCCTCCCTCCTGGGCAAGCCCGGGCCCCCGGGTGGGCGCCTCGGCCGTTTGGGATGATGGATCGTGGCGTCTGCCCTGATGCAGCAGATGTGGGCTGCACTTGGCCTCAATCGCTCCCCAGGGGCCCCGATCGATGGCGGCCTGTGCGCGGCCCCAGCAGCCTGTGATGAACGGCTGGAGATTGATTTTCACTTAATTGACAATTTGGTGAACCTGTTTGCAAAATCCCAGGTTGGGGCCAGACAGTCTCGAGGTTATAGTTGGTCGAGTTGATGCTGCTCGGGCCAGAGTGGCAGCCAGGGGGCAGTAGAGGCCGCCCAGCGATGGGGGACCCGGCTGTGCCCGGGCTGAGCTCCCCTCTGTAGACCCAGCAGGGGCAGGGGTGCCAACCCAGATCGGGAACCCCCAGAGAGGTGGGCCCCGGCACTGGTGGTCACTAGGGCAGGTTGGCATCCCGGGCAGGGGTTTGATCCTGGCTGGGCCCCCCTGCTGTGTCACCAGGGCACTGCCTCTGACCCTCCCTGACCCTCCGTTTCCTCTTCTGTGAAGTGGAGCCCACCTGGCACAGCCCGGTCCCCCCACCGCTGGGGGCCTATGCTGCCCCCTGGCTGGCACCTGGGCTCAGGCATACCCTACAGCCCCATCTCATTGCACAGGCTGCCCGCCCACCCTCTGGTCAGCCACAGAGGACCCCACATTGGCCCCAGGGCAGCTCCCCTCCCACCTGGTGGCCCCATGCTGACATGGCCCTGGGACCCCTGCAGATCCTGTGGATGCCCCTTTCTGCCCCATCCATCTTCCCCATGGGCCTGGGTGACACAGCCAATCAGATGAGGTCACTCCCTGCCCAGACCCTTCTACTTAGGTCCCCACCAAGCCTCAGACCCTGTCCTCTCCCGCCAGCTCCCACCCATCCCCCTGTGTTCTGGGCGCCTCTGTCTCCTCCATGTGGCAGCCTCCTTCCCACTCCTGGGCACAACGGCTCCTGCCAGCCTCAGGGCCTTAGCACTTGCTGTGTTCTGTGGCTGCAAGGCCTCTTCAGTGACCCACACAGGGGTGGCTCCAGTGCGGCATGAAAGCTTCCGTTTAAATGTCCCCCACCCAGGGGAGGCCCTCCCTGGCCCACGTCTCTGCCCCAGACAGGCCCTCTCTCGTCTCTTCCCACCTCCTTTTCTTTAGAGCCCTCATAACCAGGTCAAAGTCTCTTCCTGGCATGTGGCTTGTTTGCCCGCCTGTCTGCTGGTCTGTCAGCCCTGTAACCCAGGGGCACTGCCTGTGTGGTCACCTGGCTCTCCTGGCCACGGCCAACCCAGCCCTGTGTCTGCTCAGCCGGCACCCAGGAAGCGCTCTCAGCACCTGGGCCAAGCCCTGCAGATGCTGTTCCCAGGGTGACATGGAAACACCCTGGAGCTCACCTTGCCACCTGCCCCTGAACTCATTAGCAGGGCCAGACTTGGGAACTGTAATAGGACCCTCGGGTAATCCCCTCCGGGGGCCGACCCAGACAAAAGCCCAAATTAAGTCAGCAGAATCGCAGGGGAGAGGCCAAGGGGCTGGAATTTACCCACTAAGAGCAAACAAAGAATCTCCCATCTCAGAGGCAGAGGCTGCTTGAGGTCTAATTTCCATTCCATGCAATTTGACACCACCCAGGAGCCCCTTGGACTGGCCTGCCTCCCTGGTCAACGAGAAAGCTCCCAGCCCATGGATTGGCACCCAAGGTTCTTGGCAGAGCCTCACCATGGCTGCAACAGGGCCCATGGGCCCCACCCCTGCCCTGGGACAGAGCCACAGCTGGGCAGAGGGTGGGTCCCTTCCCGTTGTGAGGGGTGCCCAGGGGACCTCTGGAATCTGCCTCCCAGTCTGAGCTTCAGAGGCTGTTCTGAGGAGGCTGGCAGTGGTCTCGGAGGAGATGTTGGACACCCCAGGGGCTCCCACTGTGCTGGGTGTGAGAGACGGGGTGAGAGGGGGAAGCACAGCCTTTGACATCAAGGCCCTTGGCGTGGCCTTGGTCCTGACTCCCCTGCTGCTGTGTGAGCAGTTCTAGCAAGTGCCATTACCCCAAGAGGCTCAGTTTACTCATCTATAAATGGGGCTGGTGTCCCAGGGAACAGATCGTTATAAGAATCCGCTAAGATATCTGGGGTCCCTGCTTCTCTTGGGGCTCTGTGGTCGTTGGTAACAGTGTCTGATGAGGGAGCCCCATGTATAAGCCTGAGGGTGTGCGAGTCGGGGATGGGACCCTCGCATATACGCTGGCACTGTGGGGAGGGAGGCCATTGAGGGCCGGCACTGTGGGGAGGGAGGCCATTGAGGTGTCGGCCTGGCCTTGCTCCATAGTGACCAGGTAGCCTCTGAACTTGCAAAGAGTGTGTGGGTCAGAAAGAAGGTGGAAATCCTTCTTTCTGGCGTGCCGCAGCCCTGGTGAGGTCGACGTGCTGTGGCTGAGCAGGTTTTTCATTCCTCTGCTCACACCCAGCGCCTGACGCACCCCAGGAGGTGCAGGTGAGTGGCCAGTGTGGCCTGTCAGGCCATGGGCTGGGGAAGACACAGGCACTGCCTCCAGCCCCCTCGGATAACAGGAGAGGCGGCCGTGAACCCTGCTGGGTTCATTACTGAAGACCGAGATCATCCATTCCTCCCATCTGTGGTTTCCTGAGGCCTGGACAGCTCAAAGAGCCCGAAACTCACCTGGAGCAGGTGCTACTCTGCAGCCGGGCACAGGTGCACCTGGTGGACACTTAGAGACATCCCTCTGAGGACAAAATGCTTCCTTTTGGAGAGCAGGAAATGCAGCTGTCAGTTCGCCCCTGGAGTCCTCCAGGTTCTTGGCCCACCTGGCTGTCAGGAGGAATTGCTCTGAATTCCAGAGTTTTACAGGCTTCCTTGGAGACAGCAATTGCTCTGAATTCCACAATCTTAGAGCCTTCCCTGGAGGCCCATGCAGGAGGCCCATAGAGTAGAGCTGAGGCCCATGTGACAGTGGCAACAGTGCTGCAGCCCACTTTCCACCGAGGGAGGACACGTGAGACCCTGGAGGCTCTGGGGAGTGGGCTTCACCCCAGCTCACTGTCAGCCCAGGAGCAGCAGACCCAGGATGCAGTGGGCTGGATGTGTCCCCAGAAAAGGTGTGTTCAAGTCCTAGCCCCTCTGCATCCTGGGAGTTGACCACATCTGGGAAAGGTCTTTGAAGAGGTGATTAAGGTAAACATTTTGAGACGAGATCCTCTTGGATTAGAGTAAAACCTAAATCTAATGGCAGGTGCCCTTCGAAAGGCAGAGGGACATAGAAGGGAGGGGCCATGTGAAGACAGAGGCACAGACGGAGCAATGCAGCCACAAGCCAAGGAATGCCGGGGGCATCAGAAGCTGGAAGAGGCAGGAAGGATCTCCCCTGGAGCCTCGGAGGGAGCCTCGAAGGGGGCCCTGTGACACCTGGTTTCCGACTATGGCCTCCGGAACGGGGAGAGGATCCATGTCCCGTTGTTTTAAGCCCCTAGTTTGTAGACCTCTGTTACAGCAGCCCCAGGAGACCCTGACACAGACCCGGGTGTGTGGCCGAGGCTGCGCATCCCTGCTCCTTGTTGCCCCCGAGCCAGCGCTGCCTTCCCATCTGCAGCAGCTCTGCTCTGCTCCTCAGCCCTTTCCCTGCCACAGCATCTTCCACTGTGACCCCATGGGACCCGGCCCCACAGCCCAGGCCTGGCACGCTCGAGTGACTCCACCCAAGGCGGGCCACACAGAAGGGGTCCAGGCAGGTCACAGGCACTGACCCCACATCAGGGAGGCCTGGGGCAGGGTCTCAGGGAGCAGGAGGAGAAGAGGGTTCAGCTGGGAGATAGCAGGCACAAAGGCCCTGAGGCTGCAGACTCAGAAAGGAGCGAGTGTCTGGGGTGTCTGGAGTATCTGGAGTCTCTGGGGTGTCTGGGGTGTCTGGAGTATCTAGGGTGTCTGGGGTGTCTGGAGTATCTGGGGTGTCTGGGGTGTCTGGGGTGTCTGGAATATCTAGGGTGTCTGGGGTATCTGGAGTGTCTGGACTATCTGGAGTGTCTGGGGTGTCTGGGGTGTCTGGAGTATCTGGGGTGTCTGGGGTGTCTGGAGTCTCTGGGGTGTCTGGAGTCTCTGGGGTGTCTGGGATTTCTGGGCTGGGCTAGAGGGGCTGGGGCAGGAGGGGTGGAGAACTGGGAGGAGAGCCTCTGCCCTAGGGGAGAGTTTTGTGCACAGCAGGGACATTGGCTGTCCCCAGCTGCTAACCTGCTGCCAACCTGGAGCCCCCGTGGGCTGGGCAGGCCTGGCTGACGCTACCCAGGATGAGCAAGGTAACAGCTGTGAACAGGGGCCAGGGGCCAGGGTGGAGCCTGCTGGGTCCTCTCTCTGCACCTGCTCCCCATGTTCTCCGTGGCTCCTTTCAGTCAGGCCTATCCCTATGGCTCAGAACAGCTCAGAAAGCCCTGGCCAGGGTGCCCCCCAGCTGGCCTGCGCGGTGCTGCAGTCCAGCCTTCCTGACCACCTCGAGGCAGCCATGCAGGGGCCTGGACTCCAGGGACCTGGACAGACCCTCCCTCAGCTGGGGCAGCTCTCTGGGGGTGAACTCAGGAGTTGGAACCCAACGCATTCCTGATCCTCTCCGGGACCACTTCCACTTTCTGACTCCCTTTCCTCCCTGAGCTCAACATGACAGAGGAGGGCTAAGGCCTTTGTTCTGAGCGAATGAGAACTGATGCTAAACTCTCGAGCTCACACCAGACAGCAATTAAACGTCCATCAGCCTTCCCGTTCCCAGGCTGGTCCTCCTTAGCCTGGGGTGACCTGGAGGTGGCTTCTCACCCCTCCCAACCAAAACTTAAATTGAATAAATAGATGGGACTTCCAAGGGGCCTTCGAGGAGGGGCTCTCCCGAATGCAATCAGCCAAAAAGGGCTGAGAGCTTTGGAAACGATTTCATTCATCAGCCTAATGGCTTTGCAACCCTGTCTGAGGAAGCTCAGGGTTAGGGCTTTTGTCTCTGATGCCAGCGCCTAAGCCCCTTCCCTGGGCAGGAATGTGGGCTCCCTGGACCCCAGCCCAACCCCACCGCCCTGAAACCAGAGCCACAGGCTCAGCCGGGTTGACTTTGGCTACAGGGCCCAGGCCCCCGCTTTTCCCAGGCTCTGCAAGATTTTGTTCGGAGCAGAGCAATTTCTTGGGCACTTTCCCTGGGATCAAGTGTTAGCCAGGGCTGTAAGTCTTTTGTTCCAAAATGCAGACCTCATTCTTCTTGGTTTCTGACATAGATTTGCAGTAAATTAAATGAGAGGGGCCTGGAGGTGGGACTTAACGTCCTGAGTGATTCTGTGGGGTGCCAGCCATGGAGAGTGCCGTCTGTGGAAAGGCCACAACCTTGGACCTGGGATGTGGGTTTCTCTCGCTCCTCTTGGTCTGAGAGAGCACCAGGACACCTTCTGCCCAGGGCCAGGCTGTCCTGGTCACCAACCTCCAACCTTTTTTTTTTTTTTTTTTTTTGAGCCATCTCGGCTCACTGCAGCCTCTGCCTCCCAGGTTCAAGCGATTCTCCCGCCTCAGCCTCCCAAGTAGCTGGGATTACAGGTGCCTGCCACCACGCCCGGCTAATTTTTGTGTTTTTAGTAGAGATGGGGTTTCACCATGTTGGCCAGGCTGGTCTTGAACTCCTGACCTCAAGTGATTGATCTGCCTCAGCCTCCCAAAGTGCTGGGATTACAGGTATGAGCCACTGTGCCTAGCCAGTGACCTCCAACTTTAACCAGGAGCGGGGCTGGCAGGGGGCTGCGGCTTTGCTGGCTCTGTTCCGTCCGCACAGGGTGCAGGACCCCCAGCCCTGCTTCTTCTGTTCTGAGTCCACACAGGGTGCAGGACCCCCAGCCCTGCTGCTTCTGTTCTGAGTCCACACAGGGTGCAGGACCCCCAGCCCTGCTGCTTCTGTTCTGAGTCCACACAGGGTGCAGGACCCCCAGCCCTGCTGCTTCTGTTCTGAGTCCACACAGGGTGCAGGACCCCCAGCCCTGCTGCTTCTGTTCTGAGTCCACACAGGGTGCAGGACCCCCAGCCCTGCTGCTTCTGTTCTGAGTCCTAGCTTTGGAGCACATGGGCCGCAGGCGCCCTCCCCCCTTACTCCAGGCCCCGGGCCAGCTCTCTCAGGTGGTCTTGTCTTCCTTTCACTGATTAGGAACTGGGGCTCTGAGAGTGGTCAGGGGAGGTCTTAGCGGGTGGAGCCATCCTCAGCCCGGTGCTCCGAACCAGTACCTCTGCCCACACCCCCAGATGGCCTCACGTGGGGCAAATGTCACCCAGAAGTTCACGTCCAGCACAGTCCTCAGGCAGCCCCACAGGCGGGGCCTGGATAGTGCTGCCAGGGGCCTTGCCAGCCCAGGCCCTGAGTGTCCCCATCTCTGCCATCTGAGGAGGGCAAGGATGGCTTCGTTCCTTATTGCTGCAGAGATTTCTGGGACTGTTCAACCAAGAGCTGCCATGCCCTTGGTGGTGGAGGGTCCGGGAGCGGGTCACTGCGGAGGGCCCAGCTCTGCCGAGGAAGCTGCGTGTTCTCCCTGTGCTCCAGGGAGGGCGGCCGGTGGGGCGGGCAGCGGGGCTTGGCTGGGCGACTCCTGCTCAGCTTACTTTGAACAAACACAGTGACCTAAAGCAGAGCCGGGCGCTCCAACCTTTTCATCAGGAAAGATTTAATTTATTGGGAGCGCAGAGCCACAAATCACAGGCCTGGAGATTTATCGTCTCCAGGGGCAGAATTGACCACAGAGGGAAGGCAGCCTTCCCAGGCCCGCCTGGCTCCTTTAATAAAGTTGAAAATGTAAAATATGCCCCGTCCCACACCGGGCGCCTTGGGTCCCGCGGCTGAGTTTATGGAGGAGGCAGCATGACCGTCATCTCCTTACGGAGAACTCAGCAGCGGCCTCCTGGGCCAGGGCTCCCGTGCTCAGGGTTGCAGTGCTGGTTGGGGTGGCGGTGGGGAGAGTGGTACTCCGCGGGTGCCAAGGAGGTGCTGGGGCCCAGGAAGCGCCCCGAAGATCAGCCTTTGGAAGACCTGGAAGACGGGGAGGAAGAGCGCCAGCACTGTAGGCAGGGGAGCACTGGGGGAACTGGGATCAGCGTGGCCGTCTCGGGCGGGGGCGGCACTGGGGGAACTGGGATCAGCGTGGCCATGGAGAGCGGGGGGAGCACTGGGGGAACTGGGATCAGCGTGGCCGTCGCGGGCGGGGGCGGCACTGGGGGAACTGGGATCAGCGTGGCCGTGGAGAGCGGGGGGAGCACTGGGGGAACTGGGATCAGCGTGGCCTTCGTGGGCTTCACAATCAACAGAGCCCGCCCCTGCGCTCATGGAGCCTCCAGGCCCCGAGCTGGGCTCTTCACGATGTCTCGTCCCCGAAATCCTGGTGACCAGGCGTCAGAGGCTCTTCCTACTCCCGGCTCACGGGCAAGGATGCCAAGTCTCAGACTGGCAGAGGCCCCTTGTGCTGAGTCCCCAGAGCCTGCACACCCCCACCCCCGGCTCCTCACTCTACCTCCTCAGGTCCCCAGCTGGTAACACTACCACTCATACACAAACCCCAACCCACCGGGGCTCAGTCACGCATTGAAAGTCAGCCCCGACCCTGTGGGCAGAGCTGGGGGCAAGGAAGCCCCAGATGCCCCTCAAGTCCGCGGGAGCCCCCCATGCTGCCTGGGGCATTGAGATCTTTGTGGGGGGTAAGGGATCCCCTTTCCCAGCGTTGCAGAGAGCATGGGCAGGCCTGTGATCAAAAGCGGCCCCTGCTGGACCTGGCACCAAGGCCAGGAGGAGACAGAGCCGAGCTGGCCGAAGGGGCAGGGCTGCTCACCCCCATCCCAGGCTTGTCCCCCTCTGTAGCTGCCACAGCTCCATCCCTGAAAAAATGCCCCCAGTCCTCAGTGAAGAGCCCCAGAGCTGGAGGGACCCTCCTGGGGCCCCCTCCCCGTTCCTGGCTCTCCTATCTGGGACAATGACATCCTTAGAAGATAAGCTAAGCCTGTGCCATTCAACCTCAATCCACCCCTCAGGCAGTGTCAGTTCCCGAGCCTCAGGGCTTCCCTCAAACTGCCACTTCCAGGGAGGACTGAGCAGGAGCAGGGGTGTTTTCCAGCAGGGACTGCGAGGGCTCAGGGCTCGGCCACAGGCCCCCCTGGGAGGTTCCAGAGTCCGAAACTGGGGCCTGGAATCTCGGGACCTTGGACAGCCTGGCAAGGAAAGACAGACTCCCGAACCTCTTCAGCTGCAGCTGGGGAAACAGGCCGGGAGGGAAGGGATTGACTCAAGGCCACAGGGGAGGTAGTGAGCCCACAGAGGGCCCAGCCAGCCTCCAACAGACCACAGACCCAAGGGTCACCCTTGCCGGCTGCGATGGGTCCAATGTACCCCAGACACCCCCCGGGGCCCCGTACATGGCTCCTTGTTCTTCCGCCCACCCTGCAGTAGGGACACGTCCACTGAAAGTCAGGCTGTCTCAGGAGGGGCCGCCTGCCCTTTGTCCTGCTTCCCAGGTGGGATGTTTGCTCCTTGCCGGAATCAGACAAAACGGTGAAGCCCTTTCTTTGGCCTGAGCTAAATTCTACAAAACAGCACCCCCTTGCAATGTGTATTTTTGCATGTAAAATAAATAAATAAATAAATTTAAAAAATAAGGCAGTGTCCCCCTAACCTCCGTACCCCAATGGTGCTTTCTTGCAAGTTTATCCAGCAACGCTGAGGGCAAACCTTTCCAACCTGGGACACATGTGACTCTGGGTCTCTCCAGGAGCGGGAAGTTCAGGCTGAGAACTTTCTTCAGCAGGGAAATCGGAGAAGTGGCCTCGGAGGAGAGAGGAGGTCAAGCAAGGTCTAGCAAGGAGCAGATGTGTGTGTGCACAGACGTGTGTGTGTGTGCACAGACGTGTGTGTGTGTGCACAGACGTGTGTGAGCGTGCACACCTGTGTGCAGTGTTCATGTATGTGTGCACGCGTGTAACTGAGCACAACGTGGCCGTGTGCGTGTGTCCCCGCACTGGGTGGGCAGCCCCCTGCGTGAGCGCGTGTGTGCACACACAGCGTACTTGCCTGGTGTGTTCATGGATACCTGTGGGCAGCCTCGCCTTCTTGGGGCCCTCCCGCATCAGGCCTGGTGCTCCGGGGTTCCAGAGCCCTGAGACCCCAGGGTTGGGATAACCCGGCAGCCCCTGCTCAGAGTCACCCGTGGGCCCCTGGGCAGACCAGGCCTCCCCATGCCCGGGGCCTCCCCAGTGCCCAGCTGCCCAGGCCCTGGCAGAACCTGCAGCCCAGCCCCTGGCCGCAGCCCGCTCTCTCCCCTCACCAGAGGTTGCAGCTCTGGGACCACCCACTTGTCCAGCCCGTGCCCCCCCGCCCCCCAAGCACTCTACTTAATGTCTTTCTCATCAGGAGTTTTAAATTATAAGCCTAAATGAGGTCTATAAATTTGACTTCATAAAATCCCGTGCACATTATTTTCCAGCAGAAAAGACTCTGTAAGAAATATTTGCCATGCGACCCTCTGCACCCCCTCCCTGGGCAATAGAACATTTATTCTAATATTAAAATGGCAGGCGTTCTATAAATCGTGAGTCACCAACACTCTTCATTGATTTTCCTGTGGTCTCCAGCCCGGGGTGGGAGCCGTGTGAATATCTTGTCTATTCGATTGAGATTCATACCCTATTTGGGGGTCAAAGAGCGAGACCTTGTGAGCTTGAACTTCTATCAGCCCAGAGCTGATCAATACTTGGAGATATATTGGGGCCCGGCTGCTCACACAGATTAAGTGGCCATAAATACGAGGTGAGGGGGTACCTGGGCCCTCCAGAGGGAGGCAGGAGGCCTGGAGGGTCTGATCAGAGTTGGAGGCTTCCCTGGGGGCCCCAAGGGGAGGGGTCACCTGAGGGGCTGGATCTGGCGTGGGGGAGCCAGGGGTGCAGGGCCGAGTGGTAGGGCAGGTTGAGGCGCTGCCTCCAGCCCTGTGCAGGCCCTCCTGGCCCACCGTGACGGGCTCAGAGGTACGGGAGCCCAGAGGGATAGCCACCAAGGCCTGGGGAGGCTGGAAACAGCCGAGAGACCCTGGTCCTAGGTGGAGAGGGGCCTGGGATGCAGGAGCTGCCGCATCAGAGGGACCTTCTCACCTCCATTCGCCAGAACGTTCTGCAGGCTGGAAGGGCATACCAGGAGGGGTTTTAATCATTCAATTAGATGATTTTCATCACTAAATCACTTGTTTTAATCATTAAAAATGATTTAAATTTTACCCACGTTCTTTGCTTGGTTTCCGGGGCCTCGGAGGCCTGTCCTGTCCTCTCATAGAGAATGAGATCTTGATACTCTGTACAAGTTGATGTGATATCCTGATGCATTTCGGGGAACTCGGCATAAAACGAAGAAATTTGTGCAAAGGGGGCCGGGGGATGAGAGTAGAGACTGTCTGTGCTGGAGCCTGGACTGCACGGGAAGCAGCATCTTCAAGGTTCACATGTCCAGCTACAAGTTCATATGAGTAACAGACCAGGTAAATATTTGAGGTCAAAACCCTACCATGTTTTTGGCCGGGCGCGGTGGCTCACGCCTGTATTCCCGGCACTGTGGGAGGCCAAGGAGGGCGAATCACGAGGTCAGGAGATCAAGACCATCCCAGCTAACACGGTGAAACCCCATCTCTACTAAAAATACAAAAAATTAGCTGGGCGTGGTGATGGGCACCTGTAGTCCCAGCTATTCGGGAGGCTGAGGCAGGAGGATGGTGTGAACCTGTGAGGTGGAGCTTGCAGTGAGCCGAGATTGCGCCACTGCACTCCAGCCTGGGCAACAGAGCGAGACTCCAACTCAAAAAAAAAGAAAACAAAAACAAAAACAAAAACAAAAACAAACTTTACCATGTTAACAAAAGTATTTATTTGCTTGGGGAGGAAGGAAAGGAAGGAAGGAAGGAAGGAGGGAGGGAGGAGAGGAGGGATGGAGGGAGGAAGGAAGGAAGGAAGAAAGGAAGGAGGGAGAGAAGGAAGGAAGGAGGGGAGGAGGGAGGAAGGGGAGGGAGGGGAGGAGGGAGGGGAGGAGGGAGGGGAGGAGGGATGGAGGGAGGAAGGAAGGAAGGAAGAAAGGAAGGAGGGAGAGAAGGAAGGAAGGAGGGGAGGAGGGAGGAAGGGGAGGGAGGAAGGGGAGGGAGGAGAGGAGGAAGGGGAGGAGGGAGGGGAGGAGGGAGGGGAGGAGGGAGGGGAGGAGGGAGGGGAGGAGGGAGGGGAGGAGGGAAGGAAGGGAAGGAAGGAAGGAAGGGAAGGAGGGAAGGAAGGAAGGGAAGGAGGGAAGGAAGGGAGAGAAGGAAGGAGGGAGGGAGGGAAGTAAGAAAGGAAGGAAGGAAGGAAGGAAGAAAGGAAGGAGGGAGAGAAGGAAGGAGGGAGGGAGGGAGAAAGGGGAGGGAGGGGAGGAGGGAGGGGAGGAGGGAGGGGAGGAGGGAAGGAAGGGAAGGAAGGAAGGAAAGGAGCAAAGGAGGGAAGGAAGGAAGGGAAGGAGGGAAGAAAGGAAGGAAGGGAAGGAGGGAAGGAAGGGAGAGAAGGAAGGAGGGAGGGAGGGAAGTAAGAAAGGAAGGAAGGAAGGAAGGAAAGAAGGAAGGCAGGCAGGCTTGCTCCTCTCTGGGCCTTGGCCTCCCGGCTTGTCCTCCTTCCTGGGGCTACTCCCCTGCAGAGGCCACCTCCTCCCTCTCCTGCACTAGACCCACCCTCACCCTCGGGGCCTCTCCTGATTCTGCCTTGGACTCCAGCTCATTCTGTTGGACCTCAGGACCCTTGAGGCAGGCCCAGGGGCTCCCTTCTCCCTGCGCCCTGCACAGCCTTGGGCTGGTGACATGGTTCATCCTACATTTTCTGAGCACCTATTGGATCCCGGTCCCAGGAAAGCATTAGGAAGTCTGCAGAAGCCGGCCCTGCCTCAGCTGGGGCAGGAGGAGCCACAACCCCCAGGATGCGGGGTTTTATGAAGGACACTGTAGGGGCACAGCTCACAGGGCCCACCTCTCCTGGACGTGTACATACGGGTCCCCAGCTCTGCAGGCACGCCCTAGCTGTACCCTTGGGGTGGGGTCCCTCTTCCCGCCTCCTCATAGATCACCCACCCCGACTGGCTGGAGGCCTGCCTGCCTGCCACCCTCTGACATCATGCATGCAATCTATTAAGTTATTAGGGAGATAAATAATTTGAACTCTGGCCTTTTACCTTTTCCCCTGTGGGCGGCCACCCTGCACGGCACCTCGGGCCGCCCCGCCCAGAGGAGCAATTTCATTAGGAGTATCCACGGCAGCTGGCAGAGGCCAACCGGTGAGGCCCGCGAGTGGAATTTCTTTATGGAGATGAGAAATAGGAATATGAAATTTTAAGCCTCAGCGGATGTAATTTAACTTTGCATTATTTATCGGGGACACAAATCCTTTCTAATATTGGCGGATTTGGGAGGCCAGGGCAGGGTCTTGGGGGCCCTTAGGGAGCGGCCAAGGCACTGGCCGGGCACCCCCGCCTGCCCCCTCCAACAACCCGCAGCCAATAAAAAGCTGCTAGGAGAGTCAGGGCACCGAGGCGTGGTGGGCGCGGGCTGCAGATGCCTGCCCGGGCTGAAGGGTGAGAAGGAAGGGCCCCAGCTGGTGGTAGGACAGGGGTCATTGCTGCCAAGGCTGGACAGAGCTGCCAAGGCTGGTCATTGCTGCCAAGGCTGGACAGCAGCCCCAGGCCCTGGAGAGGTGAGGCCCCAGTAGGTGCCCTGGGCTGGAGCCTGCGCCCAGGCTGACTTGCTCAGGGCCACACGGGGCCCTGCTCTCCTGTGTGCCCAGCCCCAAGTAGGGACCCTAGTGCACCACGTCCACGGGCCTGGCCAGACCTCAAGGCACAAGTCAGCACTGGCCAGGGACCGGCCCGGGCAGGGGGAGCCGAAAGTAAACCCCTTGGAGACACATTAGTGTCCTGGGGCTGCTATCATAAAGTGCCGCCAGCTTGGCAGTTTACACAACGGAAAGGCATCCTGCCGGTGTCGGGGGGCCACAGTCTGAAATCAAGGTGGCCTGCTGGGGTGGCTGCCTCCAAGGGCTGGGGGAGCATCATCGTCCCGTCCCACGCCTCTCTCCCCGCTCCTGGTGGCTGCTGGTGTTTGCCCGTTGGCTTCCGCCACACCTGCCTCTGCCATCACTTGGCCTTCTGGTAACGCCTCCCATGTGCCTTTGGTCCAAATCCCCCTCTAAGAAGAGGAAATGCCTGGATCCGGGGCAAGGACAGTCTGAGAAGGATCCGCCTTGGATCAGGGCCCCTTACTCCAGCGTGGCCTCATCTCAACTTGCTCTCATCAACAAAGACCATATTTCCAGATAAGGCCATATTCACTGGGACGGGGGTTAGGACGTGGGCATATGTTTTTGAGGGACACAGTTCAACCCCTAACAGGAAGTGGGGGGCAGGAATGGGGGGCCTGTCATCTCACACCCACAGAACGCTCAGAGCACCCAATAGCCCAAGTGTGAAGTTGCGTAAGAAAAATTTAATTTGTTGGCCGGGCGCGGGGTGGGTCACGTCTGTAATCCCACCACTTTGGGAGGCTAAGGCAGGTGGATCACCTGAGGTCAGGAGTTCGAGACCAGCCTGGCCAACATGATGAAACATCTCTACTAAAAATACAAAAATTAGCTGGGCTTGGTGGTGCGCGTCTGTAGTCCCATCTACTCTGGAGGCTGAGGCAGGAGAATCGCTTGAACCCGGGAGGCGGAGGTTGCACTGAGCCGAGATCACACCACTGCACTCCAGCCTGGGCGACAAGAGCGAAGCTTTATCTCAAAAATAAAAAAAAAAAAAAAGAAAGAAAAATTTAATTTGTTAACTATCAGTATTCCATGCTCTTGAATGTTTTTGTTTTTGTTTTTGCATAGAAAAGATTATTCAGCATAGTTATTTTGGTTTTTGAAATATTCAACTAATTTAAAACTGTAGTTGTTCGTTAAGCTTTTATGTTCAGTTTACAAATATGATTCCATTAGGAATCTTAGTAAATTTTAAGAACAATGTGAAGGAACTTTCACTACTCAATTAAATTTTCTTCAACATTTAAACTTAAAATTTGGTTTCCCGGCTGGGCGCAGTGGCTCACGCCGGTCATCCCCGCACTTTGGGAGGCCGAAGTGGGCGGATCACAAGTTCAGGAGATCGAGACCATCCTGGCCAACATGGTGAAACCCCGTCTCTGCCAAAAATACAAAAATTAGCCGGGCATGGTTGCAGGTACCTGTAGTCCCAGCTACTTGGGAGGCTGAGGCAGGGGAATTGCTTGAACCCGGGAGGCGGAGGTTGCAGTGAGCCGAGATTGCGCCATTGCACTCCAGCCTGGCGACAGAGCAAGACTCCGTCTCAAAAAAAAAAAAAAAAAAAAAAAAAATTGGCTTCCCTTTTAATCGCTTCAGTTGTTGGACATAAAGCAAACATCTCATGAACATGGACCATTCTTTCACATCTTAAAAACACATTAAACTTGCAAACATGAAGACTCTTCAGCCCTCTTATATTTTCGATCTAGTTTACAAAGTTGATCATGGATTGACCTAACAGCTTAAGTCGATGAATTAACCATTTCCTTTTGGAATCGCAGCTAACTTCTGACTAACGGGCCAAGTTACTTTAACCAAGACAAAAACAGAAGAGAGCAAATAGGCAGGTTCCTTTACCCCAGATGCATCGACATTCCTAGAACCAGTTCTCCGTGTTGTTGAGTTCAATTATGCCTACTCCAAATGAAACAATGAGAAGTTGTTTTAGAGGGGACCATGTGGCCCCAACCCCCAGGCCAGACGCCGAGTCACAGCCTGTAAGAAGTCACAGCCTGTAAGAAGTCACAGCCTGTGCGAGGCCGGGCCGTCTCCTAACGCCACCTCCCCACTCGAGCTGCTGCTGCCTGAGCCCTGACCTCTGTCAACATCTCCCCCATCTGGAAAGCCTGACCCCCCACTCTGGTCAGCTCCCGGCCCCTCCTCACCCCTGCACGGCACTCACCACTCCTGACGCTAGATGTCAGCTCGGTGGGAGCTCAGTGGAGGACAAGCCGAGTGCCCCAGCGTTCTGGGGGCAGCTGAGGTATTCCCGGGAACAGGAGGAAGGGGCGGCAGGGTCTCGCCGGCTGTCTCAGCTCCCCAGTCCCCCACAGCTGTCCCCGTCGACCCCGGGCCCATTAACACCTCTTGTTGCTGCCCCACGACTGGGGGAGTCAAAGGAGACGGTTCCGTTTAAAAATCCCTCAAAGGGTTTGTTAAGGAACAGTGACAGGGGGCGGGTCTGGGCAGGCCTCGGGGGTCCGACCCTTCTAGACCCTCATGTAGTGCCTGCCTGCCTGGGGCCTGCACACAAAGGGACAGATGGATGGCCAGATGCAGGCATGGGGGCGCAGACGGCAGGGATGGGCGTGGGGTTGGATGGTCCAGGCGGCCACCAGGGCCTTCCTTCTTCGCAGTGGCTGGCCACGTCCCTGGGCCACCCAGGCGGCACCTGCCCCTCAGGTGACTGAGCCCCACCTCTGGAGCCAGCTCCCCAGGCCCACTGGGTGCCCTCCCTGGCCCGCTGCCCGAGGGTGCCACAGGGCAGCCACACGCCTGCCTCAGGGTAGGAGGAGGGAACGGGGCCAATGGTGGAGGTGCCACCCAGGGTGGCTCCTGGGGTGGAGGGGACAGAGCGAGGGCCCCAGAGCCCGGAGGTGAGCTCTGCACAGCAGGAGGGCAAGTGGGCGCTGGCACCGCGTGGTGGCGGGCAGTGGCGCTGGCGCTGTGAATAGGATTGGTAGCAACAATGGACAGCAGCTGCCGCTGTTCCAGCCGTTACTGCGGGAAACGGTTTTAGGCCTCAGCCTTTCCAAGCTTCCTCTCTGGGTGGCTGGGACACACCACGTGGTTCTCCTCCTTCTCTGGGACTCGCCTCTTGCCCACCCCTCCTCCCCACCCCTCCACCCTAGCCCACACCCCCCCCCCCCCAGGGCACCTCTTCACACTGCTGCTGTGCTTGGAGAGGTCACATTCAAAGCTGCCAAAACTTACTGTGTGACCCCGAATGCACCACTCCCCTCGGCCCCTCCCAGTCCCCCGTCCCACGATGGGTAAAAGGGGCTTCCTTCAGTTGTTCCCTCCCCGAGAGAGACCCCTCACTTTCTCTCAGTGCCCCCCAAAGCCGTCACAAGCTCATGACCACATCCACCCACATCTCTACCTCCATGCCTAACCCCAGGCCCCGACCACCACCGCCTCTGCCAGGGACATCAGCTGGTCCCTAATCATATTGCTGCCCTGGACCGAGCCCCCCGAGGGGGGCAGGCAGCCCTCTGGGCAACCCAAGGGCCCCCACCCAGCTCTGGCTCAGCCTCTTTGGACCTGAGCTCTTCCCACGTCTGCTCTCGCCGGGATGCCCTTCCCAGGTGGGGATGCCTCAGACCTCGTGGGAGCACGGCCTCTCAGGGAGCCTCCCTCGGCCACCGCTGCCACTGCAGCTCAGCTCCTTCCTGACCTCTGACACTGGAAGGGACCCTGCTGCCTCGTCCAAGGTCAATCCCCAGGCTGGGAACAGCATTTGCTCCCTTAACCCTAAGGACAGGCCCACGAGATAAATGTATTCCCGACCCCACACTGCAGGTGAGAGAATGGGGCTTCAGAGAGTTCTGGTGCTGATGGAAGCCAGTCAGCTGCCCTGTGGTGCATCCATAAACCATGAGGGCTCCAGGCCCACTCGACTGTCCCGGAAACGGGTGTGGGGACAGTGTTTCAGAGGGAAACTTTTCTCAGGTCCTCCAAGCTGACCTCAGCCGTCTTTATTATAATTTCAATATGTGAAAATCAGAAGGCAGGTGAACATCCCCAGGCCTGTGGCCTTCGGTAATGATAAAATCAAAACAGCTTGGGCTAAAATTCAGAACACTGCATTCCAACTAACCGTTCATTTCAGTGACAAGAAGGCTCCTTCCTCTGTCAACCGTGTCATTGTTGCACCTGAGAAGTCCATGCCCGTCGCGCTGTCCAGCATCCAGCCCACCCTCATTGCCACCTGGGAGTTGTAGGAACCCTGGGTACCGGGCCTCAAACCTGGGGTTCTTGGCACCTGGGAGCTGTAGGAACCCCGGGTACCAGGTCTCAAACCTGGGGCTCTTGGGAGAGGGTCCCCGCCGCCACGCAATTTGTTTCTAGCCCCTCAAGTGGTTCTAAACACACAGGCAGGGTCAGCTCCAAAACACAAAATTTTAAAGATTCTGGCAAAGCACGCAGGATGCGCTGAGAACGATGGCCCCTTCGCTGCAGCGTGAGACTCAACGTCACCCAACCAGGACAGGGAGGGAGGGAGAGCGGGGGCTGGGGAGAGCCACACTGGTGACCATGAACAGGGTCCCCACATGCTCAGAGGCCGCCTCAGCGACAGGGAGGATTACAGATGGGAAGGGGGAGTGGCCTGGGCACGGGAACATTCTAGAAATGAAGAAGAAGGCTGCAATGTGAAGAGTCCTCCCTGAGGGGTTGCTCCTTTGGTCAGGGAGGTGCCCCTGGGGAGGGGAGATGCTGATTCCCTGGGGTGAGTCCTGGGCCACCTTCCAGACTCTAGGCTGTGTGTGTCTGGGTTTGTGTGTGTGCTGGTGGGGGACTCGTGAGCCCAGGTGCTGCCAACATGGCCCTGTTGGCCTGACGAGCTGCCCCTACTCCGTCCAGCTTGGACGTGGACCATGACTGCCCAGGAGAAACAATGAGAGAGGCCTAAAGGGCCAGCCCGACCTCAGAAGGCTCTGCCACCCCAACTCTGGAGGGTCACCAATGGCCCAGGAAATGGTCATCGTGTGACAATCAAGCCAAGAAGTAGGTTTCAAGGCCGTACATCTCGGCCGGGCGCAGTGGCTCACGCCTGGAATCCCAGCACTTTTGGAGGCTGAGGCAGGAGGATCACTTGAGGCCAGAAGTTCGAAATTGGCCTGGGCAACATCACGAGTCCCTGTCTCTCCAAAACGTTTAAAACATGAGCTGGGTGTGGTGTCGTGTGCCTGTGGTTGCAGCTACTGGAGGGAAGGAGGGGCTGAACTGGGAGGGTGGCTTGAGGCTGGGAAGTGGAGGCTGCAGTGTTTTGCACTTAAGCCTGGGTGACAAAGGACCCTGTCTCAAAACAAAGCAATACATCTCCTAGAAACCCAACCCTGGGGCCGGGGGCGGGGCGTGGTATTTCCTGCCTGTAATCCCAACACTTTGAGAGGTAAAGCAGGAGGATTGCCTGAAGCCAGGAGTTAGACACCAGCCCGGGCACCAAAGGAAGACCCCGTCTCTACCCCCGCCGAGAAAAAAAAAAAAAAAAAAGCCAGATGTGGTTCCAGCTGTGGTTGCTGAAGTCCCAGTGACTCAGGAGGCTGAGGCAGGAGTTTCACTTGATTCCAGGAGTTGGAGGCTGCAGTGAGCTATGATGGCACCACTGCACCCCAGCCTGGGCAACTGAGTGAAACCTTGTCTCAAAATAAGTAAATAAAAATAAAATTTGGGGCCGGGTTCGGTGGCTCACACCTGTAATCCCAGCACTTTGGGAGGCTGGGGGGTGGGGGTGGGGGGGGGGTGGATCATGAGGTCAGGAGTTCAAGACCGGCCTGGCCAAGATGGTGAAACCCCGTCTCTACTAAAAACTACAAAAAATTAGCCAGGCGCGGTGGCAGGCGCCTGTAAATCTCAGCTACTCAGGAGGCCTTAGTAAGGCAGGAGAATCGCTTGAACCCAGGCAGCAGAAGTTGCAGTGAGCCGAGATCACGCCACTGCACTCCAGCAAGGGGGGCAGAGCCAGACTCTGTCTCAAAATAAAATAAAATAAAAAACTATTTTTTAATTAAAAAGATAAACCCACCCGGCGCAAAATATGCATGTGTATCGTGTAGGAAAAGCCTGGAAGGAACAGCAGCAAATGGGGTCTGGATAGAGGACCTGTGGGGCCGTGTCGGGGTTCTGTTTTCCAAATTCTCCACAATGAGCATATGTTACTTTTGTAACAAAAAATCAGCCATGCGCGTGAGTTTATACACGCTGAGCGAGGCCAGCCTGGCCCCTGGGAGATGGGGCTGGAGGAACCCAGTGGCCACCCGGGTCTCTCTGTCCCGAGCCCCGGTGGGGAAGGAGGCAGCCCCTGCCAGCCACGCTGCCTTTCAAATGCCCAGTGGGGTCAGGGCTCGGTGTGCTCACTGGCGACATCATCTCTGCAGGCGGTGGCCTCTCCACACACCCTGGCTGCAGAGGTCCCAGGCCTGAATGTCTCAGCCCCCCGAGAGCCTTGCCTCAGCCAGCCCAGCCCTCCCTCGGTTCTGAGGCCATGTCACCTGAAAGACTGGCGGGACCCCGCCTGTCCGTGTTCTGACACCAGCCTGGGCGGCAGGAAAGGCGCCCGCCCGCCCATAAAACTCCCAGCTGCCTTATCCATCTCCACCACAATCCCAATCCCACCGCCATCAAGTTTCACTTTAACTAATGGGACACTTAGTTTAATGAGGAGAGTTTGCATAAGAGGAGCCTGCTAATTAAATTTTAAACCTTGTCATTCCGAGGATTACTGAGCTCTGAACAAAGCGTTTGCCAGGGAGAGGAGCGAGCCCCACCCTAGCAGAGGCCCGGAGCTCCCTGGTGTCAGCTGCTCTCTGCCCTGCAGGACGCGTTGGGCGTCTTGGGCACAAACCACAGAGGGGCCTCTGGCTGCCACAGCCAAAAAGGAGCTTTCGTCAGGCCTAAGAGTCTCAGGGCCCTAGATCCCTAGGCAGCCCCCAGGAGGGGCCTGGCTCCGGGGCCTTTGCCCTGAAGAGGTGACTTCAAGGGCCCTCCGGCCACACCCTTCCAGGGTGCCAGACGGGGGGGGGGGGGGGGGGGGGCAGGATGGCCGTCTCCCAGGGTCAGACCCGGGGGAGTAAGTGCTGTAAGGAACCGCCTGAGGTGGGGCTCCCGGATGACCCACCGCCCTTTCTGCCATCCTCCCCCTCCCCCTCCCCCGCCTCATCCCAGGGTCAGCCCTCAGAGCAGGTGGCGGCTGGCTGGTCCCACCACCCCGTCCTCCGGGAGACCTAGCTGAGCCTTCAAGAGTGGCCATCCCTAACGCTCAGCCACCCACCATATCTGCAGCCGGCATTGTTCCCCAAGCAGAGGAAGAAAATGGGGAGGGTGGCATGAGTCACGGTGTCACCCCTAGAGCATCACAGGTCTCAACCTCTGACCTCTCTGAAGGTCTGACAAAGCCGGTGGTCAGGGTGGGCCAGCCTGAGGACCAAGCTCTTGCAGAGCTTTTGGCTGAGGACAGGACAGAGCCACTCTATAAATGACCACCAGGCACAGGCAGTCAGTGGGTTTGGGGGCACTGGAGAAGCACATCCCTGCTGGGCCCCAAGGACCCCAGTTCCCTGCCCACCTGTCTGGGCTCTCCCAAGTCAAGGCAAACCTGTGGAGACGCAAGCCTTCCAGGGAAGCCCTGGGGCTGCGGGAGGTGGGTAAGGACATCCTGTCCGACACAGGCCGGCCGTGATCAGGTGCTGGGCACAGACACGCTGCTGCCCACGGCCCAGCCCTATGCACAGGCCAAACCCGTGTGGTTGACCTGTGCAGGACAGGCTAGCGAGGCTCAGTCCTGCTGCCCTGGGCCAAGACTCTTCAGAGGGGTGAGGCGGGGAGCGGCTCCCAGAGATGGCAGCTTTTGGAGCCAGGTGGGACGTCGCCCGCACCAGGCTAACCACAAGACTTCCCGTCTGCCTCTCCCACTGGGAGGCAGGCTCATCCTCCAGGGCGGCCTGGGAGGGAGTAATTTTAATTTTAATTGAGGTAAAGTTCACATCACGTAAAATGAACCACTTTAAAGTGTGCCCTGGGCAACCATCGCCACGGTCTAGCTCCAATCCAACCACCACCTCCCGCACCCACGCTCTGGGAGAGCGCGGGGGATGTTTGCGTGTGTACCGTGCAGTGGGTGTGTGACCTCTTGGAGAGCAATGAGCGTGTGGATGAGCAGATGTGGGTGTGCAGGTCGGAGTGGGTGTGCCCTTCACCCACCCATCCCAGGCTTTGCCTCCGCAAGCCCCATGGTAACCCTGGGAAGGAGATTGTACTTGCTCTTCACAGACTCAGAGAGGCTGAGCGGCTTGTCCACGGTCACACGGTGTGGCCAGTGAGTAGCATGGATAAGAAGGATGAGGGGCCAGTTCTCCCGAGCCAGTGCTCTGGGGCCTTTTCTGCCCAGGGCGTCCCACCGTGGCTCCCCGGCTCCTGGACCCACCCAGCCCTGACGATGTGACCTGGCGGACCCCAGCCCTCCTGAGATGGCACCCCAGGATGGTGTAGGGGGAAGTGTGTGGAATTGGGTTTGGAGGGCTGTGTGGCATCTGGGGCCTGTGGCTCCCAGGGACGGCCGCCCCCCACAGCGCTGCAGCCTGTCACGCACGTGCAGGGCAGACTCTGCCCGGGGGCTGCAGAATCCGGAGTCTTCTCCTAGGTTTGGCCTTGGGCTCCATCCTACACCCTGAATGTGACAGCTGCGTCTTCGTCTCATACCTACTTTTGAATGCCAAGAGGGGGCTCCGCTGGCCAGGACGGAATATTTTTATGGTAAAAAATGACCGGCAGTTGCATCAGCTCCAGGAGGGTGGGAGCCGTCACCCGAGGTCGCACAGGCAGACTGATGAAAATTCTGCTTATGAAGTCACTGCTCCCCCATTAATTAGGGGGGAGGGGGCGCTCCGGAGCTACCATGCACCTCGCCCACGGCCAAAAGCTTGTCAACATTTTCCACGAAGGATGAAAATGTAAATAACTTTCAGATTATTCAATGTCACCAAGGTATGGAAAAAGGTCGCCATACTGGGTGTCATTTATCTCGTTGTGGATTTAAAGAGCTTTTTTCTATTAAATTTCTTAAAATTAATGTTTTATGTTGCTCAGAGTAATTTAAACAATTATGGGCTTAAAGAATTGATCATTACAGCCCCTGGGATTTAGCGCTGCAGGCTGATTCCCCTGAAAAACCTCTGATTTATCAGGGCTGCTACTCGACCAGGCAAGCCCGGGGATTTGGGCCCCCACCTGCTCCTGTCCACCCTTGGGGAGGGGAGCTGGACCTGCCGGCAGATGGTGAGGAGGGAGAGGAGGGGAGGGCAGGGGGTGTCCCTGCTCTTAGGGAGAGGGAGGGGTGCCTCTGTGACTTCTAAGGCATCCCCTGATTCGGGAAGGTCCTTCGGGCTAAGCAGCTCTTCGTATGAATTTCATATTTAAGAGAAAATAATCCCTTTTAATGTGTTGGTTGAAATTACTTTATTATTCAGATATTTAAGTTGGATGATGTAATACAGTTGCCAGATTCAAAGTTAGCAAGCCCCTCCCCCGTCCCGCCAAGGGGACGCCACCCAGAGCCCTGTGCCACCTCCACCCCCGCCCCCGCTGCAAGGGGGATGGGGTCCTGGGCGAGGGTCGGTCCTCTCTGGTCAGCGACCCCGCTGCCTCTCGGGTCGGGACCCCAACGAGCGGGAAAAAAAAAAAAAGACAAAACGCATGCCGGGGAGTATGACCCCGGCCCCGGCTCCCTGCACCCCGGGCTGCGCAGAGCCCTCGCCCTCCGGGTTCCCTCTGCCAGCGACGCCAGCAGAGCCGGGCAGGTCCCATCTCCGGGTCTCCCCGCGCCCGGACGACCCCTCTCCCACTGCGGCCCCGGCCCTGCCTCACCCGCCGCCCCACCAGGGTCCGAGACCGGGAGACCCCAGCCGCGGGGGGGACATCAGCCTTCGACCTGCCCCCGCACCTCCCGCTCCGCGGGGAGACTGGGCGCCAGGAACCCCGAATTCGGGGCTGACAACCCGCAGGCGCGCGGCTAAAGCTTCCACCGTCCGCGAGAAGGCGTCTCCACCCTGGAAGGAAGGGGGCTCGGACCCAGGGAGGATGAGGGGTCCGCCTTCTCCTTCCCCTCACCTCGCTACAGCCCAGAGCCCGCAGACAGCCCCGCGGCCCAAGGTCTCTCTCCGCCCGAGGTCTGCAGCTCTGGCTGGGCGTCCCCTGGCCTGGCGGGGGTCCGGGTGGGGGCCGCGGCCCTAAGTCTGATTCTGGGTTCGCCCTCGCGGGTACGGAGCAGGAGCCGGAGGAGGTCGGAGCCCGCGTTTCTGTCCCTGGGGCGCGGGGAGGTCACAGGGCTCCCCCCAGGCCCGCGCGGGGCGGAACCGGGTACGGCCAGAGCGGCGCGCGCTGCTCTCCGATCGGGAACCCGAGGCCGGCGAGGTCACGCAGACACGCTCTCCAGGGCACCGCGGGTCTCCCTTCGCCGAGGCCGCCTCCGCAGGCCCCGCTGCCCTCCCCGCGGCTGCCAGGGCGGTGTCGGGAGCGGCCCCGCCCCCACTCGAAGCGGGGGCGGCCACGGGCTCCGGGATTATCGACGCGCCGCCAGCTGGAGCGGGCCCGGGCGGGGGCTGCTGCGGGCGGGGTCCCCGCGGGAACAGTCGGCACTTCATTAACCTGTCAGCGCCTAAAAGGTCCCGGGCGGCCTGGGGGAGGGGCCGGAGGCCGGGGCGGGGTGGGGGCGCGGCTGGGGGATTTGCGCCCCCTCCTCGGGGCTGCCCCCCGCCAGCCCGCGCTGCACCCCGGCGGCCGCGCCCCCTCCCTAAATTCCGCCTTCGACCTGGGCCCGGAGCCGCTTTCCCCGCGGGCTGCCCGTTGCCCCCGGAGAGTTCGGGGTCGTCCCTCCAGCGCCCGTCCCTGGCCGCGGGGCCGCTGGCTGGAGTCTCTGCCTCGGGGACACCGACTCCGCAGGCCGGCCCCGAACTTCGCACTTTCCCGCCGGCGCGCCTTTGCCCGCACTGGTCGCCGTCCCCACGCGCCATCCTCGCGTCCAACCCCATCTGCTTTCATGCTCGGCTCCAGTGTTGCCTCCGTTCCCAGTGGCCGTCGGGGCCCTTCTCCCCTCCCGGGACCGCCCTGGTGATCCGCGCGTCTCTGCGCTTCCCAGGGGTGCTCGGTGCCTCCTTAGACACAGCGTGGCTGCCAGAGCCTGGGGGCCGAAAGCCATGCGCCACAGGGAGGGAGGGAGGGCGGGTGGTGCTGGGGCGGGTGGGGCTTGGGAGGACCCGACAGAAACCCCGTTGACCGCCTGGTCAGCACCCCTCCTTCCCCACAGCGGGGGTTGGGGGGGTGGGGGTCACCCAGGCCAGGACAGGCCCTTTCCTCCTCTGGGCCTCAGTCTCCCCACAGGCAGAGGCCGCTGGGCGGAGCACAGCCAATTCTAGAAATGTTTATGGAATGAACAGGTCCAGGAGCCTGCCAGAGCCCCTGCCTGGTTTAGCCCTGCAGACCTGGGGTCTGTGGGCGCCTAGAGGTCAGCAGAGGTCAGGGTCAGGGCAGACTGGACATCAGACCTTCTCCCTGTGATGTTCCTCAGAGCTCCTTTGCCCCAGCCCCATCATTCCCAGACCCCAGGGTTGCCCAAGCCTGCATGGCTGAGGACAGTCTCCCGCTCTTTTCTCCCAAGCTGCCCTCCCCTCTTCCCCCTCTTCCCTCCCCTTCCCCTTCTTCCCTCCTCTCTCCTCCCTCCCCACTCTTCTCCCCTCCCCTTCTCCCTCTTCCCTCCCCTCTCCTCCCTTCCCTCCCCTTTCCTGGGCCTTAGCTTTCTCTTCTGTGAGATTGAGAGGAGAGGCCGCTGTGGGACTCAGAAGAGGATGTGCCTGACACACATCCCAAAGCGATGAAAAGGACTTCCCTTAAAAGACAACTGTTCCCTTGGCCAGGTGCGGTGGCTCACACCTGTAATCCCAGCACTTTTGGAGGCCAAGGCGGGTGGATCACCTGAGGTCAGGAGTTCGAGGCTAGCCTGGCCAACATGGTGAAACCTTGTCTCTACTAAAAATACAAAACTGGGAATGGTGCTGCGCACCTGTAATCCCAGCTACTTGGGAGGCTGAGGCAAGAGAATCGCTTGAACCCAGGAGGCGGAGGTTGTGGTGAGCAGAGATCACGCCATTGCACTCCAGCCTGGGCAACAAGAGCAAAACTCCATTTAAAAAAAAACACACACAACTGGTCCCAACCAGTTCCCCCCAAAAGATGGCTGGTCCTGGAGAGACTCGGGGGTCTGCAGCTCAGAGCAGCTTCCCTTGGCCACATTCTGGAGGGGCCTCCCCACCCTTACTGGGAGAACTGAGGCCAGTGCAAAGGCCCCCATGAAAGGCATTGGGGACTCCTCCACCTTCCCTCCACCTCCACTGAGAAATAGGGAGCCCAGGCTCCAAGGGGGCTCCTCCCTCCAGCCCCCACTCTGCTCCAGGGAGACCCCCTCAGAGGAAGAGACCCTCAGGGAGGAGGCCCAGCCCTCCCATCCTGCAGGAGGGAAGGCCGAGGTGGAAGGGCCAACCCTGCCTGCTTCTACCACTGCCCCTATAGGAGCACTTACCTGGGGGTGGGGGTGGGGCGCATACAACTTCTTTCTGCCCTCTGAGGGGACTGTCATCACTGTCTTCTCTTTACGGCGGGGTTGGGGGGGTGGGGGGTGAGGACGGGGAAGCAGGGCTCAGAGGGTTCCAGCCCCCAGCCCAGGGTCACACAGCAAGTTAGAAGAGCCAGGATTGGAATCCAAGCTGGAGAGACTTCCATGACCATGAGCCTGGTCACCCTACCAGCCTATGTCCTGGGGTTGGTGCCAGCTGCAAGCTATGAATGGCACACACGGCCCACCTCCCACCCCCATCATGCTCTCTGGACATCCCAATCCCTGCCTCTCCCAGGGACAGGGTGTGGAGACCGCAACCCCTCCCCTCCATCAGGAATGGACGGGCTGTTCCCCCCACCTCCTTCCAGTGCTCATGAGCATGGCCAAGATCCAGCGATAAAGAGAGCCCAAATTCATACTAGGTGCCAGCCCAAGCAACGAACTAGGGGGACTCAGGGCCCCTCCAGGGCTGCCTCTCAACATTCACAGACTGTTCCCCACACGCAACACTCCCCAACCCCCGCAGCCTCAAAAAAACACGGGCCTTCCATTGACTGTAACTGACAAATTTATTGAAGTCTTGGAAAGAGCTGATCACCCGAGAATAAATAAAAGACACAGAACATTCACAGAACCAATAGGTAGCTCGAGATTCAGGTTTGCGGGAGTGACTTTGACTTACACACAGGCCAGCCTTTGTGTCTGGGGCACGCACAGCTGCGGGCGTCTCCCAGAAACTTCTTCCCAAAGGATCTGATGGAGGAGGCAGGGCAGGCTCAGAGGAGCCCCACCCTTCTCCAGCGGGGAGACTTCCCAATCTGGGGCTGGCAGAGCCGGCTCCGGCAGGGAGGGCAGGCTGTTTGGCAACAGACATCTGTGGGTGCAGCCTGGACACCAAGGGCCTGGAGTGTGGTGAGGAGGAGACCCTGAGGGGCTTAGAGAATTGAGCTTGGAGAGAAGGGGCGCCAGGCATTTTTGCCTCCTCCACAGGATACTCGAGAACAGAATGATCTAGAGACCTGGGGATTGGGGAAAGCTGCTCCCGGGGAAGGTGGGGCTGGAGGCAGGGAGGCCCCCCGTGGTCTGGGGAGAGGAGGGGGCCTCTCCCGGAGGACACAGGTGTGTCCCTGCCTCTGCGGCCTCTTGCCTCGACAGGCAAGGCCAATCTCCGACCTAAAGAGGGAGCCTCGGGGTGACGGCTCCAAGACACACGGAGCCTGGGAAGTGAAAGCACAATTATGATGATTTCTCAGTTTTAGAGATGAAAGCGTTTTTCCAGCCCTCGGGCTATGCTGGGCTGGGCTGGGCCTCAGCAAGGTGACATTTCATGTCTAGAAATAGCAGCAAGTGCTCGGTTAATTGGTCAATAAAGGGGAGAAATTTGCTTACAAAAAAGGCTGGCTTGCTGGGAGGCCACCTGGCGGGCCAGCCCTGTGTCAGAGGAGGGGCCAGGTGTGTCCCTCAGCCCCCAGGGAGGGAGCTGTGCAGTCGGCAGTGGGAGGCTCCGAAGGCACCAGCCCTCCCTTGACGCCCTGGCCCCACTTCCTCGGAAACCCCAGCAGCCCCGAGCCGCCCACCCAGGGGCAGCTCCCTCGTGTCTGGTGCAGGGTGGAGCCGGGCCTGGGTCAGAACTGAGCGTGGTCCACCTCATCCAGCCAGGAGGCGGGGCTGGCAGGGAAGTCAGGGTAACCCCCGCTGCTCCCCGTGGATAGGTCAGAACTGGGTCCGTTCCCTGCCAGCACCCTCATGGGTGGGGGCCCACCGGGGACTCCCGAGGGCACAAGGCCCAAGCTGGTGTCTGGGTACACCAGGCTGGAGAGGAGGGGCTGGGGGCCAGGGAGGCTCTGTGGGGCGGCGGGGGATGGGGGGACACCGTAGGGGCTGCCGGGACGCAGCTCTTGGTACTGCTCTGGGCCTGCCAGGCCTCCATGCTCCAGGGAGAAGTTGCCCAGGGCTCCCGAGGGCCGGCCCAAGGCCTGGGTGGGTTCCCCCAAGCTCCTGTAGAGGCCATTGGCTGGGCCCATTTCCGCCAAGGAAGGCTCATCTGCAATAGAAGCAGAGGCTCAGTCAGGGCCTGCCCTCCACCTGCGGCCCCTCAGAGTCCCATCCTGCAGGCGGAGGCACCCCGGGCCGGAGAAGGAGTGGCTGCCCCACACCACATGACAGGTCAGCACAGGCCCCTTCTACTGTTGGAGCATGGCTGCCCCTGCCCCTCCACTGCCCTCACCCCTGAGTCAGCCCAGGTGTCTCAGGCCTGGTGGGATCAGAGTCAGGAACAGCCCAGCCAGGGCCCAGGCTTTCAGGACCAGCCCCACAGCAGCCTAGGAAGGGGGCACAGATACCACCACCCACATTTTGCAGACAAGGATATTTAGTTCCAGAGTGGCTGAGTGAGTAGCCCAGGTCACGAGGCAGCCCAAAAGAGAGTGTCTTGTCCACATTCTGAGGATGGGCATCAACGGATGGGGACGCAGCATCCCCGGTGCCCGGAGAATGAAATAAATAATCCAGGCCCCACAGAAGGGTATGGAACCTTCTCTCCCTGACCCCAGGTAGCCCCCTCCCCCAACTCCAAGCAGCTGGAACTTTGACTCAGTCTTTCCCGAAATGCACTGCCCATTCTCCTAAAAATCACTGCAAGGGCTAGGAGCCAGAGAGACGGCCTGGACACGCCCACCCCCCCACGAGAAAGCCCGTAGGCGCCCAGCTTGGGGACAGGTCGGGCCACAGGGATTGTGTCCCCACCAGGGGAAAAGCAGTGGTCGGGAGTGGCCACCCAGGGCGGGGAGGGTGCTGGGGGAGCAGGTTCTGTAAGTGAAATGCTTTTGAAAGTAGAACTTAAGGAATCCACTAACTCCATGGGAAGTTCAGATCCGCAGGTTCCCTGCGACCCCTGGGACCCCTGGGACCCCTGGGACCCCTGCGACCCCTGCGACCCCTGCGACGCGCGCTCGTCCCTCCCCGAGCTCCGCGATCCCTCCGCCTACCGGGGAAGGAGACCTCAGCGTCGCTGTCCTGCCCCTCCTGAACGCTGTCCTTGTCCGACTTGGAGCCGCCGCGGGAGCGCTTCATGTTGCGGAAATACTGCCCCCAGCGCTGCCGGCCGGCGTCCTTCTTCAGCCTCTTCTCCTTGGCCCGGCGGTTCTGGAACCAAACCTGGGGGCGGGGCGGGGTGAGCGGCCGCCCGGCGCTGCGGGGGCCCCCAAGGCCGCGGGCGGGAGGGAAGCAGGGGCGAGCGCTGACCTGCACCACGCGCATGTCCAGGCCCGTCTCGGACGAGAGCTGCTCGCGCACGTGGCGCGCCGGCTTGGGCGAGGTGTTGTAAGCGCTCTTCAGCGTCTCCAGCTGCTTGGCGGTGATGGTCGTGCGCGGCCGCTTGGCCGTGGCCTCGGCCTCTGCGCGGCGGGCGAGCGGTGAGGCGCGGCAGCCCCTCCGGCCCCAGCCGGACCCCCAGCCCTCCCACCCCGGCCGGCGCGGGGACGTCGGGGCCTCAGGTGCCCACCCCCAGCCCGCCCCACGGGCTTCTCGGAACGCGCGGGCGCTGGGAGCGATTGGCAAAAACGGGCAGCACCTGGGCCGGGGTGGAGGGGGCGCCGGCGGAAGGCGGGTTCTGCTGCGGGGGTGGGGGCGGCGTCTTCCCTAAATTCACACCACCCTCCACGGCGCCCCCGCCTTCAGCCTTGGCTCCCTTCTCCAAGCACCCTGATTTCCCCGCGGGCTCCCCTTTATTCTAAGGGTGTGGGTATGGCCCAGTCTTCGCGGCCAAGAATTTAGGGCGATAATTCCGACCAGGGGTGAAAAGCCGCACACTTCGGACCGAACGAAGCGGTTCGGGGCGCGGGTCTGTCCGTGACTCCGCCGTTCCCGGCGTCGGCTTCCTGCTGCCTACACCGCCCTAGCCCAGGCCCCCTTAGTGAGCGCTTGGGGAGAGAATTTCCCCGGACGCCCCCCTGGGCGTGGCCTCAGCCCCATTTTTTCAGACCGGGAAAGGTGGGAGCGTCGTCCCCTCGGCTGACCTCGCTGCTTGGCGGTTTCGTAGTCCGCCTTGCATACGAGCCGGCTGTCCTCCATGAGGTAGAACTCGTCGCCCGTGGCCAGCTGCCGCTTGCACACGACGCAGGCAAAGCAGTGCAGGTGGTACACGAAGTCCTGGGCGCGGCGCACCACCTGCGTGGGCGGGATGCCCAGCTGGCACGCGGCGCACTTGGTCCCGAAGCGCCTGCGGGACGCACAGGGCCGGGCTCAGCGCGGAAGCGCGAGGCTCATTTCGCCCCGAGCGGGTTGGAGAGCGGCAAGCGGCTGCCTGGGAAGGCGGCCCCGGAGGAAGGCTCTGTCCTGCCCTGCAGGGTGGTCGCCAGCCTGGCCGCCGGGGCAGAGCTGCCCACTCCCACTGAGAAGGGAACCTCAACCTCAGAAAGACCTCGGGGAGCCCGGCCGCCACTGCCTGCAGGACCCATGCTGGATCTGGGAAGGTGAATCCGGAGGGAGAGGACCCATCTGGGGCCAGTCCCTCACACCCCACAGCTGGAGCCATGAAGGCCACTGGGCCAGAGCCCCTGGGTGCCAGCATTAGGAACTAAAACATCACCAATTTCGGAGGAACTAAGTCCAGTAGAATCCTACAAATAGGGGTGTATCTTCTCTAATGACTGCTTCTGTGATTTAGGTAATAAATTGCTTTTTTTTTTTTTTTCCAAATAATACTTGCTGATGTCCCAGCCAGGCCCAGCCACCCAGGGAGCATCCATGGAGAGGCCCCACCCTTAATTAGGCCAGGCCGCGGGGTGCCCTGCCTGGGTGACAGGAGGGGGCTGGGATTGCGAGAGACGCGGGCTTCGAGGGCCTGGCCTCGGTGATTGTGAGGGGAGGAGTCCCTGGGGCAGGCGTGCCCTCTGCTCCCACACCGAGGCCCTGGGGTGGCAGAACTCCAGGCCGCCTTTCCCTGGGGCGGGTGTGCCCTCCGCTCCCACACTGAGGTGAGGTTTCGGGGCTCACTTGAAAAAGTCGTCCTTGCAGTAAACGCTCTCCCCTCGGCTGAAGCAGCGCTCGGCCAGTGGCGTGTGGCAGTCACTGCACTTGAGACACTTGCTGTGCCAGTGGCGGTCCAGAGCCTTGAGGATGAAGCGGTCCAGGATGTGCTGGTCACAGCCGGCGCACAGCGGGATCTCTGTGGGCACGAGGAAGTTCTGGGTCACCTCGTAGACCAGGAAGCAGTGAAGCCACCTTCCCACCCCAACGCGAGCCAGCCTCCCCTCCAGCCCGCAGGACTCAGGGCTGCTGAGGGGTCCTCCTTTCCCTACACACCCTCTTCCCCAGCCAGCCTAAGTGGCCCCGTAAGTTCCGGGAGTGTGCAGGCACCGCATCCTATGTCAGGAGCTAAGGGGAAACTGACATCAGTCTAAAAATGTGTGTGAGCAAGAAAGCAGCCCAGGCCATTTCACGAGGCTGAATACTCAATTACAAAATGTGCCAGTGCCAAGAAGGGTGCATGTGGAGCTCAAATGAAAACCCCACCCCAGGGGGGTCTGCTCTCTGAAGCTGGGCAGGAAACATAGGGAAACGGGTCTTCACCATCACGCGGAGCTGGGGCACCCCATCGGGGTCTCCTTCATGTTAAGCGTCATGGCCACTCTTTCTAGGGACTCCTCGCAAATGTGGCTGCCCTGCCTGGTGGCCCTGTCTGCAGGCCTCCGGGGTAAATATCAATGCCTTCCCCATCATTGGGCAGCCGCAAAAGTACTTATGAGTGGACTGGACAAGCCGATCCACTGCCTTTGTGTCAGGCATGGGTGCCCCCAACACCGTCAGAGTTACTCAAACGTCTGGCTTCCCGCTGCTTCTGCCCCCCACACCCCACTTCGGTACTGCAGGCCCCCTGGAGGAACCACGCTGGGGAGGTCCAAGGGTGCCCTGTGGGAGCCTCGAGTCTGTGAGTGGGTTTTCCAGGTGTCAAGGGCTGAGGACTCCCTCTTCACTTAGAAAAAGTCTCTGGAAGAGAGGAGTGCCCGCTGAAGGGACCGGGATCTACTGACATATTGCACCCGCCTCCCTGGCTGTGGACCCCGCCGGCTCCAGCCCATCTCCCAGTGGGTGAGAGACACCAGGAAGGGGCTCCCTCGACCTCCGGCGGAAAAAACTGGGCTCCGCCTCCCCACGCAGTGGCGGGAAACCGGCGATGAATGCGCCCCGCATCCGGCAAAACCGCAGCTCCGGGTGCGGAGCGTCGAGGACCCGCTGCGCGCCCGGGGTCCCTATCGTGGGGAGCGATCACAGGCGAGGACCCGGCTTGGAGCGGGGCGGCCCGACAGGCCGACACAGCGCGGATTCAGCACCGCGGACCGGACAGCGCCTCGGCCGCAGCTCGCCGCCGGAGCCCGCGTCGGGCAAAAGCCGGCCCAGCCCACCCCGCGCCGCGCCCGCGACCCCAGCCTTACGCTGCATGGCGACTCCAGCCCCGGCGGGGTCTCCTGTGTCAGGGATGGCGGGGTCGGCGGAGCCTGAACGCCAGCCCGCCCGCTCCGGCCAGCTCTCCGGAGCGCGGGCGCGCAGTCCTCCTTCCTCCCTCCCTCTCTCCGCCTCCCAGCCCCCGCGGCCAACCCCTCCCAGGAACCGTCGAAAAATAAATAAATAAATAAACAAATAAGTAGGGAACCGCGAGCCCCCACAGCCTGGATGTAACCCCCTTCCCGCCGGCCGGTCCCTCTCACTCTGCACTGGCTCCGGGGCCTCCTTCCCCATCCTGCGGCTCCAGCTGGCCCGGGAGTCGAGGAGAACTGCCCAGGTTCTCTAAGAACCAAAGTGCTGGGAGCTAGAGTGGTGCCACCAGGAAACTGGGGGGCCTGGAGAAGAGAGGCTTTTTCCTACAGACGGGCCCTGAGCGGGGATAAACCGAGCAGGTGTCTGTGGGCGCAGACGCTGAAACCTGACTTCGGGGAGACCGACGGTCGGAGTTCAGCTCGACCTTGGCCCCTGCATCTGACTCTGTTCCGCTGCAACGTGGAAAGAGTCCGGCTGGGGCGGCCTTCTTGGGGACCCTCCTGTCCCGTGGTCACTGCCCCGCCACTGCTCCCTGCGCCTCCTCCAGCCCAGGGAGCTGGCTCAGGGCTGCAGAGGTCTCCTAAGCCCACCCTGGACCCCCGAGAGCTCCCTGGCCGGAGCAGCGCAGTGCCACAACCTCACTCACTCCCTGACAACCCAGGCCAGGGGCCCCGCAACAAATACAGGCTGAGGCGCCCAGGCGCGGACGTTCCGGGGTCCTCGCACCCACTCCCGCCCAGATCCTCTAGCTCCTGCCAGCCTCCGCGGCCAGGCCCGGAAAGGCCTGAGGATCTCCTGGTCTCCCCGGTGCAGCCGCTTGGCCAGGGCACCCACCTCGGCGCAGGTCCGCCCTCCGCGCCAGCAGTGCTAGCAGCAGGTCGCCTCCCGCCGACTCCCGGGCCGGGCCCAGCTCCCCGCGCGCCTCCATGGGTCCCGCCGCCCGGCGTCGCCACTCTCCGGTCCCGAACTTTCCCGGGCCCAGCGACGCCACCCCGCGATAGCCCCGAACCGGCGTCCAAGCGACTCCTGGTGCTGCTGGGCGCTGCTCCCGTGGGCCGCCCTGGGGCCCGGAGCCTCTGGCCGAGCGGAGGGCGGAGCGGCCGGGGGGCGGGGCCGCGGTGCGGGGCGGGGCCGGGGGTCGCGGAGACCAGCCCGGGCCACTGCGGACTCTGAGCGCCTTTGCGCCGGGACCTGCGGTGCCCAGAGGCCGCCCCGCGTGCCCGGCCCGAGGGCGGGCACCGGTAAGGGAGGGCCCAGGTCAGGGCTTCCCGCCAGCGTTCGTCCCGGCCCCGCAGCTTCCTGCGCCGGAGCGGGCCGGAGGCAGAGGCCTGAGCTGGAGCACACGCCAGGAGGGCTAAGGTTCCCGGGAGAGGGGTCGAGAAGGCAGCCGGGTCCTCCCGCCGCTGAGGTTTGGCCTCGGGAGCAGCAGATGGTCGGCGGGAGCTCAACCCGAAACGCAGAAGGGGTGAGTGTGGCGCCGAGGGCTGCGTACCGGAACCGCAAGGTGCCGGACCGATCCCAGATGCTAACGGGCTTCTGGGCTCCACCCCTGGAACTGCGGCCCCGGACGGCTCAGGGAGGAAGGGCAATCCTTGAGAGAGAACAGGCTCTGTGTCCTGGACACGCAGCCAAGACCTCGGGTCGTGAGGGGCTGAGCTGGGGAAGCCCCAGGGCACACCTTCCATTTCCAGCCCCCAGCACTCCGGCTCCATCGGAACACGGTCCCTTACCTGATATTTCAGCCTCTTGCCCCAGTCCACACAGGTGAGCTCTCCAGAACCCACCTGTCCTTGCAGGCAGAGGGACGCACCCACCCCTGCCCAGAGGGCCCTGGGCCAGCACTAGCCCTGGGCAGCCACCCAGGGAAGAACACAGCAGTGGGTGGCCCTCGGCAGCACAGGACATGGCAAAGGCAGGGGTGCCCTGGCAGTGCGCAGAAACACACAGGAAGGGTTGGGGGACCAGGGGCTGATGCCATCCTGCAGGTCCCTCTCCCTGTGGGTCTCACAGCAATACTCTGTCCACTCTGCCTATGGCTTCTGGACTGTGAGCTTTAAGGGCCCAGGCCCAGAAGGATGGGCACAAGAAACCAAAGTCCCTCCCTCCCAGCTCCCAGCAGGTCCGATGTGTCCGTTTTGAGCAGTGGCCCATGCAGCCAGCTTTCTGCCCCTTCACTTTGCACAGCACTTGTTACCCAAGAAGGGCCAGGGCAAGGACACGCGGGTGCAAAGTCGTGTGTGCGGGCTGTGCTGGGTGCAGGTGGCTGAGTGTCAGCTGCTGCCGAAGCGATCAGGGGTCGTGTGTGGCTGGACTGGGGAAGGGGCGGCGGCAGGTTAAGGAGGCGGCCCACCCTGCTGGCATCTGGCCAGCCCTCCAACAATGCCTCCATTATTTCCCAGCGTCCGTGGTGATGGAATGGCCCTTGGGGAGGGTGGTTCAGGCGGGAGACACAGGCTTGGGTCCCCTGCTGTGGGGTCCAGAGACCTGGGCCGGGCTGTGTGCAAGAGCTGACGGGCACTGGTCACCGGGGGAACCTAGCACCCCTTGGTCGGCCCCATCGCCCCCCAGCTGTGCCTGCGATGCCCCTTTTTCTAGGGGCCGCCACTCCAACCGCTGTCCCACACTCTTGCAGGCCAGCGTCAGGCCCTCCCCACCACCCTGGGATCTGGAAACTCACTCTCTGCAGTTTCCATCTCTGTGTCCCGCCTGCAGAACGGCGGGACTTTCTTTGCCTGGCCGCTGGCCCTGCACGCACCCCCTTCCTCGCGCCTCTGCCGCCCTTGCCGTTTCTGTCCTCAGTGTCCTGCTGGGGCTTACCCCGAGTCCCGCCCAAGGTGCAGACGGCGGCGGCCCCGGGCCTCTCTCGGTCGCGCTCGAGCCCCGTTTCCAGCAGCATCGCAGCCACCAGGCCGAGTGGCGCGAGACGCGCTCCTCCTAGGTCAGCGTCCTCTGGAGGGTTCGGGGCTCCCAAGTCCCGCCGCGTCGTGCGGGGCAGGGAGCCCGGGAGCCACTGGGCCGGGCGCTGTCCGCGGTGCTGAAGGAGGCGCCCGCTGCCCGCCCCGCCCGCGCGCCCGCCCACCTCCCGGGGCCCCTCTCGCCGCCCCGGTCCCCACTCCCGCCTCTGCCCCGTGTCGGGCGCGCCTCCCTCCCTGGCTGGGTTGGGCCGCACTCAGGGCAGCCCCCGCCCTCACCCCTCTGAGACCCAGGGTGGCCGTACCCGCTCCTCCCTAAGCTCCAGGCCCCGCTGAGGCGCTGGAATTCGCTGAGTTTCGCAGCAAGCGGGTCGTCCAGCCGCAGGGCAGGACGACACTGACCCTACCCTTCTGGCGTGCAGCCTCTGGAAGGCAGTGCCCAGGCGGTGCCCCGGGGCAGCCCTATGCGTGATCACCTCCAGCCCAGGGCTCACTGGGGCACTCTCCTGCAGGTGTTTTGCTGGTCAGGGAACTTTCCACTCTTGATCTCCTTGAACTCAAACCCCAACTTCTGGGAGGAGCTCAGCCCGCACCCCTCCAGGCTGCCAGGAGGAGAGGCACCTGCAGTCCCCCATAACAAAAGCACTGCTGAGGACTCAAGACCTTGGACATAGGCAGGGCCTGAAGGAATCGCCCAGCACACACCCAGGCTGGTGTCTGCTCGGTGCCTGACGAGTGACTGAGTTACTGCCAGCCTCTGCACAGCCTGGCCAGGGAGGTGCCAACCGGACTCCAAAGCCACAGGCAAGACTGTTGGAGACCACTGCCCTGCCCCCACTGGCACAACAAAAGTAGGGGAGGGGCAGAAGACAACACGGGGTCAAGGGCACCCCACAGAACACCACAAACAGCCTTAGCAGGACACTTACACCCAGGAAGCAGAGGGATGGCCGCTCAAGCAAGCTGGGGGTCCTCTGAGGTGCCTTCAGGCTGGGCTGCCGCGCGTGCACTTTGAAGTGTGTAGTTGACATGCATCTCAGCTGCCCTTTAACCTGTGTAAAATCAAGGGTCTCATCCTGTGGGTCTCGTCCAGATCAGCTCCAGGGAGATGATCTATTGCTGCTTTCCATCTTCCACTTTCCATCCGACCCTTGGGCTGTGTCCCAAAAGCCAATGATTCGATAGGAGAAACTCTAGGATTTCAGATGTCCAGTACGTGAACAAAAGAGGGGTCCATTCTGCACCCACCGCCTCTACCACAACTCCCACTGGTAGAGCTGGTTCACATTTCAAAAGAATCACCATTTTTTCAAATGTCAGATTTCTTTATTAAAATGTGCACATTATAGTTTACTTAAATACAAAATGTTCACTTTCCTTGCAGGTAAGAAATTTCACTGACATTTCCATGTCAATTAGCTTCTTTTTAATAAAAATCCTTCCACTGAAAATAAATAAGCATTTAAATTACTGAACTATTATATTCATTAGTCTCAATACCTCTTAAAATACTTAAAACTTTAGAAAATAGACTCTAAACATTGCCTAAAGGTGGCATCCAGCTCTGAGCAGGCCACACGAGGTGTGTCTGAGTATGGCCATATGACTCCTGGGGCCACCTCCACGATGGCCCAGCCCCACCACCGACGCTCTGCTGAAAATCCTGCCCCTCAGCAGGACGCAAGCTTGTTCCCCACATAGTGGTGACCTCAAACTGCAATATGATGAAACCTGCAGCCAACACTGCCCTCCACAAGGGTTTCTGGAAAGGCTGAAGCTGGAGACGGTAAACCACAACACCGTCCCAGGTCACTCCAGGTCACCCCAGCTAAAGACAGTCAACACCAGCCAAAAGGCTAAAGTTTAGTTTGAAGGGTTCAAAGGCAAATACACTGAAACCCACGTGTAAACCTGCCTGGTTTTCAAACTGGAAGAGAAACACTTTGGTGTCTTCAATAACCCAGGCCTGCACTGGATGAAGCGATGAGGGCAAGGTCACGGCTGCTAAAGCACAGAGGGGTTAAAAAGTGTGAAACCAGAAGCAACTCTCGAGTGAGACATGAAGCAGGAGGCCGAGGCACCAGACACCGCTCCCACCAGACACCTCTCCCGCCAGCTGCAGGGCCCCGGGCAGCGTTCTCAGCCCAGCCATTCTGTGAGTTGTTGAAAGAATCAGCTGTTGCCGTTTTTTCTCAAGCAGCAACAATCACATCAATACATGAATACATCCATGTCATCAACTCGTTAGTAAACACACGAGTATACAACATAAAGTAGGCAAAGCGGAAAAAATATCTACAACTGTCAAAGTCTCTCTCTCTCTCTCATACACACACACACACACGGGCACACAAATACATCTGAGCCTATTTTAGCCAAATCAAATTTTGCCTGTGAGACACACCAATAGCCACAAAGAATCTCAATATAAATGTTCCCAGAAATAGTGTATTTGTTTGTTTACATCTTCAGAGGCAACTGACCACTAAATGTTTTGGGTTTAAAAACAATGTTTAAAATTATTAAATGGTAAAAGACATCATGACCAAAGCTTGGGAGATCAGTGCCTGTGTGGAGACCCTTCCCAAAACAGCTTCAGGCAAAGGAAGCCTGGCGCAGGCCCCTCCGTGGGCCCAGAGTGAGATGCTTGTGTGTGTGGCAGGTGCCTCTGTGGTGCTGGGTGAAGAGCAGACGACAGAGGGGGCTTTAGAAGTCTCCCTGGGGCCTACGCTCCCAAGGGCAGACTGCTCTCCTCCCCATCCCCCAACAGAGGGGTCTCTGCTCTAAGCACTGCCCGCTGAGCCCAGGGCTGCCCTCCAGGGACCTGCCGGCCCAATGGCCCCCATTTACTTGTCTCTCTCTTGTCACCAGATAGACAGACAAAGGCGCTGCCTCTGAGGGTTAAATGAGCCCCCATCCTTCCAACCCCCAAGTCCACAGCCCAAGGCCTCTGGGGGTTATTTTCTGAAACGCAGCACAGCCACAGAATTCCTTGGCTCCTCCCCTGTTGAAATCCCCACGTCTGGTGTGGAACACCCGGAGGAACAAGGAGAGCCCTCGGGAACCTGCCCTAGGGAAGCAGCTACAAACACAGGGTAGTCCCTGGAGCACTTGCTTGGAGGGGCTGCAGAGGCCAACTGCGCTTCCGGCTCTGCTCTGTCCCCACCCGGCTCTGCTCTGTCCCTGCCCGGCTAAACACTTGGCAGCCTGGAGCAGGGGGCGTGGGGGGAGCAGGGGTGTAGGGGGAGCGGGGGGAGGGGGAGCGAGGGGAGTGGAGGGTGCAAGGAGGGCCACGGAGGGAGCCAGGAGCCGCGGGGGGCATGGGCGAGGTTCTCCAAATACAAAAACAAGGCCCTGCAGGATGGGGCGGAGTCGAAACGAGATGAAAGTGTGTGGGGAAGACTATCTGGCCTGGACTCTGCACCCTCTTCACATCTAGAAGAGTAAAAATACAGAAGTCTTTTTGCTGTAAGACCTGCAAAAGGAGCATGAACAGACTTGAGTATGCCAGGAATGCAAATATCCCCACAAAATTACCCCGTGTTCTTCCCTTGTTAGAAGAGCATTTGTAAAACCAGGACTTTGAAGCCAAAAGGTGCCATCCGATGTGAAACCAGGCCCGCATGTTTATAAAATCCCTGATCATAAATATTAAAGCTGCAGGTGGCACGGGGCAGGGCTGCCTCCAAGGGAGCTTCCGCCGTGGCTGGCAGCACCCGGGCACTCACACGGCCGGGTGGTGGTGCTTGACCTTCCGCCGCCTGGACCTCACCCGGAAGAAGAAGTACATCACCATGAGGAACAGGGATGAAGCCACGTACAGCACGACACAGAGACTCATGTCCAGGCTGGAGAAGTCAACCCCGAGGAAGGGTGCGGCCCCGCCCACCTCCTTGTGGGCCCCGGGCCCATCCAGACTCTGGAGTTTCCCGTCCAAGCTGTGATGCAAGCTCTCTGGAAGGGCAGGCCTGGGGCCCAGTGCACCGGGTGGACGGACGCTCTGGGTGTCTCGGTCTCCATGGGACACCTCTGGGGGAGTGAGCCTTTTCTCCCCTTCCTCACCCCTGGCCAGGGTTCCTCCTTCACTGGAATCCCCCTGGTCTGCAGAATACGTGTCTAAGAGGTTGTCGCGGCTGTAGTGCTGCTTCAAGAATGTGAGCACGTGGCCTTCATCCCAGCTGGCCAGGCCCTTAATTTCCTCATGGCAGGCTGGGCAGAGGTCCGGAGTGGGCCACTGAAGCTTTGGAAACCGGGGATCCTCACTCAGATGGCCTAGGAAGAAAAGGAAGCGGGAGAGCCAGAGGGAAGGAGGCTTTGTGAAGCCACGTGCAGCGTGCGGCAACCGGACTCCCATTCCCACCCACCACAGGCCTCCACTGCCCTGGCCCAGGGTCCTGCCAGGCCTCCCTCCCTGCCCTTCCCACCACCCGTCCCTTGCAGTGCGGCCCAGATAACATCCTGCTTCTGCAGGCCCCTGCGCACGTGTTCCCCTCTGCCGGTTCCCATGTCTGCAAGTGAGGAGACGCTACACGCTCGGCCTCCGCCACTTCCCAGACCACACCTGTCCCAAACCACCCAGCCCTCCACTTCCAAAATGGAGCATGCAGCTCTCACCTGGAGGCCTTTCTCCGCACAGTGCTGCTTGTGTGCCCCTCCTCCCAACTGCTGCCCCTCTGCCCTTTCCTGAGGGTGCACCTGAGGCCCACTACCCACAGAGCCCTGGCCACCTGGGCTCTACTGCCCATGCTGCCCCGGCCACCTGGGCTCTATGGACAGTGGGCCTTAGGTGCACCTTCAGGAAAGGGCAGAGGGGCAGCAATGAATTTCCACTGCACTTCAGGTACATTGGCCCTTTCCGGACTACAAATCCCTTCAAGATCTCCAAAACTCGTTTCTGAAGTGACATGTGCTCACTCCCAGGCCCAACAGGCATCCGTCATGCAGAAGCCGCGGCACACGGCGCCTCCCAGCTCTCGGAGCCCCTGTGACCCGACTTGCTGACACCTGGCCACCCTCACAGAGCTTCCAGAAGTGAATGTAAGCACAACCACGTTTGTCTGGGGGACTTGAGACGTGCCAGAAATCAAGAGATGCCCTACTCGGGCCAGTCACTGACTGCGCGCTTATCCTGCCAGCCGGCAGCAGGTGCTGCACACGAAGCCAGAGGGGACAAGCACAGACCAGTGGCGCCTTGGTCAGAAGCTGCCAGAGCCTCACGTCGGACTGTCAAACAAGGCGCCAGCCCTGGGCAGAAGACCCCCGGCACACCTCCGAGGGGCCTCCCAGGAGCTTGGGTCTCAATGCACAGGCTGGAGGTGGGACTGGAGTGGGAATCTCAGGAGTGACAATCACACTGGGCTGTAAGGCCCCTTTCTGTTGCAGTCTCATGACTGGGGTAGTGGGGGCACATGCGGGCTGGGGCCACAGGTAGGTAGCAGCAGGGGCTCCAGGTCCAGGCAGGCCTGGCGAGGGTCCTGGTCCCACTGCCTCAGAGCCGAGGGCTCAGGGACAGCACAGGGAGCTCTGTGGGCGGCGGCGATGCAGAGGCTGCCAGGGCGGAGAGACGGAGAAGCTGCGCTGACCGAGGGAACAAACCCCGCAGACACGCGGCGCCTTCGTCACATGACCCCGGCCCCGGCAGTCAGGCTCAGGGCAAAGAAAAACCAATTTCTTTAGTGCTTCAGCTGTAATATGTTTTTCTAATACAGTGGATTAAATAAAAACCAATAGTTTAGTGGCATTTTCTATTCATCTCTATTAAGATTTCTCAGTGGAATTATTTTTAAGCCTAATTTTAATCTGCCACTGATTTAGGAACAGTTTAAAGTACTTAACTCTGAGAAAATACACGTGCCCTATTTAATTATTTTTTTTAACAAAACAAAGCACTTTGAGAGGTTTGGTTTACATTTGGACAACAGATTTTCATACTACTAAAATTCCTCATCAAAAATTAATTACGTTCCAAGCTTTCCAGAGTCAAAAACATCTTCAGAGTCTAACGGGCTACCAGTGGGTACCGATGGGGGAAGAAAGAGCCACACCCATTTCCACGAGGGTCGAAGAGCCCCCGGAGTGAGAGAAGCATCTAGAAAGCCGGGGACAGAAGCAGCCTGGGAAAGGCTGTAGCTCTGGCAGCTCTCAGCCACCCAAGTCCTGATCCCGTCAGCACAGTGGGTGGCAGGAGGCCGCAAAGCTCAGGGACAAGCCCCACCGCAGCCGTGCCGTCCTTGCTGTCCCAGGACCAGGGCCTCCCTCCGCCCGTGCTGAGCCCCCCATGCCCAGGGGCTTCTCACCTGCCAGGCGGCCGTTCACCATATTATGCTTCTTCCACAGCCAGAGGATGGCTTGGTCTGGGGTTTTCACCGAGTCCATGGATTCTTTAGCCATTTCCTCAAAGTGCTCACCACATTCCTTACACCCAAAGAAGGTGTGAATGTACCTCCTCATCGTCTGCAGCACAGCCTGGGGGTCGTCTTCAAAGCCTGCAGGGGAAGAAACACTGCTGACAACGGCAGGTGCGTGGGCATCACCTGACCCCAGGCTTGTCCAGAGATCCTGGGGGGAAACCGCTCCTGACACGTCAGGAAGCCACCTCATGTCTCCCCAGGGGCCTCAGGCTGTGGGCACAGACCAGAAGCCAGCACCTGCCAAGATATCCAACACGCCCACGGGTGCTGCAGGCTCTGGAGACACAATGACTGTGGACAGCCCAGAGGGCGGACATGCTCCCCAGATGCCCTGGTGCCAGGAGGATGAGCCACGGACTCGGCCGCCAGGGCCCAAAGGAGCCCTTCCAGGGGCGCCTCCCACCTCCCACCAGTCTTCCGGCCGTCTGTGCCAGAACGCCCGGAGTGCCGTTCTTCCCCGGGATTTGCCAGCTGGGTGCAGTCTCTCTTGCCTTACAAGCAACTCTCAGGGGCTGGTGCCAGGGCAATGACTCTGCTCATTCTAAACCTGCAGCTGTCGTGTTTGAAAGCCCTGCAGGACACCAGCCCAAGTGGGGACACGGCCTTAGGAAGTGACTCTAAGCTGCCGCCAGCCACGGGCGTGAGCATGTGGAGCGGGTGGGCAGGCACAGGGACGGGTGCACCGACAGCCAGAGTTTGTGCCACCGAACGTATAAACAGACATGGACAGGCCGGGGCGCTTCCGCAGATACTGTGAATGAACAACACACATCTCAAAAAAGCAAAGCCTGCCCACAGGTGGCAGGAAGCAGCCAGCACCGCAACCAAGGGGAACCCCTAAGAAAACCAAGGGGGCAGCACGGGGCGGGGCTCGGCAGTCCCCGCTCAGACGACTGACACAGTAGCTTGAACGCACAGACAGGAGACCCATGAGATTAAAACAGATTACATGTCAGCATTAAAAAAAGACATGCTTTCGCGAATGAATCCGTCTTCATCGACAGCAGGCCCTGGGGGAGCTTCCCGCGTGAGTGCAGGCCTGATGCTTGTCGTGGCTCCCTGCAAAACACAGCTGCGTGCAGGCCCTGACCTCAGCGTCCTGGTCGGTCCCAAATCCCGACACTTCTTGTTTATTTCACCCAGAAAGGTGAGAGCAGAGCAGAGCAGAGCACCTCCTCCTCAGCCTTGAGCGTGTCCACGGGCAGCTGGGCGGTGCCTCAGATGGGACCGCAGGCGCTGGCCCTGTGACCCGGCCCTGTGACCTGGCCCGTCTGCCCTGCTCTCCTGCCGGGAGGGCTCCACAGACATCTGCCTTGCATCTCCACGTAATCCCCCTCCTCTTCCCCACATCACCGCAGGCGCGGGGCCACCCTAATCTTTAAAGTGGACAAGAACCATAAACCTCTACCTGTGGGAGGATTAGAGGCCTTCGCAGGCATTTTACTAGATGGGGCTTAAACATACAGTAAAGAGAAGAAAAACCTCCCAAGACTTAATCCCGTGGTCGCCTCTGACCCAATTCTCTTGGCAGGAGGCTACTCCTGGAGGCTGCTTCCAATATGCTGATGGGCGGAAGGAGCGCTGAGGGTCCTGCTAGCAGTGTGCTTTGCCATCACACTGCTCTTACAATTCCACTACACTAGGGCTGGTCCTAGAAGAGTTTAAAATCAATTACCCCAGTCACTCAACTTCTCCCCTCGGCCAACACTGTACCCACACTGCCTTCAAGGAGCCGTTCCTCATGCCTGCGTGTGCCTGTGTGATCAGAGCAGACGGAAAGGGGGACTGCATGTCAGCTCATCTCCTCACCAGAACTTTCCATGTGTAAATGTGAGGTTTCCTAACTCAGGCTCACGCTTCAGAAGCAGTTTTGTTGTGTTTTTTTTTTTTTTTTTTTTGAGACAGTCTTGCTGTTGCCCAGGCTGGAGTGCAGTGGCATGATCTTGGCTCACTGCAACCTCCAGTGCTGGGATTACAGGTGTGAGCCTTGTGCACAGCTCAGAATCAGATTTACATGGTCTGGCTGGGCATTCGGTCAGAATCAGATTTACATGGTCTGGCTGGAAATTCGGTCGGAATCAGGTTTGCATGGTCTACCTGGGCATTAGATCAGGCAGTGTGGATGCTGTGATTTCAATTTCTGTTTGGACAGCTCCCAAGGTTTCTCCCCAAAAACATACTACTCTTTTTTTCTGTATGATTATGAAAAGGATTTGAGGTTAAAACCCACCCTCTCCCCCAACCAGACCCCCGAGAAGCAGTAATCCAATATCACCTTGAGGAGGGCCAAAACAGATTTTCAGAAGGCCACTATAGTGCCCCCATCCCGGGACACTCTCCCATTAACAGGTGGAATCTATTTCTCTCACCACGAATTTAGGCTGGGTCAACAGGATGTGGCGGAAGTGATACTATGTGACTCCACACTGAGGTGGACTCTCAGGGGGTCCTGCCTGAACCTGGTGCTACTTGGTGGGGAAGCCACGTTCAGGAGTACGAGGCATTCCAAGGTCCCCTGGACTGACCAGCTGCCACCAGATGAAGGCAGACACACACGAGTGAGCCCAAGCAGCAACTCACAGAAGAACCGCCCAGCTGAGCCCAGCCCAAACTGCTGATCCACAGCATGATAAGCAAACACAGTGGTGGCTGCTTTAAGCCCCAGCATTTTAGGTTAGTTTGTTATGTGGCAAAAAATAACTGTAAAGGAATTTGAGAATCTTACTGGAAACAGCATTGAACTGTGTGAGTCAAGACTCCACTTCGGCTTTGAAGTAAACATTAATGAACCTGAATTACTGCTTCAACTGGGAAGCACACACACAACAAAATTCAGGGGGGATAAAAAATCCAATACATTCTTTAGTGTTCTGTGAAGGACAGAAAATTTCTTTTTATCTATTTCCTAGTAATTGAAAATTATTAAATCCAACTTCAAAGTTTTATAGGTTTTAACCCCCTGTGGTGGGCAGCCTCTGCGACGGTCCCCACAGATCACGCCACCTATACTCACCCCTCCTGTAATGTCCTCCCCTTGTGAGTGGCCTGGGTGGGCCTGGTGACTGACTAGTAAGCAGAATCTGACAGAGGTGATGGAATATCATCCTCGGATGGGCACCCTCTCACTGGCTTGCTGATGAGGCTCGCTGCCATGATGTGAGCCGCCCCATGGAGAGGCCCTGAGCGTGGCCTGCAGTCAACAGCCAGCATGGAGCTCAGGGCCTTAGGCAAGCCACATGCAAGGAGGCAGGCCCTGCTCTCTGCCCCATGAGGGTGCTGGGAAGCCACTCTCCCCAGGTGGGCCTTGTGTGACGTCCCAGGCCCAGCTGACACTCCGACTGCAGCCTGACCAATCCTGAAGAAGAGGACCCAGATAAGGCCATGCCCAACCCTTAGAAACCGTGAGCTCATAACCGTGCGTGGATCCCGTGGTTCTGGCTGCTAAATTTTGGGGTGATTTGTTATACAACAGCTGATAATGAGAACACCTCTCCAAACAGATTTCACTTATTCTGTCTTTTTAAAGCAAAAAACAGGGAGTTTACACTGCAGGGAAACTCCCAGCCAGCACTCTCTTTCTTCTTTATGGTTTATTTCCTGCACGTTAGCCATGCACATCCTTGCGAGTTCTGACAAGGGGAACTCGTGCCCCCGCAGCCACAGCCCTGGGTGAGCTGACCGTGTGAGAGGGATCTGAAGTGCCATTCCCCTGCCTCAGTGCCCTGGCGACACGCTGCTTCACATACAGCAGTACACGCCTTTGCACACACCGGCTGGGTTAACTTCTTAGGCAGACCATCGGCCCCTCTGGCCTGTATGGGGGCAGCTTACCTGTGCCAACCAGTGCATCTGGGTGGGTCGAGGCTTCAACAGTCAAAGTGTGGAACAGTTTCCAGAGAGAACACGGGTAACCCCTCAACTCAGATCGGCTTCCTTGACATCCAACCCACTTTATGTGATTAGTAAGGAATATTCCAGAAATCTGAAAAACAAACAAACAAACAAACCCCAAAGAATAAAAGATAATTGTTGAAATTAAAAACAGTCGACAGCTGCCTTCTTGACTGGGGGGGTGGATAATGGGGGTGTGGTTTACTGAAGCTGTATCAACTGTACACATAAGATCTGTGCCTCCTACCATATGCAAATTTAAATTCAATAAAACAAAAGAGAGGAAACGGTCTCCTTTACTAAAGGAGCTCTCAAGCCAATCTCTGAAGAGAGAGTTCTTCTGTATCGTGATAAACCAGTAATATTAAGCATAAAATGTATCCACCTTTTCTTTTAAATTAGAATTAGTTGTAAGGACAGTATTAAGAGAAAAGGCAACTAACAACATAAAAAAGCTCAACTGTCAAATAATTCTCAGCCAGAACAAACAAGGTGTGTTCACTTTGAAGAAGCAACAGGGTGGCCATCGGAGTGGGTGACTGCTGGCCCGGGAGGGCTGAGAGCCCCGGGCAGATTCTGCTCGGTTTGGTTTCGTGTCTCATCAACCTTTTCCTCCCTAAGGACTCCTGAGCCCAGGACGTGCTCTCGAGGGAGATGTCACATGTCACAGTCACGTGAGAGTGCTCCCATGACCTCGAGCTCGGAGTAGAGTCAAGGTGGAAGACAGACTCAGGCAAGAAGCCCGGCACCGTCTGCTTCTCAGCTGCAGCCAGCAAATGACAAAGCTGGCAAAATCACGGCATGACAAGTGCACCTTATAGGATTCCCAGAAGATCTGCTGTGTGCCACTGACCACGCGGGCGTCGGACAAGCAGCACGCTGGGTTTACTGCCTGCGAGTAAACACTCTGGGGGCCACAGAGAAGCTGCTGATCTGGACTAAGGAGGGAATGGCAGGACGGAGTGCCAGGACCTCTTGGGGTGCTGGTCCCCTGAGCGAAGACTGGCACCTGCTGGCACCTGGTCTTGGGGAAAGCTCTGGAAAGGCTGCCACACTTACTGAATACATCAGTTTTTGTCAGATTGGCTTACTAAAAATTTAAAAAGCCCAAGTACTACGTTGCTTGAGAAAACTCCATTTTGTCCAAAGGACAGGTGGTCACAGTGCACTTTTGGTGAGCTGTCCTTGAACCGAAGCCCCAGCATGACGCTGCCAAGGCAGACAGGAGGCCATGGCCATGATGCTGTCGTGGAGACAGTAAGTCGCTGCTCCCCTTCCTCACAGCGGAGCCCGGGCCCCGAGCAGGGAGATGCACCAGCTAAGGGCAAGGGAAGGAAGGCGAGGGAAGGAGGGTGCAGCGTGGCTGGCGAGGGTTCTGGGGCTCACCCGCATCTTGTTGTTGACCAGGTCGAGCACGGCGTTGTAGGGGATCCTGTCCAGGGGAAGGCTGGCCAGCCACTCCTGCAGCATCTCCAACAGCTTCTTGACTGGCGGCCGTCCAGGGAACAGCTGCATGAGGAAGGAGCCACCTGAGAGCTACAGACCCAAACCCGGGCCCGCCCCCACCGCGTGGGGCACAGCACCTCCAAAGACAAGCACTCCATCCGCAGAGGGGCTGAACCTAGGACGGGGCCTCTCAGAACTCGGGTTTCTCTGATGGGAGGCAGGAAACCCAAGGGGCCATGGGGTGGGCATCTAGCCTGCGCCTCTCCCCAGGACAGCCTGTGCCCACGGCCATGCCTTTCTCCAGCCTGTGCCTGCAGCTCACCCACCTGCGCCCACGGCCTCGCTCCCGCCAGGTGACAGGCAAGGTCACGGTGTGTGACTCATCATGGAGCTGGCGGGGGCTTGCTGATTTATTCTGCCTTCCTCACGAGGAGCTGTGCTGACCCCGCCTGCCCGCCCGCTGGGCTTCCCCTCTGCCGTCACTGACTGTGTGAAGGGCGCGCGGCAGTGCACATGCGCCGGCAGCCGGGGCTAACTGCCTATGGGCTTGTGTGGGCCGTGAGGCTGGCCGACATCAACACAGCTTGGGGAGGCGTCTGGCTGAGAAGATCCCAGGGCTCTGTCTTTTTAGGAGAAACTCTGATCAGCTGCTGCACCACAAACTGTGCAAAACATAGGCTACCGAAGGAGCTCCGAAAACCCAAGCTGAAATCTCACGGGTGGCAATGCCAGACCAGAAACGCCAGCCACCAAAAGAGCTCCTCAAACCCGAGCTGAAGCTCACAGGTGGCGATGCCAGACCAGAAACGCCGGCATCTTCAGCTCAGTCCAATATATTTTCTCCCGTGTAGGTTAAAAAGTACCATGATTAATTTACCAGAATCAAATTTATTTTGGACATCCAAGTAAACTTCAGAAAAATATTAAGAATAACTTATTAATACCCTGGCCTCAGGAGTTACCCAGAGTACAAGTGTAAAAGCTCCAAGCCTAACTAGACTAAGGGGAAGACGGAGAAGCAGGGAGAGGAGAGCAGGTCTGCCTAGCGACAGCTGTGCGACTCCAGCGAATTAGCTGGCCGGCGGCCACCACCACTAAGAGCCACACTGTCCTCCACTAATATGATGGACAGATTAGCAGGACACTTTCTTAAAGGAAATGAGGCCAGATAGAGATTTCTGAACTCTGGATGGCACCGTGGGGGAAAAACCTGCCTGGGCAATGTTCATGCATTCATCGGAGGCACCTCCAGTCCTTCAAGGTTTCCCGTACTTTTCACAAATCACTTTGTAAGTAAACTCTATCCAAAGTGCTGACTATAAATTATTCTATCATGCATCTTATTTTTGGCAAGAGAAATATTTTAAGCCTAAGCCTTCTTGTCATTTAGACAGTAACAAGCAACCGAGCTCATGGAGTTACACCTGGCCACCTCCCTGGCTGGTCCTCTTCAGCCTGACCCTGGGCACAGCCAGGCCTGAGCTCTGTTGGGTTGCATCTCTGCCTGCTCCTGGTGACCCCCTCAGTGGTCTCAGACACCACATCTGTGCTGGTGATGGTGCTGAGCATGAAGCCCTCAGGACCCCTCCCTGAACCTGGCTGGCGGGGCAGATGCACACCCCACCTGGATCTGCACAGCCCTTGCCTCTCCCTCTCCCGCAGCCCCCGTGCAGCGCTCCTCTGAGAGCCAGCTGAGGTGTGGGCCTCCGCTCCCTCCTCCATCTACTCTCCAGGCAGCCAGAGCTGGGCTTTTCCAGCAGGTGCTCGGCTCATGCCCCCGCCCCTCTCTACACCCACCGCCCCAGCCCCAGTGCTGGGAACAGCATTGGACGCAGGAGGCACTCGGGAAATGGGTGGAATGAGTTGGGGCGCGGGCCTGGGCGACAAAGCAAGGTGGAGAGCACCTCAGCGGAGCTGGCGGAGCCCCCGCAGTGTCCGACGCCCCCCAGGGCCCACTCTGTGCAGAGCCAAATTCCCACATGCAGCCCAGACCAGCACCGTCCCAAACCTTGGCCAAGACAGTCACAAAGTCCTTGAGCGTCTTCAGCTCTGCTCCGGCCAGGGACTTGTGGGCTGCCAGCTCCACCCGCAGGAGGTAGTGTAGCCCTGACTCCAGGTCCGCCGTGTACAGCTTCGACCTAGGACGGGATATGGCAGTGTCAGGGAATGCCCAACCTTTCCCTCCACAGCAAGCCTCCCTGTCCTGGCTCCTCCCCACGGACTCCCAGGGCCCCTGGGAGGGCTCCTGAGCAGCCCTCAGCGGCTGGGGTGGGTTTCTGAGTAAACCCGCCCTGCAAGCACGCAGCCTTCAGTCTACACGCACTGTCTCCGGGGGCTTCAGTTCAAGAGGAACACTTGCTTGTCAAATTCTCTCCAAACCACGATTTCTGAATTTTCTTCTTTGTTTGGCTTTTCAGGCAAGGGAAGCGATTTTTTCCTCACATCTGGCAATGACTTCAAATAAGACGCAAAGAAGGCCCGCAGAGGCTTCACGCTGTGAGAGAGGGGAGGGCAAAGGTGAGAAGAGCCTCCTTTATAAAATCCTAAAGTAGGAGCCGTGGCATTCAGGACAGCTCTGGGCCACCCCTTTCATCCTTCGGGCATTTACTGGGGCATGGGAGTCAGTGGGAACAGCTGACACCCCGCCTGGGCTCCGGCTGAGCTTCCACCTGGGGGATAAGAGGAGACACACCAAATCCACAGATTTACAACCAGTTCCAGTTGTAATAAGTACTATGACTCATTTATGTTTGGGGGGACCTTAAGGCGTTTTGTAAAGCTGGGTTGGGCATCTGCCAAGATGAGCTTTATTCTGACTGCGATTTCCAACATGCCTAAGAGCCTTCACCGACGCGCCCACAATCTGCCAGCCCTGAGTGAGGCATCTGGAAGTCGGGGCCTGGGGTGGACGGCAGCCCCTCCCTGATGTCAGGCCCCTGAGCTCCCTGCGTGCCCACCCTGTGTGGACAGGGTGGAGCTGAGCCCCCTGTGTGCCCACGCTGTGTGGACAGGGTGGAGCTGCCTTCTGAGGACACCCTCAGTGCCATTATTGAGCACTTCAGTGTGACGTGGAGCTTGTTTCCAAAGACAGAATGTAGCAGTGATATTTGCAAAAATATTAAAATATCTATAAAAATATTAACATTGACACTAAGAAGTTGTCTAGATGATACTTTTAACACTAAACAAACATCTGGCAGTGGTTCAGGCCACTCTGCCAAGTGCAGTGCTGTGCCCCAGGCCTGGAAAGGGCCACCTCGTTGGCAGAGCCGGGCCCCCAAGCACTCAGAGCATCTCCCAACAAGCTCAATGGCCTCTGTGGTTACCCTGAATTCCAGCTTTATCTTTTTTATTTTCACTCATTTATCTATTTTTGAGACAGGATCTTGCTCTGTTGCCCAGGCTGGAGTGCCGTGGTGCAATCTCAGCTCACTGCAGCCTCAACCTCCTGGGTTCAAATGATCCTCCCACCTCAGCCCCCTGAGTAGATGTGGCCACAGACACACTCCACCACACCTGGCTAATGTTTTATTTTTCATAGGCTGGAGTCTCACTATCAACCTGGGCTGGTCTCAGACTCCTGGGCTCAAGTAATCCTCTCATCTCAGCCTCCGGAAGTGCTGGGATTACAGGTGTGAGCCTGGCCTCTTTTTCGAAAGGAAAGAAAAATACTTCAGAAACTGCGGCGTTCTGGGCTTCTGTAAGGCGCCCTCTATGCCCCAGTCGATCTTTGAGGAGGCTGAACTGGAAGCCCCAAGAGACAGGAAACACGTCCTATCTTCTCACTGCTGTGTCCCTGCACCTCGGAGCACGGCGTGGTGAGTCACCAAGAGCCGCAGAGTCAACCGTGGCTAAACCAGCACATGCTGGAAGGCTGCAGGTGCTGCGACTTCAGGCCAGGGGAAGGGGCCACCCAGTGTAGGGCAGGCTGGCTTCACACTGTCCTTCTCCCCAAGGTGAGGAGGAGGCCGGGGCCTCTCCAGCCTCAGGACGTTACTTAACTTTCTCAACCATTTTTCATTTTCTTTCTTTTTTTTGAGATGGAGTCTGACTCTGTCGCCCAGGCTGGAGTGCGGTGACAGGATCTCAGCTCACTGCAGCCTTGACCTTTGAGGCTCAAGTGATCCTCCCACCTCAGCCTCCTGAGTAGCTGGGACTACAGTGGCACACCACCAGACCTGGCTAGGCTTTTTTTTAGTATAGATGGGGTCTTACTATGTTGCCCAGGCTGGTCTGGAACTCCTAGACTCAAATGATTCACCTGTGCCCAGCCTCATTTTTCTCACTGTTCTTTTTCTAACCTGATTCAAGTTGTTTACTTTTTCATTGGGCTTATCCGAGGGGCACACGGGCACTCCACGCGGAGGCGAAGGGCTTGCCAAGGTTCTGCAGTTCTTAGAGAAAGAGCAGAACATGAGGGGCAGGGCCTGGTGCCCACCCCTATTTCTCATTCTGCAGAGGTGGGCACGTGGGCTCGTCTGCCAGCCCCAGACACAGACCAAACTGCATCCCAAGAGTCCACCCAGAGCAGGGTTTGAGGAGCATCTGCTACTCCCAAAGCCCCAGCCCAGCAGCCCTCATGCATGTGCTGGTTTAGCCACGGTTTCCTCTGCAGCTCTTGGTAAGTCACCACGCCAGGCTCCTCCTAGGTGCGGGGACACAGCAGTGAGAAAACAGAAATCCACGAAAACACAGCACAGATCAGCAATACCCAAGGGCTGAGAGCCAGGGCCCAAATCTGCCCAGGGAAGCGGGGCGGAGGGGCCAGGGCTCCCCGGATCTCACACCAGACTTGCACTGTCTACTCGGAGCCTCTGTCCGGTAACTCCGCACGGCACGGGGTTCCCAGACCCCACCCGGGCACTCACACGTTAATCAATCCATGCGACCCATTTGGGTAGATCAGGTAACACGAAGGGACTGAAGAAACACCAAGTTTCTCCAGAAATGCTTTGTCTCCGTCCAGCGCTCGGGTCACCACGATGCTTTCATACGGGATCAGGTCTAAGATCACCTGGGGGATGAGAACACAATGACACTTCCACAGGGGCTGGCAGTTTCTCAGAAAACACGACGTGCAGATACATGGCCTTGCAGGGAACCTTTCACAAAAGGGCATGAAGTCTGTCCCCCTGCAGGCAAGACCCTCACTCAAATCTTCACTCTCATTGCACTTTGAGGCAACTGACGGCACACACGCCATGAGCAGAAACCACGGTCTTATTCGGCAATTTTACAAACCCATCAAAGAAAACACTTATCCGTGAATTTGCACTTGACTTTCTAAAACCAGCGCGCCCCCCACAACACTGATACTGGTCAAGTGAGTCCCTGCACACAGGAGCCACACCCCACGGCCTCGCACTCCTGTCCCGCGTGTGGAAGCTTCATGGCCGGGGCAGCAGGCCTCGTGCTGCCGCTCCTCCCCAGCCACCCTGCTCCTGTCTGGTTCGCTCAGGCTGAAGGGGCAGCAACAGGGTCTCCGTGGCAGAGAGACCACAGGAGTGGCATCTCAGGATTTTGGAAGAAACCCCGCGTGTGCCACCACCACATCGGGCGTACGTCTTTCCTTCTCTTAACAGAGCAACAAAAACAGCTGCTCCTCAAACCAAGGGCCCTGGCTAAAGGTGTGAACTGGGCGCCCCGAGTGGCCGTGCCTCTCCTGAGCTGGGTGTGTCCGCGAAGAGCTGATCGCTACTCTGGGGCCACACTGGTCTCTGGTCTGGGCCATGCCGTGACTCTGTGCTGAAGAGCACTCCTCCTGCACGAGTGGAGCCTGGCTGCCCCGAACGCACCAGCATGCCAGGCAGGTAGGGGAGCGTGCCTGGCACCAAGACGGGCCCACACCCACCTCTTCTCGGGGGAACACCTGCCTCTGGTCTGCGTGTGTGGAGGCCCCGCCTGAGACAGCAAGGGCACGAGGGGCCTTGGGACAGGGGTGAGGGGTCTGGGAGAGCCACACACTGCTAGCGGTTCCTCAGCCCTCCACAGAGAATCCTGGCCAACCATCTGGCGGCAGCCTGGCGTCACCATCAAACCTGGAGGGGGCGGTGCTGGGGTGCCAGGAGGGCAGCCAGGGCACAAAGCGAGACGGTCACAGTGCAGGTGTCTGCAGCTGCCTTCCCAAGTGCGTCTCCAAAAGCCCTCGCAGGGGCAAAGCTGTTTCCTACGTTCACCACAAGGCCCCCCCCCAGTGGGCGAACGCATGTGCGGTGAGGCCTTTCTCTCGTCTCCGGGAAGACTGTCAGCAATAATGACTCTCTGTGAGCTGCCCCTGCACCTGGTCCCTGGACCTTATTTAGACTTGGCCAGAAGCAAGGCTTCAGAACTGTACGTGTGAAATCAAAGTATGACGATAGCAACGATGTTTTACAGAATCTTGGATTTGGCAAAAATGTTGAGAGTTCAGAATACGGCAACGAAAAAAATCTTAGTAATAATGCGTACAAAATACAGAATGACCTCAAGGTGAGCTGGGCGTGTCATAAAAATGAGATCTTCTGCAAAGCCCCCTCTTAGTTTCAAACCTAGGGTTAGGCCACCTTCTGAACCCCTCCCACCGCCAAGCTCATTCATCCTAACAGTCTTCTCCAGACACCAGTGACTTTGCTGAGTAACATTAACTAAGCTTCTGATAATGAACAAGACCTAAAGCCACGGACAGGACATGAGACGCCGACACAGTGACCGGCACCCGCAAATCTCATCACAGATCCACCGCCAACCCCAATCACACCACGTGTGACACCTGGAGCCCACACAGAGGCCGTACCTCCCGTCCAAGGTAGGAGCTGTTGCTTTCAAAGACAATGGCCACGTAATGGCTGCCACGGTTGTCAAGAAGGGAAAGAACATCACTGGGCCTTTCAAGAGGAAAAAAAGAGGCTTTTAGTGCCGTCAACAGCAGCGAGTTGGCCACCACACCCCAGTGGCCACATCACTTAATAGAAACCTATTACGTTTCTTGCACGGTTCAACATGAGTCTAACGGCCGCCTTCTTCATGGAACTACTCACTGAATGGGGTCTAGGGGCGGGCAGGCAGGGGGCCGGCTTCCCTCCGTGTGGTTCTGCAGGAAGTCAATCATCGTCTGTCTGACTGTTCGCAGCTCTCGGTCAGGTCCTGCCGGAAGCACACCAGGGTCAGAGCTGTGTGTGCGGCTGTCCTCGCGGGGCAGGCATACACCCAGGGACAGCAGCCCCGTCCCAGCCTGGGGCCCAAAGACAGCAGGGTGCAGGTGGCAGCAACATGTGCAATCCCAATGGGTATGCCCAATGCCACCCACAGGCGTGGTACAGACAGCGCTGGATTCACACGACTGGAGACCACACAGCAATGAGACAAGCATGGGTGGGCCACAGGGACAGGCAACAGAGGCAGATGGCAAGACACGGCACTGCGAGGAGCAGGCCAGGCGGCTCCACCGGGTCACTCACAGGCAGAGCTCCCCCAGGGCGCGGCGAGGAGCAGGCCAGGCAGCTCCACCGGGTCCCTCACAGGCAGAGCCCCCCAGGGTGTGGCCTGTGGGGTCTGATCACACTCTGGGCGATGCTCGCCTGGGTGGGATCGTTTGTAAAAATTCATCGGGTGGGTACATGTGATCTGTGCACATCTCCAAATATTTTTACAATAAAAAATTTACTCTGAAAAAGTTTTTACTACAATACTTGCCAAGCAAGGCAAAGCACAAAATGAAAATTTCTCTTTGAAACTATTAATATCTGGACTCTTAAGGGAAAGCAGGCAGGAAGGTCAGCAGAGGGAAAGGTGCTGACCCAGGCTGGGAGCTCCCCAGGCTCTGGGACCGTGTGTCTTTAGCAGGTTTATGAGGGAATCTCAGGGGCTAAAATACAATGCTTATGTCCTTACCTTTAAAACTTTCTCCAGTTGTAAACTCCTTTGTAAATGCTTTAAAATACTAAGAGGAAAAACACAGAACAAGTAAGAGGCAGCCTTGCATGGGCATCTGCATGTGTTTAAGCAACAAAACGCCCGTCACCCTAGAGGGAGCTTTACTCAATTTCCTTCGGAAAGTTTTCATAAATTGATGACAAACCACACGCTTCTCCGTGTCTTTGTGCATATTAATGTTTCCTGTCAGATTTACGAGGGGGCTAAGGTTAGCTCCAATCAGCATTCCCATCATTTACATTTTCTGACCCAACAGGGCTAGAAGCAAGACAGTTTAACTGGGCTGGAATCATAAAAGACACCGCTCTCTGGGACTTGGTAGTGAGCGTATGTCTTAATGGTTAGCTGTAACGTTAGCTGTAACAACACAGAGGATCTGCAGGAGGAGGAGACACCACGCAGTATCTCTGAGTGGATGATAAGGTTCTTATGTTAACATTAAAAACTTTCTTCATCAAAGGGTACGTTAAAGACAGCGACGAGACAAGGTTACAGGATGGCGGAGATGAGGTCGGTAAGAAAAGCACCGGCCAGCTAAGAGGGAAATGTGCAGATGACAGGAAGACACTTCACCCATGACACCCACGGCCCACAAAGCCAGAGGTGCTGGCACTGCAGCCGCCAGGGAAATGCAAACGAAGCCGCCAGTGCTTCCTGCTGCACTGCTCCCTGGGCGAGCACGAAACTGCCTGACGCTACTGGCCCTGCAGGTCTGTTGTGCACAGACCCGGTTCGCGGCCCAGTGGCTTCTCTCCCAGCCTCAGCTCTCCCCGTGCCCGGGAATGCGCACAGCAGCGCCGTTCAAAGCCACCAAAGCCCGGAAGAGCCCACACGCCTGGCAACGGGGGGTTCTGGTTCTCAGAGTGATGTCACTGGACAATCCCATCCAATGAGCATCGTAGTGGATCTGGGCAATGTCCCATTAAGTAACAGAAAGAGGGCCCGAAAGTTTACATACAGCACAGTGTGACCTGTGTCTGAAGCGAAATCAAAATACAACAGGAAGCCATGCTGACGTAATCACACGCAGAGGCAGGCAAGCAAGCGTGCGACACAGGCCCCGAGAGGCCCTGGGGCAGGGCTGACACCGGTGCCGCCCAGCGTGGCACCTGTTGGGGCAGGACCACAGGTGCTGCCAGCACAGTGAAAACAACAGCCCCCAAAATACAAGCGAAGCCACCATGACATGACACCACACCACAGAGCAAGGCACCAGGGCTGACAAGGACGGAGTTTTACTCAAATTGACAAAGCTTCCCAGGAAGTGGGCCCAAGGCGCCCATGTTTCTGGAGATGTCCATGTCAAGGCACGCAGGAGGCAGTGGCACCCGCGGGTACACACATGCTATGCACGGGCCTGCAACACGGTCACAGGCACCTCCGCCCCCTAGTGGGAGCAATGGGCACAGCCTTGTCTGCAGGGCTGACTTTGGCTGGGGAAGGCAGAGGCCCTGTGCCTGTGTGTGCGTGTGTGTGTGTGCATGAGTGTGCATGTGTGAGAGCCCCATGGTACACGGACCACACGCGTGGCTTCAGGCTGGGGTGCCAGCCCTCGCACTCCCGGTCTCCTTGTGACCCCTGGCCGTGCAGGCTGCAGGGGGTCTTTTCACACATCCCCTCCATGTGACCGGGTCTGTGTGAGCGTGGACAGTCCCACAGACACTTCCACAGCATAACAGGGTGGAACAAGAGCTGCCTCCACCAAACATCAGCTCCTACAATTCCTACGAAGTTCCAAGGAGAGAGCCAGAGAAGCCGAAAACACAGGCACTATGATGTGGCGAATTTCAACAGACAAGCAGCCGCGTGGTACTCACCCGGAAGGTGGGGTAGAAGGTGAATTTCAACGGACAAGCAGCCGCGTGGTACTCACCCGGAAGGTGGGGTAGAAGGTGAATTTCAACGGACAAGCAGCCGCGTGATACTCACCCGGAAGGTGGGGTAGAAGTGGATGTCGTAGTCATGGCACACGGCCTGGTTCTTCTCTTCCATGCAGTCCAGAGCTGCGACGCGGATGGCACTGGCCCAGTCTGAAAAGCAGGAGCATGACCTTCAGTGTGGTGAGCACTGGACTCCCGGGAAGCCCAGGACCCAGCAGTCCCCACTCCAGGCTGCAGCCACCTGCGAGACCAGCCCACCTGCCCCCTCTAGGTCATTAGTTAGGCCCTCACTACACAGAGCGTCTATGTGGAGCTAGGAGAGAGAACTCCACCAACAGCACGATGCCTCTCCTACCACAGATGGTCACAGTACAAGCGGATTTGTGCTGAACCTGCACATCACGGAGCAGGGACAAGGCTGTGGGCCCCTAATTAAATGACACCCTGATGGATGAAAGCGCTGGTAACAGAAGCGGCTGTCAGCGGCCGGCACTTAGTCAGGACAGCAAGCAAGTACGTGCAGATTAATCAGATACGGTCCAGGCTGTTTGGCAAAAACATTCCCGTGTTCTCACTCCAGCGAGTACTGGCAGCATCTGAGCAGGGTCTTTCAAGGCAAGGATGCGTGCACAGACACATGTGAAGTGGTTTCCAACACCATCCCAGACACTGCCCGCAAACCCTGGAACACCTATGCCATTTTGGGGAGGCTAAAAGGAACCATAAATTTTTTTGTTCCTATCTCTAAAGTTTTTGCTATGGAAAATTTCTAACATGCAAATAAAATAGAGATAAAAATGTAACAAATCCCACACATTCTACCTCTTGGATCAATAATTATCAGCTCAAGGTGAATCCTGTTTTGCCAAAGTCTCCACCCACTTTCAGAACTGTCCCACAACAAATCTCAGCACGTCATTTCCACACAAAACCCACCAGGCTTTGCCTCTGAAAGATGAAGGCTCTCCACTGGGCATGGTGGCTCATGCCTGGAATCCCAGCACTTTGGGAGGCCGAGGCGGGCAGATCGTTTAAGCTCAGGAGTTTGAGACCATGGTAAAACTCTGTCTCTAAAAAAAAATACAAAAAATTAGCTGGGCGTTGGTGGCGCACACCTGCGGTCCCAGCTACTAGAGAGGCTGAGGTGGGAGGACCACTTAAGCCCGGAAGGCACAGGCTGCAGTGAGCCGGCGACAGGGGGAGGCTCCACCTTAAGAAAAAAAAAAAAGTCCCTATTTGTTCGTTTAAAGTTTGTTTGAATCAAGATCCCAGCGAGGCTTGTTGGTTACTGCTGGTGGGTCCTGGCACTTTCCTTCTCTGGGTTTGACTGACAACATCCCGGACTCCTGGCATTTCTGTAACAGGGCACTCAGATCTAGATTCTTGTCTGATTTGTTTGGTGAGATTACTTTGTAGGTAGTGGAACATGCTTCCACCCAGAGGCAAGCGACGCCTCTCTCCTTAGTGATCACGACCTAAATGCATTAATGCACCAGGGCTGCAGTGAAATGGTGACGTGTCATCTCTCACCGTTTGCTCATGATGAGCTGGGACAATTCTGTAAAGAGAGACCTGCCCTCACTGCAACCCAGCGGAACGACTCACATGAGGAAGGGGAGTGCCTGGCTCGTGCTTCAGTCACCAGTATCAAAGTCATGGTTTCCGAAGCTGACCAGTGAGGTTTTCTTTTTAAAAGATTTGTGTTCTTCCTCTGGGATGTAAAAATTGCACTGCCAACAATTCACAAATATTTCCTGGCTCCTCACTCTGTAGGGGTCCTTCCAGGCCCTGAGACTTTGAGGGGACAGCCTAAAGGGGCACCACTGGGTCAAGGGATAGGTGCTGGCTATCCTGGAGCCTGGAGGCCTCAGCAGAGTCGGCAGTGTGGCAGGGCACGCCGCACCGTGGGAGAGGCAGGTGCAGCGGCGAGACCCAGGCGCCCAGCAAACGGACCTGCCTGGAAGAATGGAGCCAGCCACGTGGGGTGCTGCCCTGGCACAGCCTTGTGACCAGAAGCCCAGTGATTTCTGAACGGGAGGGAACGTTATGTCTGCCTGTCACTGAGATACTGATGAGGCTCTTTGTTGCCTTGTATTCTGATTCTGACCACTTGTCTAAATCAATGATTCCACTACAAATCATGTAAAAAGAGTAAGAGTCTTTTCTGAGAGCGAGCTATGATCTCAAACTCCAGAGGTTCTGTTAAAAGCATGCCTGGAAGAGACGGAACATATCACCAGACTCTGTACAAATATGAAGGCTTGTGTGTGTTAGCGGTTCAGACTGCTATTTTTCTACGTAATATACCACAGCTCTGTTTAAGATACTGGCCTTTTCTCTCTGTAATTTAAAAACAAAAAAGAAAGAAACCTCTTTCAGAAACAATGACCAAATACCGTTCCCGCTTACGCTGGCTAAGTGAAACCAATTCATGTTTTGAGGCCACTTTCAGTGGATGAGGGAGAAGCGACACGAGCTCTCTGCATCCCCGGCCACTCCTTCCCCAAGCCTCAGACCACATGGAACTGAGGAAGAAGGGTTCATGCTCTCACCCAGTCAGCGCAGCAGACGGCAGGGGACGCGGAAACAGGAGGTGCTCCCAGCAGCCCCGCCGTGGGCAGCTCACGGGCGGACCCCTCCACAGCCCCGACTCCTTAGCCCGTGCATCCTGGCGAAGTGTCTCATTTCTGTGGCCTTTTATCTGGCTCACAATTCCACATGGTTTCATTCTGTTTATTGCGAATTTCTATAACACATTTTTATTCCACACTTTTTTTAAAAAAAGCACCTTTGTGCCCAGAAAGAACATGTAAGAAAACAAAAAGTTGCTCTGAGAGCCCAGACTGCACACACAACAGAATCACGGCAGTGTGACATCATCAAGCCGGCCTAGAAACAGCAAAAACAAAAGATGGGAAGAAGAAAACGTTCCAAGATGTTTGCCAGGATTTGGTTTTCACGGTGGGATCTGGTCCCATTTGTGGTTTCTCAGATTTGTCTTAGGGCATGTTACCTACACAAACAAACACACAGCACACATCCCCGCTGCCCCAGGCACTTGCTGGCCACATCACACCCTGCCCTCCTCTGGCCACCTCTCCTGCATTTTTCCTAGTTTCTATCTTCCCGCGGATCTTGGTACAAGGTGGCAACACAGCGCCCTGCACAGAGGCCGTGGAACTCTCCCGGCACCTCAGGTGAAGGCCGCTTGGACAGTCTGGGCCCAGGCCAGGTGGTGCTGCTCTTTTTAAATAACCCTCCTGGCCGGGTGTGGTGGCTCACGCCTGTAATCCTAACACTTTGCGAGGTCAAGGCAGGCAGATCACGAGGTCAAGAGATAGAGACCATCCCGGCCAACAATGGTAAAACCCCGTCTCTACTAAAAATACAAAAATTAGCCGGGCGTGGTGGTGCGTGCCTGTAGTCCCAGCTACTTGGGAAGCTGAGGCAAGAGAATGGCATGAACCCGGGAGGAGGAGGCTGCAGTGAGCCAAGATAGCGCCACTGCACTCCAGCCTGGCGCCAGAGCGAGACTCTATCTCAAAAAACCCTAAAATTAAATAACTCTCCTGAATCTCAGGCAGCGCTAGAGAGAATGTGAAGAGTTCAAATGTGGCCGGTGGGAATGGCTGTCAGCCCTGCAGTAAACAACTCTGTTACACCTGGAATGCAGAATCCCAGGTGCCAAAGGGCTGAGCCCAGGAGGAACAGAGGCATGATCCGACCCAGGCCTCACAACTGCTCTGATTCCTGTGCCCCACTCCCAACAAGCTCATCCACTGCAGGGCGCTGCCCAAAAACACATGAGCCTCAGTAGTCAGCCTCTGTGATGGCATCCTCATCACGTCGGGCCACAAATCCACCCTGTCACTGGCTCTTCACAGGCTGTCTCCAATGAGGCTTCAGATTCCCAAGACCAAATGTCTGCTGGTTGTTTCTACCTGTTACTCTTCCATGATAAGCAAGTAAACATTCAAATCAAGACTTAAGTACATAATTCTAACATTCTGAACCGAGCTGGAAGGCGCCTGGGAGAGTCCCAGCCTCCGGAGGATCCGCCAGACCCAGCACTGCTCCGCTCACTTGTCCCCTCCTCTCCCCTCCAGCCATGCACAGGCCTGACCTCCGTCCCACCACCCCTGGGCCTCTGCCCTGTCTCCTCCCTGGTGGAACTCTTTCCACTGATCTGTTCCTGGTTGCTTTGCCATCTATTTCATGATTTGAACACAGGTAACACCTCAGCGAGGACTTCCCTGACCCCCTGCCCAGGCCTAGTTTCACTGGCAGGAAAAGCCTCCGGCCGGCCTTGTTTCCATGGGAAGTAAATTTACACAGCCCTTTACAGTTGACAAAGCTTTCTGACCAAGTTACCTACCATGGGAGTGGCCTGGTGACAAACGCAGGATCCTACAGACGGGGAAACTGATGCTCGCGGAGGCCGAGGAAGGCTCCAAAGTCCATCAGGTCCGCATAGCACACACCTCGAGCGTGGAGGGCAAACGTCCTAACAAGCGTGCCCGACTCCGACTAGCGTGTGACCAGAATACGCCCCCATCCTACCGTGGCGAATGAAGACTCCCCGTCACGCAGGTGGCATGCTGCAGCCCAAATATGCATCAGCTACGCCCTGAGGCAAATACCTGTGGAGGAATCATTCCACCAACTCCCTCACAAAGGCTCCCGCAGGACACGCTGCCTCCTTCAACATGTAGAAAACCAAGGCTTTGCAAAAGCAAACGATCTTCATCTTCCCAACATATTTCACACCGTCTCTCCACTAGACCAGAGGGCTCTGCCCTTGGAAGGCAGGGATCCGTGTCCAATCAACCTGGCGGCCCATCCCCACACACAGGAGGCCCCTGGCCAGTGCTCAGGGGCTTGCGCGAAACGACGCGGCGGAAGGGCAGTGCCCCTCACAGCCCCACACTGATCGCTCCTTACCCAGCCCGCTACCATGGCCTCCGTGCAGTTTCTTCAGCCCTTAATGCTTTGGAAGCACCCAGACCCACCTTATTCCTTTTGAGCTTCCATCAAAGGCTGTGGTGTGAAAGTCACCGCCCCTACTTGGCAGATGAGGACACCGAGCTCCAAGTCCTCAGAGGCCGAGAGAGGGAGAGCGAGCCTCAGGGCCGGCACTCCGCCCCCTCCACCCCCTCCACCCCCTCCGCCTGCTCCGCGGGTCCCGTCTGCCAGGCTCTCCCAGCGAAGAGAAACCTCTGCTCTGGAACTGTCCCACCCACTGACCCTCAGACACATAAACAGGGAGGCAGAGGAAACTAAGGAAGTCCTCACTTCATGTCACTGACAGGCTCCTGGAAACGGTGGCTTGAAGCGGAAGGACACATAACAAAACCAGTTTTTTTTCTCTCATCCACGTTATAAGGAAATGACGTTGACAGAAATGTCGTTATCTGAGGACCTGCCGTCTTCCTTGCACTTCGCGTGGCAGTTTGCAGGAACCGTTGAGGCTGTGCAGTGAGCGCTTTCCGCACAGGGCGGGCAGCCTCCCTCACCTCCTGTCCCCTCCTCTTCGTGACACATGGGAAGGGGTCACCTTGACCAATATGTCTTTAAACTGCGCGTGTCCACTTAAATACGCACGTTTTCAACAAATGTATGGGGAATTTTTGGGAGATATGTGACAATTTGAAAAAACTTGCAGATGAGCCACACGGCCTAGAAATATCCAAAAAATTAAGAAAAGGCATGTCATGAATGCAGAAACCATATGTAGATGCTGTTTTATCATTTACTACCACAAAATATATACAAATCTATTATAAAAAGTTACAATGCATCAAAAGTCACACACGCAAAACTTACAGACCACACACAGCACCATTCACAGTACAGAGAAAGGTAAACCACTGTCAGGATACAGCGTAAGTCGGGGCCTGGAGGCTCATGGCTATAATCCAAGCACTTTGGGAGGCTGAGGCCGGTGGATCACTTGAGCCCAGGAGTTTAAGACCAGCCTGGGCAACATAGGGAGTCCCTGTCTCTGCAAAGAATTTTAAAATTAGCCAGGCACGGTGGTCCCAGCTACTTAGCAGGTTGAGATGGGAGAACTACTTGAGCTCAGGAGGTCAAGGCTGCGGTGAGCCGAGATTGCACCACTGCACTCCAGCCCGGGTAGAGTGAGACCCTGTCTCAAAAAAAAAAAAAAAAAGAAAATCATGGAGGAGAAAGGACATCTGCCTGAACAGGTATTTTTATGCAGGCGAAAGTGCCCTATTAGGGAAAAAATGCCACAGAGGACATGAATTAGGAAGGAAGAGGAGCGAGCACCGGTTGGGAGAGGCTGACTCTGCTGTTTGTGCACATGCTGCCGGGTATATCGGCAGGACTGCCCTTAGCTATAAAGCCGCTAACCCTGAGCCTCGAACAAGAAAGACAAACAGCAGCTGCCAGTCTTCTGGTTGCACGAGAAGGCCTGGGCAACGAGAAACACTTTTCCAGATGCTTTGTCCCTGAAGCCAGGAAGTACCTTCCAGTAAGGGACTGCCTTTTACAGTGATTTCATCTTGCTGAATGCCCCTGGCCACGAAGAACTCATGAGTTCAACACCGAAGGCTTCATCAGTCTACCTGCTCCCCAAACACAATGAGCCTTATTCTAGATCTGGGGTCCTAAGGCCCTTTAGGGCTCATTACACAGTCCTCTCAGGACGGCCAACACGGTGGCAGAGAACCTCACAGAGGGAACATGATGACAGCTGGAAGAACTGCACCACTGAAGACGCCATCGTTGTTACAGGAAGAGCCGTGAAGGCTGTTGAGCCCACACAAACTCCCGCTGGAGAAAACCGTGTCCACAGGCTGCGTCTGACCTCACAGGATTTATGACAGAGCCAATCAAGGAAACCATGAGAGGTCGTGGATGTGGTCAAAAGGGTGGGGGAGAAGGGTTCCATGAGACGAATCGTGCAGCAACTCAAGAGAACAGAAGACGACACTGTGGAGCCAAGCGCCTCCTAACCAGTGCCAAACACAAATGCACCATCACCTGGCAGGACTCTCAACACTCGAGACGGCTTTTGCTTTCTTCTATGACACGGACCCTTTTCTAAAACAGGCACTAAAACTAAAGCAAACAGTGGAAGGAAGACTGGAACCACACAGAAACAGTTTAGAGAAATAAAAAGCAAGAAAGCCAGACAGAAGGCACGACGTACCTCCATGAAGTGACACGGAACACGCCTGCCTCCCCTCTACTGCCTCCACCTCCTCTCCCGCTGCCACCTGGGGCAGCCTGGCCAGGACAAAGGCCTTCACGAGGCTCCACCTGGGGCAGCCTGGCCAGGACAAAGGCCTTCACGAGGCTCCACCTGGGACACTTCCTGAGCAGAAGGCCTACTTCTCTTTTGTGCGACGATCTTCTCTAGCTTCCTTTACTGTAAGAACACAGTACGGAACACGTGTAACACACAGAGTTTGTGTCAATCGACTGTTTGTTACTGGTAAGGCTTCCAGTCAATGGTGGGCTATGAGCTCAGTTTTTGGGGAGTCGCAGGTTATATACACATTTTTGACTGTACAGGAGCTGGCACCCTCAGCCCCCAAGTTGTCTGAGGGTCAACTGCACACGTAACGGGAGTGCTGCCCTTCTAACTGAGCCCCTGGAGGGCCGCCCAGATGTCCGGCAGATGTCCCACACCTTTTCCAGCTCAGTGTTGACAACGCACCATCCTACAGCAACGGTGGCAAATTCTTTTTGGCCTGACAGAGACACTTAATGGAGAAAAAAGTGACAGAGTTCACACAGCCCCTTCAGGGCTAGCACGCTGGCACCCAGGAACCTTCCTGGGCGTGAGGCTGCTGTCACTAAGACCTTTCCTGTGGACCTCGCATCAGCAGGTGGAGACGGAAGCAGGGCCCTGGAGGAAGCCCCGATGGCCACCCCCGGCTTGGGAGCAAGGCTGGTCTCCACGAGGCCCCCCAGCTCCACTGCGCCCGCCCCAGCCTCATCGCGCCACACCCCAGCGACCACAGGCGAGTCTTGCTCTGTCATGTCCCCACACATCTGGACTGTGTGACCCCCGCTCCCTTTACCGGGCTCATTCCTATTTGCCTTCCAGGTCTCCATCCGAATGCCACTTCATCTGAGTCTACCCTGACCACTGTTCAACTGGCTCCCCCGCCCATGGCCCATGCTCAGCAGACCCTCCTTGCAGGTGGAGACCCAGCCAGGCAGCTTCACATCCAGCTCTGCTGCTTACTGGGTTTTGAGAATTGGGGCAAGTAACAATCTCTTCTTGCCTCAGTTGCTCCATCTGTAAAATGGAGATGCCAAGGAAGATCCATCTCACAAGAGCAGTGTGAGGATCGGCCGGGTCAAAGGCACGAGTGCTGGCACAGCACACCCCCCGGAGCAGGGCCAGGACCAACATGCCCACTCAAAGGCCACGTCCCCACGACGGCCACACCTGCAGGGACTGACAAGCATGTGCTGGGGATACAGGACCAGGGACACTGCTGGGCCCTTATGGGGAGTGACGACCAAGGAAGGAGAGAAGGAGAGAAGACAACTCAGGCTGGCAGAGCAGAAGGGGAGGCAGCCGCGGGAACACCTGGAGTCAGGGACACCGTCATACAGAAGACGAGGGGAAGCCCTGAGCTGGGCTCGGGCCGGTTCACAAGAGGCTGCAGATCTTGGTGCAGACTTTGTTCTTTGTCTCAACAGCCACGGGCAGCCACTGATGTGCGTGGAGAACTCATAAACACCACGACGTCTGAGTGAAGGAAGACAGTGGCCAGCGAGCTGGGTGGCCAGCAAGCATAGAGCGCTGGCATCAGCCAGAGCCCTGAAGACCACCTGCTCCCCTCTCCCTCGCGCTGGGTCATACCCAGGCGACCCGTGGAGCTCTGGTGGCTACAGAGGCAGCATGGCCCAGTGGTGGCCAAGGCTGAGCCGTCTCTTCTCCACATCCAAGACCACAGACTCTGGGCACACAGAAAGGCATGGCTCTCCGTCTCAGCACCTGCAGGCACTTCCTCTATGAACATTTTCACCAGCGACACTCTCTGGCCTCAGCTTCGGGAGGAACTGGGCTGTGGAGAGCAGTTTCCATCATAAGGATGATGTATGGAACTTCGCAGCCACCTTAGCTGAGGGAGCAGCCAGTCTCCCTCTGGGTCCGAAGTCACTGGCAGTCAGGGTCAGGGCCGGGATGGGGGCTGCACCCCACCAAGTCAACCCGGACCTCTCCCAGTCTAGACTCTGCAAGCCACCTGCCACCCACCACCTCCACTCAGCTGTCCCAGGCGTCATTACAACGCTCCTGACCCTCCACCTCCTCCCCACTACCTGCTCCGCACAGAAAGCCAGGTAGACAGCTCTCCTCCATGGGGCACCCGGAGACAGGACTGGCTGCTGCCCAAGGACAGAGGGCTGTGTGCCGGCCCCTGGGGAGACGCGCGGTGTGCGGAGATGGGGCAGATGCTAGGTGGCAATGGTGATGTTTCTCCTTCAGCCGGACTAGACGGATATTCACAGGTATCTGAAACAGGCCGCCCTCTGAAACAGGCCGCAGCTGCCAGCTTAAATAAAGGAGACAGAAAAAACCCACCTTGCTTTCCCTCGAGTTTTGGCCAATCTGAGGCTTTCCTCATGACAGCAGGAAGAGCCAGTGCTGCAGCATCACCCAAACCACAGGCCCCCTGGCCAAACGGGTGCTCCAAAACCCAGCGTGCACCCCGAGACTTACACGGGTGCACTCCACCTTGACACCTCTGATAAATAAAACACCGGGTGAATTCCCAGCGTCAGGAGTGCACATCTGAAGCCCATCCTTTGCCGGCGACACCTGGAGCCCGTCCTGGGTCTGTGTCACCTGGAGCCCGTCCTGGGCCGGCGTCACCTGGTGCCCATCCTGGGCCTGCATCACCTGGAGCCCATCCTGTCCCACACCTGGAGCCTGTCTTATGCCACACCTGGAGCCCTTCCTGGGCCGGCGTCACCTGGAGCCCGTCCTGTGCCACACCTGGAGCCCGTCCTGGGCCACACCTGGAGCCCGTCCTGGGCCACACCTGGAGCCCGTCCTGGGCCACACCTGGAGCCTGTCCTGGGCCGGCGTCACCTGGAGCCCGTCCTGTGCCACACCTGGAGCCCTTCCTGGGCCAGTATCACCTGGAGCCCATCCTGTGCCAGACCTGGTGCCCGTCCTGGGCCACACCTGGAGCCTGTCTTGTGTCACACCTGGAGCCCTTCCTGGGCCGGCATCACCTGGAGCCCGTTCTGTGCCACACCTGGAGCCCATCCTGGGCCTGCATCACCTGGTGCCCATCCTGTGCCACACCTGGAACCTGTCCTGGGCCGGCATCACCTGGAGCCCGTCCTGGGCCGGCGTCACCTGGAGCCTGTCCTGTGCCACACCTGGTGCCCGTCCTGTGCCACAACTGGAGCCTGTCTTGTGCCACACCTGGAGCCCATCCTGTGCCGGCGTCACCTGGAGCCCGTCCTGTGCCACACCTGGAGCCTGTCCTGGGCCAGCGTCACCTGGAGCCCGTCCTGTGCCGGTGTCACCTGGAGCCCATCCTGGGCCGGCGACACCTGGAGCCCGTGCTGTGCCACACCTGGAGCCCGTCCTGGGCCACACCTGGAGCCCGTCCTGGGCCACACCTGGAGCCTGTCCTGGGCCGGCGTCACCTGGAGCCCATCCTGTGCCACACCTGGAGCCCTTCCCGGGCCAGTATCACCTGGAGCCCATCCTGTGCCAGACCTGGTGCCCGTCCTGGGCCACACCTGGAGCCTGTCTTGTGTCACACCTGGAGCCCTTCCTGGGCCGGCATCACCTGGAGCCCGTTCTGTGCCACACCTGGAGCCCGTCCTGTGCCACACCTGGAGCCCATCCTGGGCCTGCATCACCTGGTGCCCATCCTGTGCCACACCTGGAACCTGTCCTGGGCCGGCATCACCTGGAGCCCGTCCTGGGCCGGCGTCACCTGGAGCCTGTCCTGTGCCACACCTGGTGCCCGTCCTGTGCCACAACTGGAGCCTGTCTTGTGCCACACCTGGAGCCCATCCTGTGCCGGCGTCACCTGGAGCCCGTCCTGTGCCACACCTGGAGCCTGTCCTGGGCCAGCGTCACCTGGAGCCCGTCCTGTGCCACACCTGGAGCCTGTCCTGGGCCAGCGTCACCTGGAGCCCGTCCTGTGCCGGTGTCACCTGGAGCCCATCCTGGGCCGGCGACACCTGGAGCCCGTGCTGTGCCAGCGTCACCTGGAGCCCGTCCTGTGCCACACCTGGAGCCCATCCTGGGCCGGCGTCACCTGGAGCCCGTCCTGTGCCACACCTGGAGCCTGTCCTGGGCCAGCGTCACCTGGAGCCCATCCTGTGCCGACGTCACCTGGAGCCCGTCCTGTGCCACACCTGGAGCCCATCCTGGGCCGGCGTCACCTGGAGCCCGTCCTGGGCCTGCATCACCTGGTGCCCGTCCTGTGCCACACCTGGAGCCTGCTCTGGGCCGGCGTCACCTGGAGCCCATCCTGTGCCACACCTGGAGCCCTTCCCGGGCCAGTATCACCTGGAGCCCATCCTGTGCCAGACCTGGTGCCCGTCCTGGGCCACACCTGGAGCCTGTCTTGTGTCACACCTGGAGCCCTTCCTGGGCCGGCATCACCTGGAGCCCGTTCTGTGCCACACCTGGAGCCCGTCCTGTGCCACACCTGGAGCCCATCCTGGGCCTGCATCACCTGGTGCCCATCCTGTGCCACACCTGGAACCTGTCCTGGGCCGGCATCACCTGGAGCCCGTCCTGGGCCGGCGTCACCTGGAGCCTGTCCTGTGCCACACCTGGTGCCCGTCCTGTGCCACAACTGGAGCCTGTCTTGTGCCACACCTGGAGCCCATCCTGTGCCGGCGTCACCTGGAGCCCGTCCTGTGCCACACCTGGAGCCTGTCCTGGGCCAGCGTCACATGGAGCCCGTCCTGTGCCACACCTGGAGCCTGTCCTGGGCCAGCGTCACCTGGAGCCCGTCCTGTGCCGGTGTCACCTGGAGCCCATCCTGGGCCGGCGACACCTGGAGCCCGTGCTGTGCCACACCTGGAGCCCGTCCTGGGCCAGCGTCACCTGGAGCCCGTCCTGTGCCACACCTGGAGCCCATCCTGGGCCGGCGTCACCTGGAGCCCGTCCTGTGCCACACCTGGAGCCTGTCCTGGGCCAGCGTCACCTGGAGCCCATCCTGTGCCGACGTCACCTGGAGCCCGTCCTGTGCCACACCTGGAGCCCATCCTGGGCCGGCGTCACCTGGAGCCCGTCCTGGGCCTGCATCACCTGGTGCCCGTCCTGTGCCACACCTGGAGCCTGCTCTGGGCCGGCGTCACCTGGAGCCCATCCTGTGCCACACCTGGAGCCCATCCTGTGCCGGCGACACCTGGAGCCCGTCCTGTGCTGGTGTCACCTGGAGCCCGTCCTGTGCTGGTGTCACCTGGAGCCCGTCCTGTGCCAGTGTCCAAGTAGAATTTTCCAAAAGCTAAACACACGATTCTCACACAAACGCAGAGTGAACGTGCGTCAACAACGTTCTTCCACTGGGACTGCTGAAGGAAAGGGTGAGGCCAGGTGGGGAGCAGAGAGAATAGTGCCACCTGCACCCAGGGACAGTGCGCAAAGAAACTGTCCTATGGGGCAAGAAAACCACAACCTTTGGGCTTTCCTTGTCTACCAGACAGACGAGGTCGGCGAGCTCACGAGTAACCACAGAGCCTGGGCCCTTAATCAGCAGTGAAAGCAGGGTAAACACACCGATGTCCGTGCCCCAGGTCACAGCCCTTGGGCGAGCCTGTGCAACACCCCAACATGATGCTGAGAGGACACAAGACTCAGCTTTTTGTCCTATTTCCAGGTTTTACCTAATATTTCCTTAGCAACAGGATGCAGAAAACTAGTCAGACGGGGAAACCGACCAGCCAGGGGCCAGGAACGAGAGCCGTGCCCCAGGCAGGAGCGAAACGCGCTGCTCCGCATCTCGGGTGCGTGCCCACCTCCCTGCACCCTCTCATGCTCCAAGAAGACAAGACGTGGCCTTCGGTAACCTTTGCCCAAACACTGTCTATATGACCTGAAACCACAATTCTACCAGGAAGGCACAGACTTCCCCTTTGTTCCCTGAGGATCCCTCACACTTCAGGGAACCCTGAGCTGGCCTTCCAAAGACAACGCTCCCCGGGCCTCCTTCCCGCCTCGCAATCCAGGCCCTGAGCAAGCCCGGCGGGCAGCCTCCTCCCACCTGGCTGTGCCAACCCTCCCTCTGCCCCTCAGGCCCCAACTGCCACGCGCGGCCTGGCCTCTCTCACACATCCCACTGTGCTCCCCGCTGGTTTCTGGCCTTCAGTTCTCCAGAGAGCAGCCAGAGAGTTTTACCTAGAAACCAGGTTTCCCTGCTTAAAATTGTTCTTTGGCATTCTGTTGCTCAGGAAGAAGACAAGCACTGTTTACTGAGCCTGCATCTGCCTGCTGCAGGGCCCTCAGGGACCTCGTGGTCGCCCCCTTGAGCGACCAAGGCCCTATCAAAGTCCTTTTAGCCGGGCATGGTGGTACCTGCCCATCGTCCCAGCTACTCAGGACGCTGAGGCAGGAGGGTCCCCTGAGCCCAGGAGTTCAAAGCCAACCCGGACCACACGAAGAGACCGATCTCTAAAACAAAAGGTCCCCTGGACACTGCAGTCTTGGCTGTCTCGGGTCCTCTGTGCTAGCCATGCCCCTGGCAGGGCCTTCACCTCGTGGCTCCTCTCCCAAGTCACTGCCCTCTGACGCCTTGCTCTACCACCCAGGGCCACTCCAGTTTCTTTCTAATCAGTCTGTTCATTTTTCTAGGAGTTACAACCTATAGGTAACTTATTTATTTTAATTTGAGACAGGTCTCACTCCGTCACCCAGGCTGGAGTACAGGAGCGTGATCACGGCTCACTGCAGCCTCAACCTCCTGGGCTCGAGTGATCTTCCCATCTCAGCCTCCCAAGTGGCTGGGGCCACAGGAGTCGGGATCTTGCTATGTTGCCCAGGCTGGTCTTGAACTCCTGGGCTCAAGTGATCCTCCCACCTTCCAAAGTACCGGGATTACAGGCAGGAGCCACTGCCCCGGCCACTTCCTTGTTTTATTTGTCTTCCTGTTGACTGTCTGCTACTCCCTCTAAAGCACAGGCTTCCTCAGGCGGGGACCTCCCTGCTTTGTTCCCTGCTGTTCCTCCAACAGATGAATTTCCAGCGCAAATTCATCCCGGAGCGTGAATTCACGCAGAGCCCCTGCACACACTGCAGGGCGAGGGAAGTCCAGCTCCATCCACCAGTCCGCAGGGGCAGCACCTCGACCTGCCTCGGTAGAGCTACGCTCCCGACAACACCACCCCACTCAGGGTCGGTCCTGGTGAAGGGGCATGCGGGCACCCCACGTCGCCTTTGTCCTTGAAAGAATGCCAGGCCTTGTGCTCAGGGAAGGCCGAGCAGATGAGGGAGAATTTCAGTTACACAGGCCTCCCTCAGCAGCTGAACAGGCGCCAGGAGTCCCGGCAAGGACTCGGCAGATGGACGGTATTCATGGCAACACAAAAGATATGGTAGTCCATATTATCAAATCAAATACAAAACACGTAAAAGGCTTAGCTTCAGGGCACTGGCCTCATTCAACGGGTACCCTCCCCTTCTCCTGCTCTGCCCACCTGTCTAGCTCTGAACCTCTAAAGCAGAATGCAAATGGCCTGCTTTCATTGGGCCTCTGGGGTTAGAGCCAGCTGAGAGGCACAGGGTGTGGGCAGGGGCGGGGGTGCCCAACCCAGCACAGCCAGGGGGTTCCAAAGGGAGGCAGAAATGAGACCGCAGGCCTATTCTCACTTCTGCTCAAGAGCCTGGCTATTTTAGGACTCCAGTCTTAAAAATACTTGGGAAATAATTAAGCTTCTATATATAGTAGATTAACATTTATTTCAAATGTGCTTGTCAAATAACTCTAATACTGAATCTAACAAGGTTTGCTGCTTGTCACATTCTAATGAAAAAGTCTACAGAAGTCTAATGTATATTCAAGTATCAATTCGTTCTAGAAAATGATTACAGTAAAGATAAAACAATCTCCCAAGTTGAAAGGCAACTAGAGAGCTGTGTTTAAGGGACAGAGGTCCACTGCAGCCTCTCCTTCCTGAGTCAGGGCCATGCTGGGGTCTCGAACTCCGCACACCAGTCCCTGGAGAAGACCCTCTCTGGGTGGAGGCCCCTCTTGGCTGAGCAAAGGTATTCTTAGCTAAGCTCCAAGTTCAAGGCACAAGTTTGGAATAACAGGCCTGGGTAGAAATGAAACCCACCTAGCAACCAGGAGAGCCTAACACAAATCTCCTAGAAGTTGCCAAGGGCTGGTCTGAGAAAACCTGGGCACACGCTACAGTCGCCTCATCTGGGGACTGAGGGCAGGGCTGGGTCCCATGGACTCTTGATCCCCAGCATTTAACTCAATTCTGGTAAACCAAAACTACACGTTCTTCAGCCTTGAAGGGTGCTCCAAGGTGACAGCAATTCCAATGCTGTTTATCTCTTGGGAGGGAATGACAGTCCTTCAGCCCGTCCTCTGTCAGGGAAGCCCAAGCAGTGCTTATGACCTGGGTCACCTGGGTCACCCCATGGCACGACGACCAGCATGACACAGCGGAGACGGCTCCCTGGACGTGGCTGTAAGGCCCTCTTAGCAAACCATCCCATCTTACTTCAACAACAAGTAAGTGGCCTGGGTCTCTCGGTGTAGTCTCAGACGCATCAACCACAGCCATTGGGGAGGCCAACGTGGAGCCCGGCTGCTCCGATGCACCATCCTTTCTGTAAAATACTCATGTGGTCGCCACAGCGGGGCTGCATTAAGCCATTTCTGGGCCCGTAAGGAGACAGGAGGCCTCCACTGCCCAACTCTTCCTCCTTCCACCCTCTCCATCCTCCCGAGTCCAGTGAGCACCTGGCGGCTCTCACGGGCTGTCAGCTCCGCCAAATGCCCGCTGACACCTGCATGTCCCCCTCCCTCTGGCCCTTATTGTTTTTTTTTTCCAGTAAACAGACAATGAGCCTGTGGGGAACACCAAGTTCTAATTCATCTCCAAGAAGCCTGCAGCCTAGTCGAGTAGACAAGAAACCAGACCAAGTGGGACAGAGGAGCTGGCAGCAATCACAGAATGCCCTACCCTTCCTTCAGGAGATGTCGGATGTGTCCAGCTCCCAACCCCCACCTGTCCTCTACAAAGACACAGGAATGAACTGCCATGGCTCCAGGTCACCCACACCTGGACACCCATCCCGGCCTGTCACTCAGCTGCGTGACCGTGACTATCCCACGCAACCTCACGTGCTATCACCTGCAACATGAGCGCCCCCACACTCCTGAGGACAGGTGTGGGAGGACTCGGCCTGTTCCACGCAACCTCACGTGCTATCACCTACAACATAAGTGTTCCCGCCCTCCTGAGGACAGGTCTGGGAGGACTCAGCCTGTTGTGGGTGGCAGCCTGCCCTGTTTTCTCAGGCTGACCAAGTGAAGGAGATGGGAGGGAACAGGCACCAGGGCCACAGAGGACGCACAGGGACACAGGCCCTGCCTTTAGGGTGCACCCTCTTGTCCACTCAAGACTGCAGAGGCATTTTGGAGATCTCACCGGTCAGATGGGCCAAAGTGTAGCCCCAGGCCCTGGTGCCTCATCTTCCATCACAAACCCAGCAACCATCACTGCCAGGCAGATCTTCAGGAACCCAACAAGGTTTTGTTCTGCAAAGTACTTAGAAGTGACAGGCTTAAGCCAAATCTCCACAAACACTAGAATGACACTTGGTCACACCAAACAGTACACCTTTTGTTTCTTAAGCCACCTTCTTATAAGAAAAAACATTTATTTTCCCAACCTTGAAAAAACCAGTCAAGAGCTAAAGTCCAATCCAAATTTCTGAGGAAAACAAAGGTGCCCTGGCCTGTCCTGCTCCTTCCAGCTGGAGGCTCCTGGGAAGCAGAGCCCGCACCAAACCATCCTCTCCAGCAGCCACAGGCATGGAGAACGCAGGGCGTGGCAGGTGCTGGCCAGGGGGACCAGTGGGAGAAGGTGGCTGGACACTCTAGGTAGAAGTGGGGGCTCAAGCCATGGCCTGTGTGCCCCCAGGGGATCAGCAGGATGACCTAAGTCACAGGTGATTGATCAGGGCCACAGATGACTGATCTGAGTCAGGTCAACAGGGACATAAGAAAACATGAGAATGTTGACAACGGGAATGCCTGCATGCAGCCAGACCCCTGCACTGCCACGGGCAATGGGCGCCCTATCCCTGTGGGACAGCTCCACGCAGGGATGACAGACAGGGAGCCAGGCGCCAAGCAGACAGTTCTGAGCTGGCAGGTCTGGGCTGGGGCTGTGGAGAAGCAGGCATTTCTAACAAGTCCCTAAGTGGCCCTACTTTGAGAGTCCCAGCCTTAGAACAGCTCCGGGGACTCCTCAGGGCCAAGGGCCTTTCATCCCTTTCTCCCCGGACTCCACCTCCCACAAGCCTCATGGGCACAGCTTGGCTCTCAGGACTGTAAACCAAAAATAAAATCCTGAGTCCCCTAACTGACTGAACTGAACCCCCTCTTGGCCAAGGAGACCCCAGGGCAACCTGAGGAAAGAAATTCCAGGCCCTGACGGCAAGGGAGGTCAGACACGCCTGGTTACACCACCTCCCTTTGGAGTTTAGGCAGAGCTGACCAGCGTGATGCAACAGAGATCACAGACAGACGGCACAGCCTCAGCAGCAACGACACCAAACTCCAGCCTGACTCGGGTACAGCACCGCATGACAAATAGCACACCCTGCAGGAAATCAAAATATTTCACCCCCAAATACATTTATTTCCCTGACATATTTGAAATGGTCCTGCAAAGCTGTCTTTTGTGAGGGAAATTTGCATCTGTAGAGAATCTCCCTCCCTTTCTAGGTCTTTCCTGGATCTAGGAGACATTTAACGAGTCTGACAGCATTCAGGTCTGAAAAGAGACATTTACCCTCTATTCTCCTCAAGGCTGCTGCCTGTGAGGCTTCATCTACTTAACCTTGGCCTCCACAGCCCCTTTAGCTTAACTCAAGCATTTCTCTTTGCTGACTTCAAGTCTTTAGACAAAGCTTAATTCTTTCAATCAATTGCCAATCAGAATCCACCTATGATCTGTAAACCTACCCCTTCCTATACCTTACATGTACTGATTTATGTCTCTCTGCCTCTAACTTCTGTCTCCCTAAAATGTATAAAATCAAATTAACGTGACTGCCTAGAGCACACTTTCTTAGGACCTCTTGACACTGTTCCCCGGGCCATGGCCACTACACTTATTGGCTCAGAACAAACCTCTTTCAGTATTTTATAGTTTGGCTTTTTAGCCAACAGGACCCTCTGCCTGGGCTCCCTGAAGCCCTCTCCCTGCTGCCTGGTCAGGTCACCACTGTCTTTCACTTTCAGCCATATCCTCCTCCAGTCTCAGTCTCAGGCACAAGCCTGTTCTTACTGTCGTGACTGAGAAGACAGTCAGACCCACTAAAGGAGGCTTACTGAGTTGAGTTCATCACACCACTGGGTATGGACGTTACTGTGTGGCTCTCAGGAGTGGCCTTCCTTCTGAGCTCCGGGGACAGTTCTCAAGGCTATGTGCTGCTTCAGTTACAGAATTTGCAATATTTGAATCTGGTACGATCTTTAGACTTCAGCGACTCAACTGAAAAAAAAAAATCAAAACCAAAACCCACAAAAAAAGTGACCAAGTCCTGCCAGGGCCACCTGCATTTTAATGAACATATCTGTTTCTGCCACTGAATAACACACAAGAACTGAAGGGTTCCTTACATGATTGAATTACTTGTTTGTTTTCCTAAAAGCAGTGTCTAAAAACCCCACTGAACAGTTTTTCTGTCCATCTCTTCCAGTCTCTGACCTCAGTTCTGAGTCAGGTCAACAGGGACATAAGAAAACATGAGATCAAAGAGGAGGAATCCATTAGAATCAAAAGGCCCCAGCTCTCTAAGAGGAGAATGCATTTTAAAGATAACCATTTACAGTAACATACAAAAGCCCTACTTAGACTTGAAAAAAAGTTTCTTTACAAATCTGTTTGCGATGAGAAAAATACAGCAGGATTGGGTGTAAGGCATAAAAACAAAGGTGCAGGAAGAAAGAGTAGCAATTTGTTACAGATCTTGCCCACTGAAACATGTAATTTGAGGTTAGCACAACACAGGAAGTCCTGCCAAACCTCACTGGGTCGGGAGGACCTCCTGCTTCAGTGATTTAAATACCATTTTAAGGGAAGGGTGTTGTGAATGCCCCCTCCCACGCCAACTCTGACCTGTAGAGCAGGCGAGTAACTTCGTGACTGGTTAACAACGTGCGACCAGATGAAAGCACTAAACAATAAAGTGCGGAACACTACCAGCAGTTTGGTGAAAGATTTCTCAAAGGCTGTGCGTGCATCTGTGATCAAGAAGCCCACCAATGAAATGCTTTGTAGAGTTAAAAAAAATTGCTTTATAGGTTGTTTTGGGGTATTATAGAGAAGTCTCCAGAGTATTTGGATTTCTAAGTTGTGGGTTCACTTTGAGCACCCACTATATGGCCAGCGATCCGAACCAGAAAGTTAATGATGAAGGTTCAAAGGGAATGGGGTGGCTACGAGTGTGGAATAGGAATGAGGGATCCTCAGAGAACAGGAATTCTGGGCACTGGGGATGGGGTGTGTGGACGCTAGGAAACAGCTAGGGTAGGAGGCCTGGAAGGTCAATGAAGTTCTTGGGGCTCAAAACATAGGTATTTTGAGAGCTGGGATACGGGAGGGCTTCCCTATCCCCAAGTGTGCAGTGAGGGCTGCGGGAGAATGGTTTCATTTTGACTTGAGACAGCCCAACTCGTCAAGATCTAACGGGGATTAACTGGGAGAGACATGGGGAGCAGCTGGCTTAGTCTCCTGCCCCTGGAAAGGCCAGGGTTGGTCCGAGTCGGGTGCCTCTGTGGGGCAGGGACTGGCTCTGCGGTAAGGAAAGAAATACGGGGGAGGGGCCCCGGGACTCGCCTTCTGGGGCGGTCGCAAGGGGTCCCGGAAGGCCGCGGTCCCGGGGGTCGTGGGTCCCCGCGCGGGGGCGCGCCTCACCTCGCACATCCCCAGCCAGGGCCCGCCAGGTGGGCGCGTAGCCGATGCAGTGGCCACACCACGACGAGTAGAACTGCACGAGCCACGCGGCCGAGCTGTTGGCGGTGGCCCCGCGCACGCTGCCGCTGTCCAGCACCCACACGGCGTCCTCGCCCGCGCGGTACAGCCGCGCCGCACCGCCCGCGCCCGGCCCCACCGCCGCCGCCGCTAGCAGCACTAGCAGCCGCGGCAGCCGTGCGGCCCGCGGCGGGGGCGAGCGCCGGGCTCTCAGCGCAGGTCCCGCTCCGATTCCCGGGCTGCGCGCCACCGCCGCCCCGGCCGCCGCCATGTTGGAAGTGCCGCCGGCGCGCTGAACTTTCACCCTGGCAACCACCGTCACGTGCGCCGGCGCGCCCGGCCCCGCCCCCGCGCGCCCAGTTCTGTTCCGCCCCGCCCCCTCATGTCTGACCCCGCCCTATCTCTCCGCCCCCGCCCTATGGCCCCGCCCCCGCCCGTGCGTGGCAGCCCCGCCCCCAAGAGTCTGATGGCGCCATCTCCCCGCCCAGGCGTGGCAGGCTCCGCCCAGGCCCCGCCCCACCCCGCCGCGCGTTCCCCAAACCCCTTCCCTGAACAGGGCCAGGTGGCCACATTTAGCAAATGGAAGTGCACGACGCCAGGTTCAACGTGAATTTCAGACAAACAGTGAGTCGGTTTTTCAGCCTAGGTCTGTGCCATGCCTGAAATACAAATTTAACAAGACATTCTTAGACGTAAAAAACTATTCCGGGGTTCTTTTACTTGGCAACCCCACCTGGGGCTTCAGAGGGTCTGCAAGCCAGCCTCGACTTTTTAATATGATATTGGAACGCTTAGAAAATGCAGCAAAACATCCACTCAAAGTCAGATGTGTTGTGTGCTACCTTTTAGGGTGTTCCAGTCGAATGCAGCTTCACGGTTTGGAAATGAAATCATATGACTTTTTTGCTTCATTGAACAGGATACCTGATTTTTTTTTTGTTCCTATTCCTAATTTTTACACGTCAAGATTTTCTCTGAACTGTGTGACCAAAACAAAACAAGGGAGTGGGCGAGCCTGGGCAACATAGCGAGAGCCCATCTCTTAAAAAAAAGAAAAAAGCCGGGCATGGTGGTGCACACCTGTAGTCCCAGCTACTTGAGAGGCTAAGGTGGAGGATGGCTTGAGCCTGGGAGCTTGAGGCTGCAGTGAGCCGTGACTCCGCCACTGCACTCCAGCCTGGATGACAGAGCGAGACCTCGTCTCAAAATAAATAGATAACTGTATTGTGGGGTTCTGTGTAAGATTTTGTTTAAAAGGTTTTGCTGCTAACAATGGTTAACCCCAGATGAGAGGATTCTCCCCAGAGGGCCCCTGGCCAAGGCGTCTGCTCCCTTTTCCTCACGTCCTGCGTCTCCCCATTCACGTTTCCTTCCATCACCCACGTTTCCTGGCTTCTGCTCTGTGCCAAGCCCTGGAGACAAAGCAAGAACAAAACCGAGCCCCCAGTGTCCCTGGCCTGCATTTGGGCAGACCCAAAACAAACCAATGCGTAAAGCAGCCAACGCGTGCTATGAAAAGCAATGAAGCCAGACATGGAGGCAGGTGCCAGCAGGGCTGCCGTACAGAGGAGGGTGGGGAGGTCTTTGAGAAGGTGACCCGAATGGAGAAGGAGGTGAGGGAGGAGGCACACATGCAAAGGCCCTGGGGCAGAAGGGTGCTGAGCACACTGGAGGAACAGCAAGGAGCCGGACCTGGTGGGAGCGGAGCAAGCTGGGGGAAGCGTGGGAGGGAAGAAAAGCTGAGAGCCCGAGCGAGACCCAGGGGGCCTCACAACCTGGGCCGCAGACTCAGACTTTGAAGCTGAATGTGGGGGTGGCCACGGAAGGATCGGTGCAAGGATGCAGCTCTGCCCTTCTAGTTGCAGAGTAGGAGGGGCAGGAGGGGAAGCAGGGGACCTGGGAGGGGCTGCCACCTCTTTCCACAAGCTGGAGGGACTCCGGGGAGGGGTGAGAGGCAGTGCTGGTGGAGGGGTCGGCCGAGCCTGGGTGGAGGCAGAGGGTGTCACATTCGCAGAATTTGGGCCAAAGCAACCAGAGGAATGGGGTTGCTCACGGCTGAGACTAAATCCTGCAGCGGCGAGATGGGAGAGCTATGCTGGGGAGGATGCCATGAGTTTGCTTTGGACCTGTTACATCTGAGCAGCCTTTTCAGCCTCTAAGGGAGGTGTCAGGTCAGGGTTTAGAAGTGGGAGTTGAGTCTGGAGCTCAGAGCTTGAGGCTGCTTGAGGTCCCCCGGGGAGGCTGTGGGACAGAGGGGAGGGCCACACGCTGAGCCCCAGGCCTCCAGAAGGAGCAGCAGCGAGGTGGCAGGGGAACAAGGAATGGAGGAAAGGAGCCTGATCTGGCTGAGACAGAGGACGTCATGAGCCCAAGTGGAGGGGCACATTCGGAACATCGGGGCAACACTTCACCCCAAACCTGCTCGGTGAAACGGAGCCACCCCTGGGACGAAGCTTAGCCCAGCACTTAGAGGCCACACCCCAAAACAACCAGAGTTTCTCCCATCTAAGGCAGGGCGGGGGAGGGGAAGGGGTTAGGGCTGAATCTCGGAGTCTCGGTAAGAGCTGTCTGTGCTGAGCCAGATCCTGCCCAAAGCCTGCGTGAAATCTGCCCCCAGCCCCGCACCTGCAGGAGAGGCATCGCACGTCGCTGTGGCAAAGGCCGGGTGACTGCAGGCGCGGTTAGCGTGCGTGCCGCGGAGCGAGAAAGCACGCGGCCAGTGGCCATTTTCAGGTGCCCTGACAGAGACAGCTCTGGCTTCAAAGAGATCAAAATGCGGGGAGATCACATCTCAGACCTGATGAGATAAGGCACTGTGCAGGCTGAGGCAGCAGCATCTTGGACCTAATCTGCTGTGTTGGATCCTGATGAGCCTGATTCCGGGAAGGCCTCCAAGATTTCCAGTTGATCTGTTGTTCCCTGTGTAGAGCAGGTACTTGCCGTAAATCCCACCCTTAGGGCACAAAGCCTTGATGCTATCTGCTTCAGGTTTCTGCACATTCCTTCTAAACCAGCCTCCCCTATGGCAGATAAGCCCTGGGCCTGGGGGTGGTGGCGGGATCCCGTCCGTCGGTGCCTCCAGAGACACAGATGTGGCTTCCATTTGTAAGTCCCTACTAAATGTTTCTTCCTGAGAAGCTGGACTTGTCAGCCTCTTTCTTCTGCCTCTCAGCCTCCTCCATCTTTGGGGCAGGTTTGCACAGGCCTGCCCATCGTGGAACAGGTATTGATATTCCTGTTTTACAGAGGGAGAAACTGAGGCTCAGAGGGCTGACTACTGTGTGAGGTGAAGGGCACATGGCATGTATGTGACAGAGAGGAGGGCCTCAGGCCCATGTGCCTCCCAGAACCCAGGAGGGCCCACTCCGATGCTTGCGTTGGAGACAAAGGCAGAACCCAGCTCTGAGCCGCCTCCCTTTCCACATGGGGAGAGCAGAGGTGAGGCCCGATGGATTTCAATGGCCCCGGCTCCAGGACTTGCCCTGCTGTCCACGTCTCCCCCTTTAGCAGGAGTTTGGCATGCAGGGCTCAGCTGCTTAACGACCACCACCCATTTTGGGAAAACTTCTGAGGAAAAATTCTGCACACCTGTGCCAGCCCCTGAGCACTGGCGACGTGCCCGGGACAGTGCCTGAGGGAACAATTCTCCATGTCCTCACCAGGACACCATGAGGAGGTGGGTGGCCACCCTCCAGGGACTGTGGACATGGAGGCACGTCTGGGGGCAGGGGCTCCCTGCCAGACCCCTAGGGAGAGGTGGAGCAGGGCCCAGGCAGCCTCAGAGCCCGAGCTGGCTCCCAGCACCAGTGTGGTTGGTGCTGTATCGGCTACAGCCTGATGGACATGGTGAGTGGCGGGCAGGAGAAAGGCGGCCGGGAGCCCCGGGGCAGGGCCAGGGCCAGGGGGTGTGTGTGATCCCATCCTCCGCTCCCAGCTCTGATGCTGCCATGCGGGGACAGGGCACCGTGGGATGGCTGTGGGACCTGCCAACACTCTTCCAGGACCCCAAAGCTGCCTGGGGAGCTGGGAAAAGGACGGCTTGAGAGCCTGGCTTTGCTGGGCATGAACAGGCCAAGTTCGACCCTGGGGACAGAGAAAATGACCCGCAGGGACCCTGCTCCGCCTGGGCAGTGAGTGAGCTCTCCCAGCCCCCTGGGTGCCTGGAGGCTGTGCTTCTCAGGAGTGTGTGCGGCCACCACCTTTCATAAAGGGCCCCCGGCCTTCATGTGTGTTTTATGAGGGTGGCCGTGATGGCCACGCAGGGCAGGGAATCAAAGGGACTCGTAAAGTTTGTCTGATGATTTGGGACTCGGAGCACTGCGGACACGTTCATGGGCATTTTATGCAGGAGGGAACCGTTAAGCGGGGAAGCTGAAAGAGACAGATCACGGGAAAATTAAATGTAGGGTTTAACTGAGAAATAATCATTTTCTATGAAAGATAATGACTTCTCTGGAGGCTGGTATCAAGATTTATTGGCCCAAGCGGTGACGACAGATCAGAGCCCAGGCAAGTACAGCAGGAGACCTTGAAGGGGAGGAACCCTGGATTACCATCTCGCCCGGTCAATATATCTGAATGCCAAAGCCGTCCGCTCTGTGTATGTCCTGTTGGGAGATTAAATGCGTTTACACCTCTGGTGGAGCGGCTTTTTCTCCGGTGGTCGGAGTAACCTGACGGCTCTGGCCCCCTCCAGGGCCGCTGTCCTTGGAAGCCCTGGCCCGGGTTTTCCTTCGTTCCTCACGACCAGCCCCCTTCAAGGGCACCCTGCCACCTGCCAGCGACGCGAGGCACCTGCTGGGCTCCCAGGGAAAGCCACTCTGGTTCCAGCTGTGACTGCAGCCGCCACCGCATCATGCCGCATGTCAGCACCAACCACGTGGCAGCGAGCCTGGGAGCCAACAGATTCGCTGCAAATCTGCGGGGCTTCAGTGGGGGAGATTTATCGTCATGCCAGATGCGTGTGTGTGAGATACATAATTCCTCTCACATGGCCTCATAAATCCAAAAGGGTCAGCAATAAATGGAAAAAAATAAAAAATCACAGACTAATTTGTTCAGAAGACTAGAAGGGGATCAATGAGAAAGCTGTAGCTCAGCTCAAAGTTTGTTCTGAAATTGAGAGCACGGAGCAGGAACACATTCCCCACTGGATCCAAACCTCTGCATTCTCAGGTGGGCTGCGCAGGAGCCGGCGCAAAATCAGATGCATGGCCCGAGCTGGGCTTCCTGTGCACATGATGAATGGGGACCCTGACACAGGCCAGCCATTGTTAACGGCGCCTGGGGCTAAGAAGCCGCCCCGGGGCTGGAGAAGGCAGGCTGGGTCCAGCTGCTGCCGGGCAAGGGGTGTCTGGAGAGGGGCTCTTGCCTCACGGCAGGGGGCCCAAAGAGGTTCTAAGGGGCCTGGGGTCTCTCACCAGAGCTATGGGGTAGAGGGCCCTGGCAGCTCCGTGTGTCCTGTGACCTGGCATCTTAGGGCTTTGCCAGGCCAGCTTTGTGATGCCTCCCACCAGACTGCATGCATCAAGTCTGGAGTATGCTCCTCTCTTAAAGTGGAGGAGGCCTGAGGCCCTGGACAGGAGAAGCCACATCCTGGAGGGATCAGTGCTGGGACACAGATGTCCCTAAGGCCAACACGCTGCTCATCAACTCCCCATTCAAGAAGAGACCCTCAAATTCAAAAGGGTCCCAGAGAAATTACAGGGGTCCCAGTGAATCCTCTGGAAGCAAAGAAAAGTCCACGGCACCAGGAGAAATCGGCTGCCCTGGCCTTCCAGGCACAGCAAGTCCTGAGCATGCTCCAGAAGAGACCTTGGGCCAGTGACCCCCAGAGGACAAGCCCCCGGCTGTGCGGGCTGCGCGGAAATGACCTTGGGCCCTTGAGCCGCGGCTTCCTCTGGTCTGTGCAGCTCAGGTGTGAGACACCCATGCCCAGTCCACCCAGCTGCACGTCATGTGCCGGCAGTTTGGGTGTCAGGGGGAGCCTCCAAAGTCAAAGCAGGCAGATGCCCCTGACTTCTAAGCAGGGCTCAGGGGTGTGAGTCAGCACCAGCCAGGCCCACCCCAGCTCTTCTTTCCCCCAGATGTTCTCTCTTCCTCTCTTGGCCTTCACTGATCCCCATGACCCCCTTCCTGGCATAGGCGCTGCTCCGCCCCGTCCTCGTTCCTGCTCTTGGCGACTCCGATTGTTCTTGCCTCTGGGCTGCAACGCCTTTTCTTGGACACCTCTTCGTGGCTTTGATGCGAAGAAGCAGGTGTGCAGTCCGGGCCTGGCTTCAGGTGACCGTCCCGCGGAGCCGGCCGCCCACCCGGTCCACCCTGGGAAGAGCCGGCCGCCCACCCAGTCCACCCTGGGAAGGTCCAGGCGACCGTCCCGCAGAGCCGGCCGCCCACCCGGCCCACCCTGGGAAGGTCCAGGCGACCGTCCCGCACAGCCGGCCGCCCACCCGGCCCACCCCGGGAAGGTCCAGGCGACCGTCCCGCACAGCCGGCCGCCCACCCGGCCCACCCCGGGAAGGTCCAGGCGACCGTCCCGCAGAGCCGGCCGCCCACCCTGTCCACCGGGGGAAGGTCCAGGCGACCGTCCCGCACAGCCGGCCGCCCACCCGGTCCACCCTGGGAAGGTCCAGGTGACTGTCCCGCACAGCCGGCCGCCCACCCGGTCCACTGGGGAAAGGTCCAGGAGACTGTCCCGCACAGCCGGCCACCCGGCCGGTCCACCCTAGGAAGGTCCAGGCGACCGTCCCGCACAGCTGGCCGCCTGGCTGGTCCACCCTGGGAAAGTCCAGGCCTCTAGGTTCTTACTCCCACGTGTGCATGTGTATGCCACACACAGCTCACAATGACATTGTGGACGCCTGTGCATCTCTGTAGTTCCAGAAAACACTCCCTAGGGGCTGCACCTGGGGGCCCGTGTGGAGAGAGCTGCTAAGGAGTCACGCAGGACCCTCCTGGTGAGCCGCGTGGAGACCAAGTCCACTGCCTGGTCTCTCTCCACACCTGGGAGATGGGTACAGCGGCCTGAGTCTGTCTCCAGGAGCGGCTTTCTGCCCAGTGAGCCCTCGGGCCTGGGTGGGTCCTCTACCTGGTGGCTCAGGCCTCCCTCGACGTCCTCACCAGCATGCTCAAGGGACCCAGACTTTCCACCGGCGGCCAAGGGCACTTGGCCTGGGAGAGAGGCTGCCGGGGCTGCCGGCCAGGGACATGGAGGTGTGGCTGCCTGTGGGGGCGTGGCTGCCTTCCTGCTGTTATCCAGCATTTCTTTGGGATCTCAGCCCCTGGTGGGGGTCTTGGCCAAGCAGGCTCGGCTGCCCAGGGACCCCACCGCAGATGAAGCAGTGTCCAGGAGCTCATCCAGACCCACTAAGAGCTGCCCCGCGCCCACCTCCCCCCCCGGCTCTCTGCACGCCCAGAGCTCTGCACTCCTTCCCAGGGCTCTCCCCGACTGCCCAAGACCTCCTCAAAGGCCACATCAGTCCAGAACCCTGTGCCCAAAACAGGAGCCCGGTCCTCTGATGGACTGCCGATCATCACATCCACGTCACCAGCTGCCAACAGCCCTGACAGATCTTCCCTGGCCACAGAGGCCACTCTGGATGGAGCTGGGGGCTGCACTGATGACCCTGGGAGCCCTCCAGGGGCACTGCCTGACCCCTCACACGACGGGTGCCCTGGCCAGCTGACAGGTTCAGGCCACTGGCTGCCTCCGGCCTCATCCCCTGCTGCAGAACTGCATCTACCCAACTGGTCGTCAACGCTTCCACCTGGACCAGCCACCCCTGGGCAGAGCCTCGACTCCTGGGTTCCCGCCGACCCCTGGGGCCCAGGAAACAGTCCCTCCGGCAGACTCTCCTCAGACAAGGAGGACAAATCCTGGGTGGTGATGGCAGTGTCCTCCTCGAGGGACCCCAAGGGCGGGGAAGGGAAGGCATCCGAGCATGGGTTGGTGTCTTCACCATCACTCTGTGCTTGGGGAGTGGGAGGAGGTGGAGGTAGGGGGGCCTCCCTGTGGATGGAAGACGGGAGGTCGGCACTGCCATAGGACAGCAACTCGTCCACGGGAGACAGGATCTCAGTCAAGACGTCACTGGCAAGTGGGGGACAGGCTTCCTCCAGGACAGTGGGGGCCCCATTCCCACCAGGTCCAGGCGCTCGGCTCTCAGCTACTGGAGGTGCCAGCCTGCCCGGGTCCCCAGGAGGAGCCTGCAGGGTCACCGGGGTCTCAGGCTCTGGCATGAGGTGTAGGAGTTTGCTCTTGGTGGATGGACTCGGGTCAGCATCCCGGGTTCCCTCCTGGTAGCCAGAAGTCTCTCCTCCTTTGCCGAAATCTGCCCCTTCACTCAAAGAGGTCCCCGAAGGAAAGACCAGCAGTGAGTCCGAGTCACCGGTAGAAGAGATTTGGGGCGGGAACACCACACCGGCGGCCTCAGGGGGTGCCTGGAGGGCTTCTCCTGTGTCTGACACCCCTGTCAGGCTCTCGCTGGTCCCAGAAGCTTCCCGCCCCTCCCCAGGCCATGGGGACGGAAGAACCACCTGGGGCTCCACGCCGCTTCTGACACCCCCTTTCAGGCTCTCGCTGGTCCCAGAAGCTTCCCGCCCCTCCCCGGGCCGTGGGGAGGGAGGAGCCACCTGGGGCTCCACGCCGCTTCCAAGGCCCAATGAGCCACCTGCAGGCAGGGAGCTCCCCGAGGCTGGCTCGGCCCTGGTACAGGGTTCTGGCAGGTCCTCCTCGCTGTCCTCCTCCCAGACTTTGCTGGAGGCCTCTGACAGCTCTGACCCTGACCTTGGAGAGGGGATGTCTGGGAAAGGCAGTAGCCAGCCTGCCTCTGGGCTTTGCTCCGGCGCTGAACCTTCTGCCACGGCCGTGTCCAAGGAGGAGCCACGCAGGGGGCCGGCCCTGCGGCCCTGGGGCCTCTGCCAGGTCACCCGTCCTCCACCCCCAGGAGCACTGCCTGGCCGAGGCTCACCCTGGTTTGGCCACCAGGACAAAGGCAGGCCAGCTTCCTCCGAGGAGTGTCGGGCAGAGAGCTCTCCAGGCCAGCTGAAACCTTCGTCTGGGGAGTCTTCAGCTTCCAAGCCGGGAAGAGAGCTGGAGCTCCCAGAAAGCTGGATCAGGGTAGCCGCTGCTTTCTGGAACTCCCAGAGAGAGGGACAGGACAGGCTGCTCACAGAGCCTGCTGGGGAGGTGTGGGATGACACCGTGGCTTCTTCCGAAGGCCCCCAGCAGGTTCCAGAAGCAGACTCAGAGCCTGGACCGCAGGAGGAGGTGGTGGGGAGAAGGGGACTGCCCTGGTGCAGGATTGGGGGCGCCGCCTCCTCAGGGACCACAGGAGCTGCTGAGAGAGGGGACAATCAACAGTGGTCACCCTCTGCACCCTGGACCCCATGCATATCCCAAGACCCCCAAAGCCAGGAGGTCAGAACAGAGAAACACCCTGAACAGAGGCAGGAAAAGCGTCGAGGGTGCCAGCGTGTTCGACCCTTGTGATTCCAACCCAGGGGTTCACCACGCCCACCCCCGCCCACACGCAATGAGTCGTGTCCAGGGGCCTTGCCGAGCCTCGGGCACCCAGCCTCATAGCACTGCAGCTGTGGTTCAAGGACTGACTGGTTGGCTCTGCCTTGTTTTATTTTCATTAGGGATGTGGGTGGATCCAGACAGAGGATCCCTGACCGTCACTCACCTCCCCCGGCAACCCTGTGTTGTGGAGGTGCGTGGGCAGAGCCCCCCAGCTAGGCAGTGGGGAAGGCAGGGGCTGCGTATCGTGGGGAGAAGCTGGCTCTGACGTAGAAATGGCCTTGGGGGACCCTTAGTGGGGACTCGATGGCTGAAGGAGGGGCTGGGGGCTGGGGCATTACCTGGAGAGGCAGCGGCCTGGGCAGCCTCCAGCCAGGTGGAGGAGATGCCGGGGACCTCCTGCTGACAGGCCTCCGTCCTGCAAGCACATTCGTGGAGAACCCTGTGGGGATCCTGGTCCTCCTGGCCTCTTCCCCAGGACCCACTGTCAGGGACCCCACCGGGCTCAGTCCACAGCTCACACTCGAAAAACATCCCAGCCAGTCCTCTGCCACCACCTGAGTGCCCCTGAGGGCAAGGGCTCCCCGAGGGCTTGTCTTTGGGGGCATCCAGTCTCAATCCCACTGGATCAGGTGGCAGAGAGGGGGGTGGGGCTGCCACTCCCAGGGGGTTCGAAACCCCTCTGCTGACCTTGGGCTGATTCATGGGTGACATTTTTATTTCCAAAAGTGGGTCAGACCCAGGAGGGCTCAGGGTGGGTGCAGAGCTGTGCTCTGGCAGCACAGGTGTGCCAGGAGAGAGTGAGGGTCCCCACAGCAGGGGGACAGGGGGTGCTGGTTGAACCCGTCTCCGTGCCTCAGCCCCACACCTCTGCTCCCCCGATCGCCAGCTCTCGGTTTCCTGGGACTCCTCCACGGGGCTCTCAGCAAAATCCAGCCCCAATTCCAAGCCCTCTTCGCTCATGCTGTCCTCAGCCACCTGCTGGAGACACGTTGCAGAAATGACACTGTTGGGGTGTGGCCTCTGTCCACCTCCCGTAGCTGGATGGAGCCCCTGTGCTTCCAGCGACCACAGTTAAGGAACAAAGACCACCCAAAAGAGGGCTGTGGAGACCCCCACTTGCCAGATTCCCCTCCTCCCATTGGGCCCTGTCACCATGGAAAAAAAAGTCTGTTTTTCTGCCCAGGTGTTGAGTCTTAGGGTGAGACCCAGAGAACTGGCAAACCTCAGAACTGAAGGCATCTGCTGGGAAGGGCCCTGGGGCACTCATGGGATGGACCAGGAGACCCCTCAGGGCCACACAACAAGGCCGGGCCCCACACAGCCCACAGGAAGGGCACGGCCACACCCGACTCACGCTGGCTTCTTGTGGGCCACAAGGACCTTCTCTGCCCCAGGAGCGTCGGCTGCGTTCCCCGAAGCTCCCCACATGGCTGTCTGTTGGAGCCCGGGGCTTCCCTGCTAAGGAAGGGCCGGGCTTGGTCTGAGGGTCTCCTGGAGGGCAAAGGGACTGTCAGCGCTGGTGGGGACAGAGGCAGGGAGCAGGAGCAGCTCCCAGGAATTCCGAAGCCACATAAAACAAATCTTAAAATTCAAAGTGGTGTACACCGTTCTGCAGTGCTTGGTTAGTAGGAGGGCGGACAACATACATGGTAGTTTGCTCCTAAAATGATCCTGTTATTGGACAGTTAGTGATCAAAGTCCCAGCCAAAAGTTTAGAGAAAATTCGTTTAGAATTCAGAGGCCGGCTGGGCGCGGTGGCTCACGCCTATAATCCCAGCACTCTGGGAGGCCGAGGCGGGTGGATCACAAGGTCAGGAGTTCGAGACCAGCCTGGCCAAGGTAGTGAAACCCCGTCTCTACTAAAAATACAAAAATTAGGCGGGCATGGTGGCGGGGGCCTATAATTCCAGCTACTGAGGAGGCTGAGGCAAAAGAATTGCTTGAACCCAGGAGGCGGAGGTTGCAGTGAGCCAAGATCACGCTACTGCACTCCAGCCTGGGAGAGAGTGAGACTTTGTCTCAAAATAATAATAATAATAATAATAATAATAATAATATAATAATTTAGAGGCCTCTTTCCCTCCCTTGGGGGAAACCCTTTGCCAGAGCTTGTTCTTCCCCCTCGGTGCCGTCCGACAGACACTGGTGCGAGGCAAGGGTGGTGCAGAGGGCCGGTGGGGGACAGGCCTCGGACACAGCAAGGCCACCAGTGCACTGCCGGGGATCACAAAGGGGGACAAAGGGACGGGTGGGGCCACCGCAGAGCCCTCCCCAGGAGCACCAGGCCCCCCCAACATTGCACCTCCATCTCCCTAGACTTTCGTTCTGTGGGGTCAGGGGACTCTGAGGGCCAAGGCCACCTGGCTAAGGGAACCAGAGCTGTTTGGCTAAAGCCCAAGGAGGGGGAAGCTCCATCAATGGGAACACCTGCCCTCTTGTCCATGGCCCTGGGTGACCCCAGTGGCCACAATGGGGCGTCACCCAGGGAGCCCCTGCAAGCGCAGTCTTTTGATCAGAGAGCGGCCGGCACCGCAGTCAGGCAGACTCAGGGTGAACCCTAGATCACGTGAGAACATAAGTCAGGCCTCAGGCTCCTCCTCTGCTGCGTGGGCATAATGAGCGAATCCACCTCCAGAGGCAACGAGGACCCATGGTGGGTGCAGGCGCCTGGCTGGCCCCCCGAACGGTGACAGCTGGTACACGTGACCATGCGGCGAGGGAGGCTTCAGGCTGAGCAAGCTTCATGGTGGCCGCAGAAGCCTGAACAGCGCAGGCCCGGGGGTGACGCGGGACACACAGGGAAAGCGCTCTGTATTCACTCTGCCTCCCAGTGTCACTGGCCTCTCCAGGGAGCCCCACCAGCCACGCTCTCCTGGGCAGCCCCACAAGTGCTTCTGACCTCTTTCCGTCTCAACCCATCTGTCCTGAGGTTTGCTCTCCCTGACCCCAACTGCAGGGACCCCCCAGTCCGGCAGACCCTTGGGTGGCATAGTCTCCCTGCTTCCAAGGATGGACACTGGGTGGGGGCCTTCTGAATTCGGCACCCAGGGCTGGTCAGGGAGCTCTGAGGTAGCATCGCAGGGCACACAACCCCCCACTCTTCAGCCGGCGGCTACCAGATGCACCACCAGGGTTCCCTGACACTGTGAGTGCATCTGCTCCCGCCCCACCTGCAAATTAGGGACTTGGCTCTTGGGGGGGCCCCCGGCCAAGTGTAAGGTTCAGAAAGAGAAAAATGTAATCGGTGCAGAAACCTCCGTCAGCTGAAGAGGCTCAGGCAGTGCTGGCTTCCAAACGCTTAAAAATCTGCCCCAGATGAACGAAGTTGCAACTAAAACAATCCCAGCCAGTTATGACTTTTAATTTCTCCAGAAGAGCCGCTGCGTCACCTCCGGTAGGAGATGGAGCCGGCCACTCTTCTTGCAGTGAAGGGGTCCGAGGCCAGGGTGGGGGGCCACCAGGGCCCATCTTCTTTGCTTTCCGTCCTTGTCCAGTGGCTGAGCTCCAGCCTCGGACAGGCTCTGCTGGATGTGGGGGAAGTGTCTGGCGCCGTGGAGGCCCACGCGGTGTTTCCAGGGTGCTTACCTGGGGGTAGCTCCTTCACCTCCCGGGACCTGCACTGAGCTGTGGGGAGGCGCCCCTCCACCTCCTCGGCCTGGGGGATGAGACGGGAGTGGACATGGCACAGGGCCCTGCAGGGAGGGCACCAAGGGCCAGGGATAGACCAGGATGGATGGGGACAGATGGGGACGGACTGGGGTGGATGGGGACAGCCGGGGGCGGACAGGGACAGATGGGGACAGGCAGGGACAAACAGGGACCCACTGCAGGAACCAAGGACTGGCCACAGGAACCAAGGGGCCCCAACCAAGATGAAGATCAAGTCACAGATTGGCAGAATGTTGGGGGGGTGGTCCCTGAAACAGGCGGTGCTGGGGAAAGGGCTTCCAGGGAGTGTGCGTACGGGAAAGGCTGGGCCCAGCTGCTGTCCGTCCGGGGAGCTCACGTGCTGCAGGCCCAGCAGAGGGGCCCGAGGCTGCTCCCCAGGCTCTGAAAGACACAGTCCCAGGAGTCACCAGTGGCAACCACAGACTGAGACCAGGAAGGGAAGGAAGGAGGCAGGGGCAGAATGGAGCTGCCGGGGGGTGGGGAATGGGGAGAGACAAGCTAACCTCAAGGGAGACAGGGACGGCCTGGGGCCACATCCAGCAATCTGCCCTGCCATGTCCCCTGCCTGGAGGCCCGAGGGTCTGCTCAGACCCAGCCTGGGAAAAGCAGCCTCTGAGACAAGCTCAGGGCAGGCCCTGCCGAATCCTCCTTCTGCCCTGGCCAGGGGCTCTCTGTGGGCCTGTGTTTCTGGGACCTGCCTGGCAACAGTCTGAGGCCTGCACGTGGCCCAGGGGCTCTGAGCAGCCGCCCCATGAGGAGCCCTTCCCAGACAGAACCTGTCTGAGTGGTTTCCCGGCCGGCGCACCCCTCGCTCCGTATCTTGGGAATGCTGGCTGCCGGTGCACGGGGTGGCCCGCCTGCTGGCAAACCCACTGTGTGCTCCGCTGCGCTGAGATGCAGAAACAGGGAGGCCGGGGTGGCCCGGTCACAGGCGGGGCACAGCAGGCCAGAACACAGCCCTACCTGACCCTGGGCCTAATGCCACCCCACACTGCCCAGGGCCCACTGAATGAGCGTCCGTCTGACCCTGGGCGGTCGCCGCGGCCGCTCGTTACCTTGACTGACATGGCTGCCACTCTCCACCAGCGGGCCCTGGGGGTCGTGTGTGTCCTCGCCCCACGCTGGCCTCGGAGGCTGCTGGTGACCATCTGCATCGGAGGTTGTCTGGGGCGGCATCACATCCTGCTGCTCAGTGGGAGGGCTGCATGGCCATGCAGAGTGGAGGTGACCGCCTGCCCGGCTGCCCCTTCCCAGGTGTCCAGCCCTGGCCACAACCTCCACCAGCACCCTCTCCTTGGGAACAACCTCATGTCACATCCAGGGGTGGCTGTGGTCAGTGGCCAAGCAGAAGACGGGACTGTGACCCCCTCACCCAGGCAAGGTGGGTGGGAGAGGCCTGTGTCTCCCCAGCGTGTGGCCCCTTGAGACTTCTGCCTAGAGATGGACTGTCCCTCCCAGGTGCACATGCTGGGCCCCCGAGAAGCACGGTGCCACCCCAGGCCTGCACTGACCTCCAGGCACCCCCCCATCTGACTCTGCCTCGGTCACACTGCTGGGGTGGCAAGAAAACTCCTGCTGTCTCAGGTGCCTGCCCGGCGACACGTCGTCTGCCTCCCTTTCTCCCCCGGGCACCTGCCACATCTGGGCACAGCTTGTTGCCTCCACCCAAGGGTGCCCCTGAGCATTTCCCCCCGGATTCACAGATGGTCCAGGGTGAGCAGGAGGTTCAGAGGAAGGTGGCCCTAAGGGCCTGGAAACCCTATATCCCAAGGTAGATGCAGCTGAGGGGCTGCAGCCCGCACTCTCACTGGGGCAGCAATGGGAGGGCACCTTGACACCAGTGTGTGCCCCACGCAGGCTCTGGAGGGAGACAGGGCAGTGCCTCCAGGGCGCGGCACTCAGCTCACAAAGCAGACCAAGGCACTGTGCTCTTAGAGCCGCCCCAGAAACAGAACAGGCTGAATAAAAATGGGAACAGGAACCCCCATGTCCTAAAGGATTCATTCTCCTCCCCTACACCCTCCTCGGCACGCGGCGTCTCAGGCCAGGACCCCACAGCAGCTCCATCTGCTCTGTCCAGCTTCTTCCTCACTCCCGTGGGGTGCTCATAGACACACCCCGACCCCAAGGCGCCCAGCTCACAGCTGAGCTTCTCTCGAATGGACCAATGAAGGAGGGAAGCGCACCTGCTCCCGTGTGGCAGGACCCCCAGCAAAACACCACAGGCGAGCTTCTCGTGGGTAGGGTCCCAGGGAGCCAAAGTTTTCTCTGTGAATACCTCACTTTTCTCTATTTTCTAGCTGTGGACAGTGCTACACATCGCTGGTGTGACAAGCCGAGCATAGGGTGTACCCCTCCGCCAGGAGGGTGGGTTGACACCCACGCTGGGGTCCAGGTCTGCAACCATACATGTACCGGCCCCTCCCCTCCAGCTCTATAAGCAAACCCTGGGGGACCAAGGGGCGGTATTTGGCCTGGAAGCCTCTTCAGAGATTCCTGGGACTGGCAACTGGTTGCAATGTGAATGACAGATCAGTCTGTGCCCAGGTTCATTTGAAAGCTTCAGGAGGAGCCACGGAGCCAGTGGCCGAGCCTGAGTGGCCACCAACTCCCCTCACTGCAGAGGCCCCTCTGGGCTGGGAAAGAGCCTCAGGACGCTCCCCCAGGCAGACAGGGGCCTCCAAAGGCTGCTCCCTCGGGTCTGCGCTGCCCCCCACTTGCTGCTTCGAGGGGTTCTGTGATAGAGTCTTGAGGGCTGCCGGCCCTGGGGTCCTGAGCTCAAAGGACAGAAGGCCTCCTCGGCCCTCCAGGGCCATTTTGAGCCCGGAAAGAAGAGCTGCTCCCAGCATCAGGAAGCCGGGAGGCTCTTGATGGGAAAAACAGCTGCTCCTCCCGTGGCCAGGCTCTCGGGCAGCGGCCAGGCTCTTGGGCAGGTGACCCTGGTCATCACACCCCCTCCCCTGCTCCATGGGGACAGTCCAGGCAGAGCCCTGGTGCCCTTTAATGAGGCACTTTTGTTGCAAACCAAAGCCAACGGCCATACGGCCAAGCCTCAGAGAAGGTTGAGCTGCCACCAGCCGGCAGAACAGCCCCCAGCCACCTTGGGAGGGGATGCCCAGGGCTACACATGCCACCCCGGCCCCTGAGCCAGGCTCATCCACCGGCTGTGTCCCACTGCGTCCTGCAGCAGCTGTGGGGGGGAGAGCACCCCGTCCCTATTTCCCAGGTGAGGAAACAGACTGAGAGGGGACCCTCCCTGTGGCCACACTCTGGCCGCCGCAGAGCCAGGAAGGTGCAGCCAGCTCCTGGGGCTCCTCCCATGGGTCCCGGGCTGCTCCGGCTTCTGCCCAGACCCACTGGGGCAGCAGGCCCCCCTCAGTGCCCTCAGTGCCCACTCCCTTCCGTCCTCCCAAGCACAGGTGGGGATGGGGCTGAGTGAGCACCGGCCGCCCGGGGCAGAAAAGGCTTCTCAGGGTAACATCAGGGTCCAGACCCCAACCCCCGACCCCCTAAGACCAACCAACTCACCGCGTGGCCTTTGAGCTTGCGGGGCTGCTCTGGGGGTGATGGCTGGTGGAGCTGCTGGGCCTGCACGGGGTCAGGGGACACAGGGAGGCCTCTGGCTGCTGGCTTGTCTCTGAGCCTCCCTCCCAGGTGGCCTTGACTTTGGGGCTGGAACCCTGTAAGAAATGGTGCAGGAGAGGCTGGCAAGGCCGCCTCTGCCCATTTCCTCCTCAGAAAAGCTGGTGGCTTCACGTGGCTGTGGCTGTGGCAGGGCTGGGGCAGTGCCGGGGCTGCTTGCTCCCCACTGGGTGCCAGGCTGAGACAGGACCTCTCATTTGAGCAGGGGTCCTGCACCCCCACTGAGAGGTATGGATGGGAGGCCCAGAATGAGGAGTTTTTCCCAAGGCTGGCCGGAGACCCCCATGCCCAGCTCTGGAATCAGGTTGCTGGTGTCCCCTCTCCTGCAGCCCAGCCTGGAGCAGGTGCTTCAGAGAGCTCAGTTCATTCAATCCTCATCCCCACCCTCCAGGTGAGCCTGCTGCCCTCCCTGCCTTACAGAGGAGACGCGCAGGTGGGGAAGGCACATAGCTTGCCTGGGGACAGTCCCCCACCCCTTGTCCACACAGCGTCCTCACTCCGTCTGCCGGTGGACATGGGGGACAGGAGCCTCCCTCCAAGGATGCAGCTGCTGCTTGGGGTCCCCGAGGGGCTGGCCTCCCCGAGGAGCTCCCAGCCACACTCTCCTTCCTGCCTGGGTCCCATGAGATCCCCAGTCCTGCTTATCCTCCCCACCCCATCCACTGCTGCCCCCACCTGAAGTCTGGCTCTGCTCTAGGGCCTGGCCAGGACCACCCCATCCAGGAAGCCTCCTCAGCCCCCCAGCAGTGACCCCTCCCTCCCTCCATCTGCCCCACCCCACCCCCCAGCAAGTCTGCCTGGGGCCACAGGCTTTTTTTTTTTTTTTTTGAGACGAAGTCTCCCTGTCACCCAGGCTGGAGTGCGGTGGCGCATCTCTGCTCACTGCAGACTCCGCCCCCCGGGGTTCACGCCATTCTCCTGCCTCAGCCTCCCGAGTAGCTGGGACCACAGGCGCCCACCACCTTGCCCGGATAATTTTTTGTATTTTTAGTAGAGACGGGGTTTCACTGTGTTAGCCAGGATGGTCTCCATCTCCTGACCTCGTGATCCGCCCGCCTCCGCCTCCCAAAGTGCTGGGATTACAGGCGTAAGCCACCGCGCCCGGCCCACAGGCATTTTTACAAGGGACTTGCACGATCACGGGAAGCGGCCAGGGGACAGCATTTCTGCAGCTGAGTCCCAGCCCAGGCAAGAGCACCCACCTGCTGCAGCTTGGCCCAGGCCTGCAGCTCATGCACTGGGACGACGTCCGTGGGCCCCGGGATGGGGAGGGTGTCCACAGGCCCCGGCATGGAGACGATGTCCCTCTGATGCTGCAGAAGCAGCTTCCTGTCTCGGTGCCTGAACAGCTGCGTGTGTCTCAGGTATTGGATTTCCCTCTGAGCAGGCAAAAGAAGCAGATGTCAGCATAACCCCGGAGCCAGCAGGGGAAAAGGCCAACAAAAGGGAAGGGGTGTCTGGGGGTACACCCCGGCCCTCGCACTGGGAGGCCTCCCTTTCCCTCCAATTGGCCTTTGCCCGCCCCTCCTGCCGGGCCTAGGATACCCCCATGGCCTTGGGCTTCCCTGGGCTTGGTGGAGGAGGCAGCTGCGGGCGGCAGGAGGGAGGCAGGTACTCATTCCCCGGGGTCCATGCAGGGCTGGCACAGGCTGTCTGGGCCTCGCCCTCCCTCTCTGCAGGCTCCAGGCGCTGCCCCCACCCCGTCACTCCTTTACAACTGTTCTCTCTGTTCCCCACAGCGTCCCTGGTGGACGCACCCTCAGAACCACCTTGCACGGAGCCCAGGCCCGGGCCGTTGCACACTTGCCCTGGGAGACAGCAGCTTCACTGGCGAGACGGGAAACCGAGGCTCTGCCAAGCGGGTGTCTGGTCCATGGCCCCACTGGGGGGTCCCAGACCCCACCTCCACCACGGCGTCTCTGTCTACGACACGCAGCCTGGCTGTGGCTGGGAGTCCCTGGCCCCGGCCAGCTCCAGCTCCTCCCGCCTGGGCTCCCTGGGCAGCGCCTGTTCTGCCAGGCCCCGTCGTTGCCGTGTGACAAGCAGACCCCTTCTAAGCCCCTTTTGTTTCCCTGGCTCACGTTGTTCTCTGTGGTGCCTGCCTTTTCCTGTTTCTCCATATCCGAGAGGACCCGTGCATGGGTCTGTGGCCTGGGTCTCTGCCCCCAGCTCCCTTGCCTGGAATGCCCCATGCCTGACACCCCAGGTCGTAGTATGTACAGGGCATCCAGGGCAGGGATGGGGATCCCGGGGCTTTCCAGTCAACATAAGGTCCTGCACTGACCCCATTTCCCAGCAGAGGGTCCTGGGCGAAGTAGTCCCCCACCCCAGCTCACCTTTTTTTTTTTTTGAAACAAGGTCTCACTCTGTTGCCCAGGCTGGAGTGCAGTGGTGCAATCTCAGCTCACTGCAGCCTTGACCTCCCAAGCTCAAGCAATCCTCCCACCTCAGTCCACCAAATAGCTGGGACTACAGGCATTGGCCACCTATAGTGGCAGATTTATTTTTTGTAGAGACGGGGGTCTTGCTATGTTGCCCAGGCCTGTCTCACATTCCTGGGCTCAAGCGATCCTCCCACCTTGGCCTCCCAAAGTGCTGGAATTACGGGTGAACTGCCTCGCCCAGCCAGGTTCTTTTATCTGTACCAAGGGTGTTAGCGCCAGCCTCTGCCCCACAGCATGGGGGTACTGAAGTGAGGATGCGGGCACAGCGGCCGCGACCTGTGAGGAGCTCTTGAGCCTGTGACCTGGGCGGGGGCCGGCAAGGGTCCTCGTCCTGGCTCTCAGGCTTGCCCCTCAGCCTTGCTCTCTGCCGCAGGCAAAGCCCTGACTCTGGCAGCTTTTCCCCCCTCCACATGTGCCCCCAGCACCGACTCTCCCTGGGGGTCTGCTTCCTCCAGTCCCTGGTGACAACGATGGCAGGAAGGCAGGAGCAGCCACGGATGGAGACCCCTCCCTGCCAGGCATGGCTGGGGATTCACCTGCACCACCCTCCCAGCCCCCATGCATGCGCACATCAGGCTTCTCCCCATTTTTCAGATGAGGGAACTGGGCTCGGAGCAGCTGGGAAAGTCCTCTGAGGTCATACATGGCACACATCCACCCAGGTAAGTGCTGGCTGCACTAAACTCTCCCAACCCCCTGCTTTACAGAGACCACAATTATTCTCCGGTTCCGAGGAGGAAACTGAGGCTCCAAGAGACAAAGCCACTTGCTCAAGGTGACATCCAGCAAAAGGCTGAGCCTGGCCTGGAGCCAGGGCCACAGGGCCACCCTCCACTCTGGCCGCGAGGCCCCCGGAAGGCCGCAGACACTCCTTGTGTACAGGACCACGCTCCACCCTGGCCATGATGCCCTCTTGGGCCGTGGACACTCCTTCTATACTGCGGGGTCCTGTATGGCCCTGGAGGGTGGCAAGGGCTTGGGAATTCTTTAGCTCTCTTGCTGGGGAATGTTCAGATTCCAGGCAAGAAGATGACACGACTGCCTCTGTGAGCCGCCCACCCCGACCCACCAGGCCTGTGCTGGCCCCACCTGCTCCTTCTCGAATCTGCTGAGGGCTTGCTGCTGCTTCTCAACCAGTGCGGCCAGCACAGCTCTGTCCCTCTTGCTGTCCAGGCACCTGGGGGGAGGTGGCAATATCACTGCCAATGTTGACAGCCCGTGCAAGTGGATATAGAAAGTCACAGACACAGCCAGCCCTGGTCAGCCACATCAACCTGGAATGCCCTCCCAAGGTGTGGGCACCAGGGAGGACACAGCCATGCCTGGACAGGCTTGGAAGCCTTGGGGTGGCCAGATGGCCCAACCCAGGCTGTCACTCTTCCACCCCTCACAGCCACTTTTGGACTTTTGGGTCTAAAGAGACAAAGGCTGGCCGAGAGCCGCCCCTGCCACCCTGAAGACCCAGCCCAGGCCAGTGGGTCCTCTGGGGAGGGAGGTGGGGGTCACCCACATCCACCCCCCTATCCATCATGGAATAAACACCCTCAGCCTGGCCCGCTCAGACACCGGGTGAGGATGTTAACTGGAATCACCTTTCTGGAGACCAATGTGGCAGTATCAAGCGGCTTCCAGATGCATTTTCACTGACCCGGTCATTCCATTTCTAAGGTTTTACCTTAAGGAAATGATCTCTCTATCTTCATTAATAATGGCAAAACGTTGGAGACAACCTACAGGCCCGGAGATCTGGGACAAGCGAAGTGAGTTACAGCCCTGTCTCTACGCTGGTGCGCCCTGTGTGTTATAGCGGTTACGTAGCTACACAGAAAGGTTTTCCTGACATTTAAATTGAAAACGCAAGTTACAAAACAGCAGGTACCGCCCATTTGCAAGTTGAAATAGCCATGTGTGTTTCTCCCCAAAACAGAGTATCCGCACTGGGCGTGGTGGCTTACGCCTGTAATCCCGGCACTTTGAGAGGCCGAGGCGGGCGGATCACCTGAGGTAGGGAGTTCGAGACCAGCCTGACCAACATGGAGAAACCCCGTCTCCATTAAAAATACAAAATTAGCCGGGCGTGGTGGCGCACGCCTGTAGTCCCAGCTACTCGGGAGGCTGAGGCAGGAGAATCCCTTGAACCCGGGAGGCGGAGGTTGCAGTGAGCCGAGATCGCGCCACGCGCCACTACACTCCAGCCTGGGCAACAAGAGCGAAACTCGGTCTCAAAAAAAACAAAACGAAACAAAAAAACAAAGTATGCACAAAGACGATCTCAGAGGTCACGTTTGGAACGACGGGGGTATTTTTTATTTGTGTATGGAGTACTTTACTGCCTTATCTAAGTTTCAGCAAACACCTATTACTGTTTGGACCAGTACCTTTTGTTTCTCAAAACGCTGTCGGGGCCACGGGCGGGACCCGGACGAGGCAGGGAGGGGGCGGGGCTACGGCAGGGCGGGGCTACGGCAGGGCGGGGCCGGCGCCAGGCGCATGCGCTCACCCTCGTCGATGCTCCAGCCAGGCCAGCTCCGCGAGCGTTTTCTCCCGGAGCGCCATCTCTCGCAGGCGCAGCAGCGCGGCCTGGTGCTGTGCTCGCAGCTCCTCCTCCCGCAGGCTCCGCTCCAGCATCTGCAGCTTGAAGCGGCCCAAGGCCCCTAAAGCTCTGGGTTCGGTGCTTCCGGGCCTCGCGGGGCTCCACTAGGGTGGCCCGCCTCACCGCCTAGCTTCTAGACCGCTCCCGGCACAGGCCACCGCCTCCGAGAAGCCCTCTCGGACTGCCCGCCCCTCCCATCCCCCTATGCCGCCCTCGCTTCCCCGACTGTGAGCTGGCGGGGCAGGCAGGATCTTTAGCATATCGGCCTCACCACCAGCCCTGATCCAGGAAGCCCAGGCCACCTGCCCTAAAATATACAACCTGGGCGGGGGCTAACCCTGCCCAAAGCACCATGTTGAAATGCCTGCCCCCCTCTGTCACCCAGGGCGGGAGGAACGGGCTTGGGTAGCTGTCAGCTGGAAGAGCGGGTGACGCAATGGCCGGAAGAACCTCCCAACCCAGGACCTGCCTTGGCCCTTCTTAATGGAAGGACAGTTGGGTCCGGGGCCCACTACCAGGGCTGTGCTGGGCCCTGAAATTGTGCCTCTCCCCCAGGGGACCTCTCCACGTACCTGGTGGGTGGGGTTGTCCGGAGGGAAGAGCTTGGCCAGGGGAAGCTGGGAGAGGGCTCCGTCAGGGCCCTCCACCTCTGAGGAAGGAAGCGCCATGGTTGGGTCATGTAGGGGGTCTGAGTGACCCGTGTCAGGGGCCATTTCTACCGGAGGGCCTCATAAAAGTAGGAGGTCTAGGGCAGTTTAGTGTCCCCATCCCATCCCGGACACACAGGGCTTCACACAGAATCCACAAGACCACGCGGGAAGGGACAGGCAGTCTCCTGATGTGAAGTTCTGGTGTGTGACCCTACTGATCATGGGAAAGACCAGACCAAAAGTAGAGGGAGCTCAGGGAGACAGCCCAGCTGCTCTGCGTCTACAGGCTTCTAAAGGAGGGGAGAGTGAGGCCCAGAGAGGGAGAAGGGCTGTCCGGGTCTAGCATCAAGGAGCTGGCAGGTGACAGCAGATCCCAGATCCCCAGCTGAAGTAGCTGACCTGCTGCCGACCTCTGCTGGCCACGCTTCTGTTCTGAGTGATGGAAAAAGGAGCCTGTACTTCAAGCGATCCTTAAGGACGTTCCCTCCCACCAAAGACACAGCAAAAGGGACTGGATTTTGGCTTTGCCATCCCATCTGCAACAACTGAAAAAATCACGTAAATACACACACACATATGTGTGTTTATATAGAGATATGTGTGTGTATACATATATATATATATTTTTTTTTTTCACACACACATATGAAATAACAGTTTTCCAGGCACTGGACTTGAGGCAACATAGCACAGTGATCCCTGAGAGACAGAAAACAAAGGAGGGGAGGAGACCTGCGATGCTCACCGCTCACTGCCTCAGAGAGTTGCCAGGCTATGGTGAGGGAGGGGAAGCTGGCTGAGCTGGAGGACTCCCTGGGTAGAGGAGACAGCAGAGAGTCTGGGAGGACCAAGGCAGCTGGAGTTTGTGGGGGCAGAGTGTCAGAGAGGAGAGAGTCGCACAGAGAGAGGACCTCTGAGATCTATCAAGTGTCCCTCTGGAGTATTCAGTAGAGAACTGATGGATGAATGCGTGTCAAGAAGCTACCAGATGCTGGGACAGAAGTATTCCGGGGGACTGGAAGCCTGGTAATGACACCTGTTTCTAGTAGTCAGGCTGGAGGACCTCAGGACTCCCAGGTCACTGGGCAGGCAGTGTACACAGAACGTTCTTGCCTTGACTGTCGGAAATGATTAGCCCCAGGCTGAGCACTGATCCAGATCGACCTAACACACTATTAATGAAAAGTCTGAAAGGACCAAATTACTTCCAAATAACTGCAGTCCCGAAGAAAGCTTAAGAATGATTATAGGGGCCGGTGCGGCGGCTCACGCCTGTAATCCCAGCACTTTGGGAGGCCAAGGTAGGTGGATCACGAGGTCAGGAGATGGAGACCATCCTGGCCAACATGGTGAAACCCCGTCTCTACTAAAATACAAAAAATTAGCTGGGCGTGGTGGCAGGCGCCTGTAGTCCCAGCTACTCGGGAGGCTGAGGCAGGGGAATTGCTTGAACCTGGGTGGTGGAGGTTGCAGTGAGCTGAGATTGCGCCACTGCACTCCAGCCTGGCGACAGAGTGAGACTGTCTCAAAAGGAAAAATTTTTAAAAAGGAATGTTTACAAGAATACAAAAATATCTAGCACTCAGCAAGGTAAAATTCACAGGGCCCAGAAGATATGCAAAGAAACCAGAAAACACAACCCGTAATGAGCAGGATAATTTATTAACACTATCCCAGGCTTGACGTGGGTGTGAGGATTGGCAAAGAAGGACATTAAAAGTTTCATAACTGTATCCCATGTGTTAAGATGTTAAGTAGAGCCACAGAGGATATAAAACGAAAAGATCCAAATGGAATATGTAAACTGATGAAAATTAAAACACTTGAGATGAAAAACACACTGGATGGGATGAAGGGCAGACTAGACACTGCAGAAGGAGAGATGAACGAACTGGAAGATACAGCAATAGAAACTATCCAAAAGGAAACAGAGAAGAAAAAAGAATAAAAGAATACAAAGAGCTTCAGTAAGCTCACAACTTCAAGTGGCCTAATATATGCGTAATTGTGTAAGCTCCAGCCCTCCGGGGCTTAGCAGGTGTTCTCCCCGTGTGCGGAGATGAGAGATCGTAAGAAATAAAGACACAAGGCAAAGAGATAAAGAGAAAACAGCTGGGCCCGGGGGACCACTACCATCAAGAAGCGGAGACAAGTAGTGGCCCCCAGTGGCTGGGCACGCTCATATTTATTGTATACAAGACGAGGGGGCAGGGTAAGGAGACTGAGTCGTCCAAGTGATTAAAAAGGTCAAGCAAGTCACGTGATCATAGGACAGGGGGCCCTTCCCTTTTAGGTAGCCGAAGCAGAGAGGGAAGGCAGCATACATCAGCGTTTTCTTCTGTGCACTATAAGAAAGATCAGAGACTTTAAGACTTCCACTATTTCTTCTTCTGCTATCTACTACGAACTTTAAAGAGGAAGCAGGAGTACGGGAGGAGCATGAAAGTGGACAAGGAGCGTGACCGCTGAAGCACCACAGGGAGGGGTTAGGCCTCCGGATGACTGCGGGCAAGCCTGGATGATATCCAACCTCCCACAGGAAGCTGGTGGAGCAGAGCGTTCCCTGACTCCTCCAAGGAAAGGAGACTCCCTTTCACGGTCGGCTGAGTAATGGGTGCCTTCCCAGAGACTGGCGTTACCGCTTGACCAAGGAGCCCTCAAGCGGCCCTTATGCGGGTGTGACAGAGGCCTCACCTCTTACCTTCTAGGTCACTTCTCACAATGTCCCTTCAGCACCTGATGCTATACCCACCGGTTATCCCTAGGTTATATTTGTAATGCAACAAAGAGTAATATTAAAAGCTAAATGATTAATCATGTTTATCCTAATGATTGATAATTGTCCATGATCATCTCTGTATCTAATTTGTAATATAACTATTCTTCTTCTAACTATTTTCTTTATTATACTGAAACAGTTTGCGCCTTCAGTCCCTTGCCTCGGCACCTCGGTAATCTTCCGGCCACATAATTGGAGTCCCTGAAGGAGAGGTGAGAGAAAGAGGAGCAAAAAGATATTTGAACAAATAGTGGCTGAACTACTTCCAAATATGAAGAAAATGAAAAATCCACAGGTCGAAGAATCTCAACAAACCCGGAGGACAAGAAATATGGGCTGGGCGTGGTGGCTCCTGCCTATAATCCCAGCACTTTGGGAGGCTGAGGTGGGCAAATCACCTCAGGTCAGGAGTTCAAGACCAGCCTGGCCAACATGGTGAAATCCTGTCTCTACAAAAATACAAAAATTAGCCGGGTGTGGTGGTGGGTGCCTGTAATCCCAGCTACTTGGAGGCTGAGGCAGGAGAATCGCTTGAACCTGAGACGCAGAGGTTGCAGTGAGCCGAGATTGTGCCATTGCACTCCAGCTTGGGCGACAGAGCGAGACTGTCTCAAAAAATAAAAATAAAAAAATGAAGAATAACAATAACAAAGGATATCATAATAAAATTTCTCAAAACCAGTAACAAAGAGAAAGTCTTTTTTTTTTTTTTTGAAACGGAGTCTCACTCTGTCAGCCAGGCTGGAGTGCGGTGGCGCGATCTCGGCTCACTGCAAGCTCCGCCTCCTGGGTTCACGCCATTCATTCTCCTGCCTCAGCCTCCCGAGTAGCTGGGACTACAGGCACCCGCCACCGCATCTGGCTAATTTTTTATATTTTTAGTAGAGATGGGGTTTCACCATGTTAGCCAGGATGGTCTTGATCTCCTGACCTCGTGATCCACCTGCCTGGGCCTCCCAAAGTGCTGGGATTCCAGACGTGAGCCACCACGCCTGGCTGAGAAAGTCAAAAGCAGCCAGAGAAACAAAGACACGGTGATGTACTGACGAACCAAGAAGAATGGCAATCAATTTCTTGTCACAAACAATGCAAGCAAGAAGACAATGGAGCAATGTCTTCAAAGTACTGAAAGGGAAAAACTGCACCTAGAATTCTATGTCCAGGAAAGAGTACGTCAAAAACAGAGATGAGATGAAGGTGTCCTTAGACATCCAAAAGCTAAAGACACCAGCAGACACGCACCACCAGAAATGCTAATGGAAATCCTTCCAGCAGAAGGAAAAGGATGCGGGTTAGAAATCTACATCTACCTGAAGCAATGGAGAGCACCAGAAATGGTAAAATGACAACTATGTGCAGATGTAAATATAAACACATATATTATTTAAAACTTTTAACAAGATAATTGGCTGTTTAAACAAAATGATAACAATGTATCGCAGAGTTTATAAAACACTTAAAATAAGCCTGGGCAACATGGCAAAACCCCATCTCTACAAAAAATACAAAAATGGCCGGGCGTGGTGGCTCATGCCTGTAATCCCAGCACTTTGGGAGATTGAGGCAGGTGGATCACCTGAGGTCAGGACTTCGAGACCAGCCTGGCCAACATGGTGAAACCCCGTCTCTACTGAAAATACAAAAATTAGCTGGGCGTGGTGGTGCACACTTGTAACCCCAGCTACTCAGGAGGCTGAGTCAGGAGAATCGCTTGAACCTGCAAGGTGGAGGTTTCAGTGAGCCAAGATCGCACCTTTGCACTCCAGCCTGGGCAACAAGAGCAAACTCTGTTTCAAGAAAAAAAAAAAAAACTAGCTTGGGGTGGTGGTGCATGCCTGTGGTCCCAGCGACTTGGGAGGCTGAGGAAGGAGGATTGCTTGAGCCCAGAAGGCAGAGGTTGCAGTGAGCCGAGATCTCACCACTGCACTCCAGCATGGGTGACACAGTGAGACCCCCATCTCAAAAAACAAACAAAACATTTAAAATAAAATTCATGACAACAATAACTTAAAGGCCAGGAAAGAAGAATTGGCCTTGTACTATAAGTGAAGTGGTCAACTGTATATACTATTATAAATCCTAAAGCAGCCACTAAAATAATAGAGTTATAGGTCCTGAGCCAACAATGGAGATAAAATGGAATCATAAAAAACATTGCTTAATCCAAAGGGAGGCAGAAACTAAGTGGAAGAAGAAAATAAAGGACAGATAGAACAAAAGAAAAATAACCAGGTGAGACTCAAACCTAACCACATCCGTCATCACGTTCAATGTGAATAGTGTAAGCACCTCAATTAAAAGGCAGAGATTGCCAGATTGATTTTTTTAAGCAAGATCCAACTCTATGCTGCCTGTAAGAAACACACTTCAAATACAAAGATGCAAATAAATGGAAAGTAAAAGGATGGCAGTGGAGATACCATGAAACACCCGTTGAAGGAGAGCCGGAGTGGCTGTATTAATATCAGACAAAATAGCCTTTGAAGCGAAGGATACTGCTGCGGATAAGAGGATTATTGCATAATGATAGATGGGTGAGTTCATCAAGAGCACATAATGATCCTGAGTGTTTATGGGCCTGATGTCAGAGCTTCAGAATACACGAAGCAAAACCTGGTAGAACTGCAAGGAGAACTTGGCAAATTGCAATGTGATATTTCAATTCCAGTCTCTTATTCATCGATAGGAATGTTAGGCAGAAAATCCAAGATGCAGTAGATTTGAAGAGCATGATCCACCAACTTGATCTAAGTGTTACTACAGGACACTCCCCCCAGCACCAACAGAATAGACATTGTTTTCAAGGAGCACCCACTGACGTAGACTGTCTTCCAGGCCAAAACCTAAGTCTGGACATTACGAGGTTCACACAAATGTGTTTTGTGAATACAATGAAGTTAAACTAGGAATGCACAGCAGGTGCCAAGCCTGGAGATGGGGCGACTGTGGCCGGCTGGGAAGTCACCGCATCTGCCATGATCACACTGAGGGCTGAAATCACCTTGTGGTGGTCTTGCCGCGCCATCCCTACAACCTGCACGCAGACCCTTCCTTGTTTGCTGACACACATCACACGGGAGGGGAGGCTGGACCGGGTTTCTGTGCAGCCCACGCTGGGGAGGCTGTGCAGAGAGCTTTCCCACCAGGGAAAGCCGCTCAAAGGAGTGGAGGTGGGCGTATCAACGGGCCTGGAACCAGGGAAGGGTTCCTGTTCCTGAAGATGCCGAGACAGGTTGTACCCAGGCTTCCAGGAGATGGCAGCCACCTGGAGGCCAGCCTGGAGGTCATGCCAGCTCAGAGGAGCTGAGACCCTCTGTCCCAAAGCAAGGCCGACAGCAGCCTGTGCTCACCTGGCCGAGCTGCCGCACTCACCCTCCCTGGGCTGCGGACCTCCCTTCGTGTCAGGCTGGTCCCCCAGCTCTAGGGAAGCTTTCCTGCTGAGATCCTGACTCAGCTCCCCAAGGCTGGGTGGGTGGAGATGGTGGTGGAGCTCCCCAAGGCTGGGTGGGTAGGCCAGCTGTCTAACCCAGTTCCCCGGGCTCAAGCGATGCCAGGGGCTAGGGCTGCCCGAGGGTCAGTCACGCGAGTGCTGGAGTCAGACAGACCTGGCTGCAGATCCCAGCTCCGCTCTGCATGGCCTTAGGCAGCCACTGTAGCCCTCTGGGCCTCCCTGTTGTGCACCTGCCTCGGTTCCCCCTTCTTGGGTTCACACTGGCCGAGGGCTCTGCCTGCCTCCAGGCCTGGGTGGGGTTTTGAAGACACTGTCACCTGCAGAGGCTGGCTTGGCCACCACATTCTCTGGCCTGTCCTCGGGACCCTGGGAGGACGTGGCAGCATCTGTGTCCAGAGGCGGGTGTGACCTACAGGTGAGGACATGCCCGGGAGACTTGGCACCAGCGCCCCAGTGCCCACCCCACTGCCTGTGCCCAGAGACTCTGCAACCTGCATTTCCACATTGGGAGGGGGTGGCCAGCCCCAGCCCCCGACCTCACCTGGGTGTGGCCATCCCTGTGCTCTGAGAGGCTGTGGTCCGCTCTCGGTCCTTGCACATCAGAGGCTGCTCCAGGTTCAACGCCTCCTCTGGCCTGGCCTGGGTCGAGTGTCTCTCCATCAGCTGCTGTGAGGAGTGGGAGGTGTGTTGCGGAGAATGCAGGAGGCGGCTCCACAGTTGTGGGCATTGGGTCGGGGTGGTCAGGCCAAGCCCAGTCCCAAGGAGGAGCCTGAAGCTGGGCAAGTCTCCAACCTCAGGGGCCTCTCTGTCATCCTGCAAGTGGGGCCGACAGCCCCCTTCTGCCTCCCAGAGAGGCCACTGCAAGGAAGCGGGGGTGGCCAGTGCCCCGCCAGGGCTGGAGGGTGTGGGAGCTGGGGGGCCAGCTGCATGGAGACAGGTGGGAAGGAAACCCCAGCTCCGGTCCTGGCTGGGGGTGCTGGTAGGGCAGGCACAGGAGGGGAGCAAATCCTATGATGCGGGGAGCAGGGAGGGAACAGGCAGGGACACAGGGCAGGGTGTCTGTGTTGCTGTCGGTCTGAGGCTGCCTGTATGTGTACTCCCACACACACACACACACACGCGTGCACACACACCCACACGCGTGCACACACCCACACGTGTGCACGCACATACTTCCATCACTCTCCTGGAGATGCCCCCCAACATGTACCGTGGATGTACTTCCCACCATTGACCCCTGAACCAAACACAGAAGAAAGGTCCACTTCCCAGAAGGTTTATCCCCTCCAGCCAGGTCACAGCCGTCAGCCGCCCGATCAATCCCCTGCCAGGGTCACCGCTCCTCGGACTGGGTGACATTGTCCCCTCATGGGGCAGGTGCTGAGCCACCCCGGGCAGTGGGAGCTGCCTATCGGAGGGGACACTATTGGCGCAGGACAGCCCGGCAGAGGTGGCTCAGGAGACACTAAGCTCCTTCCTGTCTGGCAAGAGACCTGCCGGGGGTGTAAGCACCACATGCATTTTGGGTCGCATGCTCCCATGGAGAGCCCAGGGCTCAGGGGCCTACCAAGCCTGGGACACAGACAGGTGGGAGGCTCCAATGGCCATCTGTGACCCAGCTCTGGTTCCCACTGGGGCACCCCCCAGTGCCAGCGCCCCCAGGACACAAGTGGCTGAAACCTCCTGTTTCTGCACAGAGACTTTGCTTTAAAGGGAGCTCTAGCCTCTGGCTTGCCTCCTCTTGACGAGGGGCGCCCACTGTTCCTATGGAAGTCTCCGCATTCCTTCCCAGTGTGACTGACCTTCCCACCCAACCTCCTGCAGAGACATGGGCTCCCCCTGTGGCAAGCGGCCGCTACCTCCAGCCGCCTCCTGAAGAGCAGCCCATCCAGGGTCTGCTGCGTCTCCCAGGCCTCCAGCTCTGCCCGCTGCCGCAGGAGGGCCAACGCCTGCTTCTGCTGGTCCAGCTGCAGGGACAGCCCACAGCTCACAGTTCCTGCTGCCCCCAGCCAGGGAGGGTGGGCCCCTTCCTCGGGGGTCACCCCAAGGGATCCTATGTCTGGGCAGGGCCCTTCCCTCCAGCCCACCGACTTTCTCTCCCTGCCAGGGGCTTCCCCATCAGCCCGGGAAGGCCAGGCGCCCTCTGTCTGTTCCTCCCACCTGCATGCTCCCCTCCCTCTCACCCGGCCACTCTGTTTCTAAATTCTATAGTCTGCACATTAGTGCCACTTCTGCTTGGCCTCTGGGAGACAGAGGCTGCTCCCGGCTCACCACCTAGCAGAAAGGGGACCCAGCTGTCATCAGCCTTGGGCAAACCTTCAGAGAATCCAGAAAGCTGGAGGTCTTCTGCTGGGTGTTGGGAAGGCGTCTCACACACAGGTCCTCCTGCTGACCTGTGGAACCATGGAGGGGGGACAGCTGAGTGGCCCAGGCCGCTCTCCCGGCCTCCCCTCGCCGCTGCCTTGGTGCACCATGGCATGACGGGTTAATACAGCCTCTCCACCTGCAGGGAAACTGAGGCACAGAGGCCAGGAGTGCAGGTGGCCTGAGTCCTGAGCACAGCTGGCATCAAATCCATCAACAAGAGCCCCTGCCCTGTACGTCGAGGAAGGGCTGGGAGGGCTGCAGCCCCATGGAAGGACACGGAGACCCGCTGCATCTCCTCGTCCCTGCTAAGGCTGGCTCTGCCTGACCCCAGCCAGGACCAACTCCAGGATGGATGGCAGGAGTCTGTGGGGAGGGTGGAGGCCCAGGACATGGGCTTTGCCCCCAGACAGACCGGGTCTGTCATGCATTTGCCATGTGACCTTGAACAAATCACTTGTCAGTCAGAGCCCAGTGGGGACACAGAGGTTCCTCCTTCCCTTGTGTGAGGGTCCAAGGAGATAGTTTGGTACAGGCTGGCTGTGCACTCAGCAGGTAGAAGCTGCTGCTGATGGTGTGGACAGGGTGGGTGGGTGATGACGGGGTGGGTGTGAACGGGGTGGGTGGGTGCTGATGGGGTGGGTGGGTGCTGAGGGGGTAAGTGGGTACAGACAGGGCAGGTGGGTGCTCACAGGGTGGGTGGGTGCTGAGGGGGTGAGTGGGTGCAGATGGGGTGGGCGGGTGCTGAGGGGGTGGGTGGGTGCTGACGGGGTGGGCGGGTGCTGACGGGGTGGGTGGGTGCTGAGGGGGTCGGTGGGTGCTGACGTAAGCACCTGGCACAAGTCCAGGGCTCTCCTTGGAATTTCTGGGATTGGTCCAGAGCATGGGTATGAAAACCTCAGCCTCTTCCTTGGATAGTGAAGTCCCCAGCAGCAGCGGAGGGGGCTTCCCTTTCTCCTTGGTGGCCCCAAGTCCCAGCTCTGACTCTGAATGCTGTTGGAACTCCTGGCCCCACAGAGGCTGCCACCAGGAGGTGCTGCATGCAATGGGGTCTGCAGATGGTGGGGCCCTCGTGATGGCTTGTGGATGAGCGCCTTGGTCACTGTTGGCTGGTGTATGGATGGAGCCAAGACCAGGATCCCCACTCCGACTGTCCCAGAACTGGCAGCTCCTCCAGTGGACTGCTCGCCTTCCCGGAATGGAGCAGCTCAGCCATGAACCACAGCTAAGCCGGTTCCTGGGCGTTTCCACAGCAGCAGAGGACACCCCAAAGCACCGAGACAGGGTGAGCAGCAGGGGCGCCTGGCCACCTGGCGTGCACTGAGCATTCGGGGTCACCCCCATGGCCCCCATCTAACTGGTGATGATGGGAAGTGAAGACACTCTTACACTTCTTTGTTTGGGTTTAGGCGTCTGTTCTGAGCTGAAATTCCTTTTTTGCAAAGGGAAGAAACCATCCTTTGCTTTTGTTTCATGGCCCTGAGAGAGGCTGAAGCCAGAGAAGGGGCCCCAGCCCCACCAAATGCCCCTCCGGCTCCTGGGAGCCCCACAGTCCTGCGGCCCCCACAGATCTCCCAGCTGTGGCCTGAGGAGGGGGAGTCCTGGTCATCACCGGCCATGTCAGCACCCAACAGATCAGGGGACATGGGGGGACATGAGCTGTTTGTTCCTGAGCTCTGAGCTGTGACCCAGGAGAAAGCGAGCCATCCCCGAGCTGGGCACGGCCCTGGCTGGACAGAGACTGCAAGAGTCACCCCAATGAGTGCCCTGACTCCTCTAGCAATGGGTGAGGAGCCCCAAAAGTCTAGCCCCACGTGCCACCCCAAAGTCCCTGGTAGCTGTGAGGATGCAATGGGACAGTTTGACAGATCTTGGCACATGGCAGCTGCGGTCACTGCTGGTAGTGATGATGTTAACTAGCTATGTTCTCAGTCATGTGGCTTGGGTCCTGGGGAGTCACAGCCTCAAACCAGAATGAGGTTGACAGGACCCCTGCCCTCAGTGGGGGCTGTGGAGTTTGAGAGCCAGGGCCCTGCTGTCCAACATGGTGGCTGGCAGCCACACCCACTGTTTACATTTAAACTTAAATTAACAGAAAATAAAACATAAAATGCCACTCTTCAGTCACACTGGCCACATTTCATGGCTTGACAGCCACATGTGGCTGGTGGCTACCATATTGTACAACTCAGAATCCGGAACATTTCCCTCATTGCAGAAGGTTCTGGTGGACAGTGTGGTGTACCTGTTTAAGTCTAGAAAGTTCCACTGGACAGAGCTAGTCTACATGTTTAAGTCTAGAGGCTTCCATTGGACAGTTCTGGTCTAGGTGTTTAAATCTAGAAGGTTCCATGGACAGCTCTGGTCTAAGTCTAGAAGGTTCCATTGGACAGAGCTAGTCTACATGTTTAAATCTAGAAGCTTCCATTGGACAGCTCTGGTCTAGGTGTTTAAGTCTAGAAGATTCCATTGGACAGCTCTGGTCTGGGTGTTTAAGTCTAGAAGGTTCCATTGGACAGCTCTGGTCTGGGTGTTTAAGTCTAGAAGGTTCCATTGGACAGCTCTGGTCTGGGTGTTTAAGTCTAGAAGGTTCCATTGGACAGCTCTGGTGGAAGTGTTTATGTCTAGAAGATTCTCTCGGACAGTGCTGCCTCCAGTCATAAAAGCTAGACCCAACAGACTCCTGTTGCCTGTCCCCCTGGGGCTACTGCACCTTCCGCCCATAGGATGGTGAATGAGGTATAGGGGTAAAAACTGCCCCTTCAGGCTGCCCCTTCCAAGGAGGAGGCAGAGCCTGACTCTGACCTCACCCCCTTGGGAGATCCTGGCCAAGAGGTGGCTGTCCTGCAGCCATTGGAACTGTCTGTGACTCACAGCAGCCAGCCCCTGCCCATCCAGCCTTCAGGAAGGGCGGTCAGCAAATCCAGCAGTGGGAGAACAGAGCCCCATCCCAGCCCATAGCTGGGCACCCTGGGAAGCTTGCTGCACCTCCCTGGGCTGCACTTTCTGGGAAGAGGAAAGGTGCTGCTGTGGTTTGAACATCTGTCCCTCCTCATGTTGAAATACAAGGCAATTCAGCCGTGAGGCAGCAATTCAGCCACAAGGCGATTCAGCCATGAGGGTTCCACCCTCGTGAATGGATGAGTGCCATCATTGTGGGTGCAGGTTCACTATAAAAGGAAGAGTCCCACCCCCTGTCGTTCTCTCTCCTTCTTGCCCTCTCCCCCTCTCACCCTCCTGCCTTCCTCTCTGTGTTGATGCAGCAAGAAGGCCCTTGCCAGACACCAGCATCTTGTTCTTGGACTTCCCAGACTCCAGAACTGTGAGCCAATACATTTCTGGTCATTATAAATCATCCGGTCTCTGGGATTCTGTTACGACAGCATGATCAACCAAGGCCAGAGGCCCACGGGGGCCTTCCTGGCTCTGAACTGCCGCCCCACCCCACTGGCACATGCGCTTTCTGCCTCTTCCTGTTGAATTCTCCCCTTGGCACTCATGCCTCAGATCCCACACGCTGTGTATCCTCACTTGCTCATCTTCTTACTGCCCACTTTCCCTGAAACACAGGCACTGTAAGGGCCGGGGCCTGCTCTCTCAGTGCCAGGCAGGCAGTGATGCTCAGAGGGTGTGTGTGGAAGGAAGGGGCAGGTGCATACCAGGGCTGCAGAGGCTCCCACACCCTGGAGACTGGGAGAGTCTCCCAGGGGAGAGGCTGGGGTGGAGAAGACGCAGACCCTTCCTCCCTCAGAGGGCTCCAGGTGTGAGCCCAACAAGCCCTCCCCTCCATATACACAAGCAAGCATGCACACACACATGCATGTGCACACACACATGCACGTGCACACACACAGAGGACCCTCTCTGCTGGTCCACAGAGAACAGCTTCCCTGAAGCTGCCAGGTGTGGCTCCAGGGCCCTGGGAGGATGCTATCAGTTGGGGAGGACCCGATGAGCACTCCCAAGCCCCACAGCCAGGAAGCAGCCTCCAGGAGGGCTCCAGCCCAAGGCTTTGAACCCAGCCCAGGACCGGAACCCTTCTCCTCCCCCTGGCACTGGCCCTGCAGCAGGAACACCTGGGGCTCTGCCCACTCCCCCAGGCCTTCCTCAGGCCTCCCCGCTGCCAGCCGAGGAGGGTGCAGGTTGTATCTGGGGCTGCTCTGGGGTGGTGGTCCAGGGTTAGGGGTTGGATGGGGGCCTCCATTCACTCAGAATGCACCCTCCCACCATCTCTCCCCCAGCCAGACATGAATGTGTTTTACTCCAATGCTCAAAACCTGTTCTTTTGAAGAAAATCAACAGACAATGATGAAGCGGCAAACGGGGGTCCCCCACTTCTGAGTCCACACTCAGTTCCCAAGGCTGCACCAGCCCCTCCAGCTGCCCTGCCAAGCCCCCCAGCCAGAAGGGTCCTACAGCGCAGCCCACGCCAGCACGAGGCCCTCAAGCCCAGGGCTTCAGCAGCTGCTGGGTCCCTTGGGCACCAGGCAGTGGGCACTGCTCGTTGGAAACCCCGGATGAAAACACTCAGTAGCAGAAGAAAAAGTCGAATCTGAGCTGATGGGACTGTAAGGAAGCGCCCTAGGAGGTGGGCTGGGCACAGCGGCATGGGGCATGGCTGTCATGAAATAAGCACGTGGGTCTCATCCACCGAGGGCCCATCACTGCAGGTGTGGCGAGCACAGAGCACGCAGAGGGTCCTGAAAGCCTCCAAAACCTTTAATAACGGGGCATGGATGCTCTCCACGTGGAAAAGGATTTCTCTACCCCGTAGGGCCAAGCTCGAGTGCTAGGCAGTGGAAGGGGTTCTCGGTGGATGTCCCGGCCACCCGACCAGCCAGCCCAGGGCCTGTCCGCAGGGTCGCCCTTACCGCAGCTCCGGGGGGTGCAGGGTGCCACAGAATCTGCCCCTCCGACCGACGGCGTCTCCTCCAGTCCCAGGGAGCCCCAGATAGGGTGCAGCGTGGCTGGGCCCGCATATGAGCTGGAAGACACAGGCACACGTGTGGCAGGGCCAGGCCCATGGAGGAGACAGGAGGCAGGGAGATCCGGAGGACAGCCCCTCATTGAGCAGGAGCCTGGGCTCCCGTGGCCTGGAGCAGCTCTCAGACCCCCAACAGTGTTCCCAGGGTGGGACCCAAGGGCCAAAAGCCTGGCGGGGGAAGGGCCTGAGGCCTGGGAGCCAGGAGGCAGGGGTGAGCGGGAGGCAGGGGTGAGTGGGTGGGGCCTGAGCATGTGTCCCAGCGTGGTGGCGTGGGCTGAGGTGAGGCCACCAGCCCACATCTGGGAAGCGTTGGCACCAAGCCTGGCTGCTCGGAGCTCTGTACTTGGACCCCAGGGGGAACAGGGGTGTGCACGGTCAGCTTCCATGACCACCGTTGGTCCCCAGGGCCAAGATCAGAGTCTTCCCAGCCAACGTGGTCATCGGGACCATCTCTGCCATCTACTAAGGGCACTGCCCACCAGGCCCAGAGCAGCACGGGGTCACGCATCAGCTGTGACCCTCACCCCACTGCTCAAGGCTGGCACTGGAGACTGCAGGGCAACCTATCTGGGGAGCACCCGGGCTGTGACCATGGAGGCAGGTACAGCTGGACCCACACACCTGCCCCCACTCAAGCTGGCCAGCACGCAAGGCTGACAGAGCCAGGAGCCAGGTGTGGCCACTGGCCTTTCTCCCAGAGGTGGCCAAGTGGTGAGGGAGAGCTACCAGGCACGGGGAGGCAGTGCTACTGGGATGAGGGGTCTTTGGGGTGCACAGAGAGACGGGTTTGTGGGTGGGGCATGTGCTGAGCCTGCATCTGGGGCATGTGGGCGGGACATGTGCTGAGCCTGCATCTGTGAGCACGGCTCACCTCACTTCGCATTTCTTATCAGGGCCCCCATCTGTGCTTCCTGGTACACAATGACCCAGAACCCACTGGAGTGGCTGAAGATGCTGCCCACACCTGTGGCCCAGGGGTTGTTAGGCAGGGGGTAGACACGCCCTCCCTCAGCAGCCCTCAGGGCCCACAGGTGTTTGTCTCACACCTGCTGTGGGCAGGAGCTGTGCAGGGTCTGGTGATGGTGGTGACCCACCTCCCAACCCCCGCCCGCATTCCTGGTGCTGCAGGGGAGCTGGACGTGTGCCCAGGCCATGAGGGGCTGCATGGCACCTGGGAGCACAGGCCTAGAGAAGTGTTCTGGAACCCGGGCTGGGTGGCTAGAAGCCCCAGTGCCTCCACCACTGAGTGCTGGGCTCCCATGGGACAGAGAGGATAGACTCACCCCAACTCAGAAATCAGTCTGAGGCCGGGCACAGTGGCTCACGCCTGTAATCCCAACACTTTGGGAGGCTGAGGTGGGCAGATCACAAGGTCAGGAGTTCGAGACCAGCCTGGCCAATATGGTGAAACCCCGTCTCTACTAAAAATACAAAAATTAGCTGGGCGTGGTGGCGGGTGCCTGTAATCCCAGCTGCTGGGGAGGCTGAGGCGGGAGAATCGCTTGAACTTGGGAGGTGGAGGTTGCAGCAAGCTGAGATCAAGCCATTGCACTCCAGCCTCGGTGACAGAGCAAGACTCCATCTCAAAAATAAAAACAAAACAAAACAAAACAAAAAAGAAACCAGTCTGAGAGGCGGCCGGGATCTGGGGCACCCCAGAGGCTCAGCGTGGGAAACGCACCAGATGGCAGCAGGTGGAACCAGCAGAGGCTGTGTGCGCCGGCCCTGAAGCTCCAGCCCCGAAGCTCCAGCCCCTCAAGTGGTGAGTGGCAACAGACAGGCCAGGCCCCTTTCCTGGCTGCCCGAGCAGGGGCGGAAGCCTTGGCAGGGCCCAGCGAGCCTCTGAGCCTCTCCCTAATCCCTGCTCTCCACCAGCCCGGGTCCCTCCGGGCCACGGTTCATGAATATGATTCTGCCTCCTGCTGTCTCTCTGCCGCCTCGGCAGGGCTGTGGGGGTGGAGGGCACAGTCCAGTGCCCAGCCCTGATGGGAATGTCTGGGTGCCATCGTCACAGGGAGCCCGGGCCGCACCTCTGCCCCTCTGGCTGGACCCAGGCTGTGCCAGGAACGCTGAGACCTCAGCCTGGGTCTGGCCCTGGGGACAGATCTAGCTGGTCCCCCGGGAGCCCGGGGCACTGAAATTAACCTTTTCAAAAATTCTCACCGCCTCCGCCTCTGCCTCCCACCCCTTCTCAAGGGCTGGGCAGAAGTTATCCCGGGCATTGCAGGCGACAGAGGCGAGGTCTGGCCCGATGCTGCCCTCTTCTGGTCACAATGGCTCAGTTCCATGGGCCAGACTGGGCCTGGGCAGCGGGTGGGGTTGGGAGTGAGATGGGGCACAACCCAAAGGCCCTGGCACAGGCACCAAGCCCACCATCCCCTGAGGGCAAGGGGGGCTTCAGGAGAGAAAGCTGGTGGGGTTTCCTAGGAAGGATGGGCAGGGGAGACCTCAGGCCAGGAAATGTCCCAGCAGGAGGAGAGGGGAGGGGAGGAGCAGGGAAAGGAGGGAAGGTTGGGCTTGGGGAGAGGGCACCCCCTTCCCCCACATGTGGACTCTGAGCAACAGCCCCTCTGCTGCAGTGCCCACTGCCACCCTAGGGCTACACGTGGTGTCTGCCCTCATGCCCTCGGCCACCCAGCAGAAGACAGCTTGGTGGAGGTGGGTGGCATGACCCAGGCCCTGGTGTCTGGGGAGCCAACGTCTAGGTGTCCCTGGTGGACCTGGCCACACACTGAGGATGCACAGAGGCTTTCCCGAGAGACCGCTGCCCGCCTGGCCTCCTGCTTGCCCCGTCCGTGGTGCTGAGTTTTCGAGCCTGGGTTCCGGGGCTGCCTGGGAAGCAGCTGCTCAGGTCAGGCCGGGGTCCCTCACCCAGGGTGCTTCCGTCAAGGACAGAGGGGTGAGAGTGGCTGGGAGTGGCCCAAGAACGCCTGGCAGTATGCGGTGTGCAGGGAGCCGCGGGGACCAGGAGGGCACTGCTGGCCAGGAGGCCCTGGACAGGGATCCCGGCCCACACCAGCAAAAGTGAGAGGCCGGCTGGGCAGGTGGTGGGCTCGGAGGAAGATTTTTGGTGGGGGGCAGGTGTGGAGGGGGGTTTTTCAGGAGAGGAGATCCAAACGTGTTCACAAATCCCCAGGAGGGACTCAAGGCCACAGCTGCTGCTGAGGCTTAGGTGCTCGGGAGGGAGCCGCCGCCTCGTGCACTGCAACCTCTGTCACGAGCATCTAACTCAGTTTCCACCTGCAAAGCCCCCATGGACCGAGCCTGCTGGGCTCCGCTTCAGCCTGGGGCTCATTGGGGCTGCAGGCGCTGGGGTAGGGCAGATGCTCCCCCAGGGGGAGGGAGTTGGGGCTGAGAGGGGCCTGGGGGTGCGGGGCAGGCACAGTGTCCCCGGGAAGGGGCTTCAGATGTACCTGTGTGACATGGCCCCAGAGGAGGCTGCAGCCCGTGCTGGGGATGGGAGCCAGAAGGTGTGTGAGGCTCCATGGACGGGCGGCCCTGAGAGCTCAGGTGGGGTCGCCGGGCCCGGATGGCAAGGACCACCTGAGTCACTGTCCCTGCACTCAGTCTGGAGTAGCAGGTGAGAGGGAGCTGCACCAGTGGCATCCCCGAGGCCCGCAGCCAGTTCAGGGGACATTTGTGGGGGGAGTGTCTGACGCGGGGCTTCCCTGCCCCGGCCAGCGTCCGAGCCAGCACCACCTGCTCCGGGTCCCTGGCTGCAGCCTCTGGACCAGCATGATGGGGACACATGGGGGTGAAGTGAGAGGCAGCCCGTGAGCGTGGGCGGGCGGGTGGGCAGGTGGTCTTACCTCCCCGCAGAGGGGCTGAGGGCCTGGAAGGGGGCCACGCCTCTCTGCAGCCTTTTGTCCGGTTTCACGTCCACGTGTCCCTCCTCTGGAAAACCTTGGAGAAGAGGGCACCTGGCTTCACTCCCTGGTCAGCCGGGAGCACGGGACGGGGGACCCAAGCCATCACAGCAGGAGAGGAGCCTGAGACACACCTGACAGGGGTGGGAGTGTGGGAGCCTCCCTGGCCCTCAGGCCTCTCTGCTGGAGGAAGGGCAGGGAGGCAGCAGGGAAGGAGCCACTGGAGCAGCCTCACCCTTCTTCTGGCCAGAGAACAAGACAGGAGCAATAGCTGCTGCGGGTGCCATGTGCCACGCAGGAGAGCTCACACATCCCACAAGGACGAGCCCACACACACCACATGCCACATGGGAAAGCCCACGTACACTATGCTGCTCAGACCCCCTGGACTGTTGTTCTCCTAGCCCCCTTTCCAGAAAGGAAACCAAGGCTCAGAGAGAAAATGGGGTCCCCATTCCTCCCAGCCCACAGGACCCCCTGGCCACCCAGCGGTCACCGTGTCCCCGGTGCCGGCCTACCTCGGGGCTTGCTCTCGCAGCGGGCCCTCGGGCTCACACTCTGCTGTTGCTCCCAGCTGGGGCCCCACAACAGTGTCTCGCCATCCAGGAAGTAGGTCGGGGGCAGAAGGGGCTGGGGCTGCATGCTCACCCACTCCCCAGGTGCCCCTCTGCCCCAGTTGGGCCCCAAGGCTCCAGGGCAGGCTGGGGCGGCAAGCGTGGGGGTGGCGAGCGTGGGGGCGGCAGGTAGGCTGTGGGGGCACGAGCGCAGCAGGCCCACAGCTGGGTCCCTGACGGTGTCCGGCGCTTTGGCACCCTGCAGCTTGGCGGTGAGGCTGTCGACCCGCTGCTTGAGGACTTTGGCTGTGGTCTCTAGCGCCTGCAGCCGCGCCTGCTTATGCCGGAGGTGCAGGGAGCTGGAAGTGCCCAGGTGCTCAGCCTCCTTCGGGTCCAGGTAGATGCACAGCCCCCGGGGTAGGTAGCGGGTGGTCAGGTCCTGGAGCTCCAGGGATCCCAGAGATGGTGAAGCTGACAGCAGCACGGGGGCATCCCGGCCATCTTGGGGGCCCCCCATCCCTGGGGGCTCTAGGGTCCCAGCATGGTTCCAGGCTCTGTTCAAACACAGGCAGAAGCTGCAGGAAGAGAGATGCAGACAGATCAGCTCAGGCTCGGTCGCCCCAGCAGGGCACGGAAAGCACGCGTGTTTTGCAGGTGTGAGCGTCACAGCAGCGTCTGTGACCGACCCAGTGTCTGTCCACAGGGACCAGGGAAGCGGTGACGGTATCCACACAACAGACCACACAGCTGCCGCAAAGAACGGGGCCAGGCATGAGCGAGGGGACAGAGGAACTGGATCCCGGGCACTGCCGGTGGGGTGTAAAACGGTGCTGCTGTGGCCAGAGGCAGTTTGGTCAAACATAGAACAACCACGGGTCTGGCAAGTCTGCCTCTGGCCACGCACCCAGAAGAGCTGAAGTCAGAGTCTCAAAGACGTCACCCATGTTCACAGCAGCCTTATTCACAACAGCCAAAAGGTGGAAACCACCCAGTGTCCATCGAGGGACGAACGGAGAAGCAAAATGAGGTCCACCGACACGGTGGAATAGTATTCAGCCCTGAAAAGGAAGGACGTTCCGACGCAGGCTACAACATCACCCTTGGTAGAATAAGTCAGCCACAAAATGAAACTGGCCCGATGGTCCCCTGGAACTCACGTTCACGGTTTCTTTTGAATAAACAGAAATGAGCCTGGCCAGTCTTAACATGTGAGAAAGTTTCATTTGTCTTACCTGAGTTCCTTTCTCAGGAAACCTACCATCAGGCCTCCCACATAGAATCAAGGAGCTGAAACGCACCAGATCACCGCAACTGGACAATGAGACGCCAGAGTCCTCGTTCATCACGCTTGCTTCCTTACCCTTCCCTAGTTCCCGTTTCCTGCACGGAGCTGCATTCCTTCCCTGATATGCAAGACCCCAACTTTAGTCAGTCAGGGAGTTGGATTTGAGACTGAGCCCCCACCTCCTCGGCTGCGGCACCCAATTAAAGCCTCTTCCCTGGCAATACTCGTTGTCTCCGCGATTGGCCTTCTGTGTGGCAAGCAGCAAGACTGAGACCAAACTCCTGGTGTTTCAGTAACAAAAAGGACAAGCACGGTGTGTTCCTGCTCACGTGAGGGTCCTGGGACAGGCAAATCCATAGAGACAGGAAGTAGAATGGTGGCTGCCAAGGGCTGGGGAGGAGATGGAGAGTTAGTGTTTCATGGGGACGGAGTGTCAGTTTGGGAAGATGAAGAGTTCTGGAGAAAATAGAGACAGGGTCTCACTATGTTGTCCAGGCTGGTCTCAAACTCCTGGCCTCAAGCAATCCTCCCACCTCAGCCTCCCAAAGTGCTGGGATTACAGGTGGGAGCCACCATGCCCAGCTATAATTTTTTAGGTGGGGGAAAAAAAAGGACAAGGACATGATGAAGTGAGATGAGGCCCTGCAGCTGCCCGAGACGACGAGTCCCAGCTACTCGGGAGGCTGTCAAGCAAACGGAGCCCGACGGTGGCCAGTGGGGGAGGGGCTGCCCTTGGGAAGGGGGTGGCACGGCGGGGCCAGCATGGGACGCTCACCCAGCGGCATACTCAGGACCTGCGTCCTTGTCTTGCTGGACATTGACAGATGCAGCCCCTGGGCTGCCCTGTGACCCAGACTCCCGGGAAAGAATCCCAAAACGAGTGCCTTCAAGACAAAATGGAGCCAAAAGGAGCCAGAGGGAGAGGTGGGGTCCTGCAGAGAGGGGTGGGAGCTGAGCTCCCAGGGGCCAGCCTGAAGCCCCCAACACCAGCTGCCAAAGATACGCCAGGGGCAGCCCTGAGGGAGTCCAGGGTGGGACGCTCTGGTGGGTGGGAGCCCCTCCCTGGCCTCTGAGCCAGCTCCCCCTGCCCGCTGGAACCCAGGGCATGCAGGAGGCCTGGCCGTGAGCTCCTCACAGGTGCCTAGCGTGAGGCCAGGCCAGAGAGTGTTTGCCACTGGCCTGAAGCTGGGGCCTTCCACAGCCCTTCCTGGGCGAGAGCCAGGCTGGAAACTGCAGTGAGACCCAGACGCAACTCCCCCAAGCAAAGCGGGGGGAGGTCTTCAGATCCCACGTGTGTGAATCACGATGCCCCTGGGGGAGGGGCCTCCAGAAATTAAAATACACAGTACTCAAAGCAAAACAGAAACACAGAAAAGAACCTAAAAGTAAGCGCTGCGAGGAAGTGGGGAGATGGGGACCCTCACGCCGGCTGGGGGATGGGAACCAGGGCGGCTGCTGTGGAGAACAGGGTGCAAGTTCCCGAGAAAGCTGCACACAGAGGTGCACGTGCCCATGCAATTCACTCTCAGGCGTGCACCAAAGAGAAACAGCTCAAGGGCCAAAGCAGGCGCAAGCACCCATTCACGGCAGCGGCAGGTGGAGCCTGGGCATCCGTCGGCCACGAGGTTGTGAAGAAAAGGTCACCTGCCCACAGCCGGGCATTATTCAGCCACAGACTCAATGAAGTTCTGACTCAAGCTGCAACATGAATGAGCCTGGAAAACATTATCCTCGGTGAGAGAAGCCAGACCTGTACCTGGTGATCCCATTTAGATAAAATGTCAAGAATAGGCAAATCCGGGTGGGGCACGGTGACTCACTCCTATAATCCCAGCACTTTGGGAGGCCAAAGCAGGTGGATCACCTGAGGTTGGGAGTTCGAGACTAGCCTGGCCAATGTGGTGAAACCCCGTCTCTACTAAAAATACAAAAAATTAGCCAGGCGTTGTGGCAGGTGCCTGTAATCCCAGCTACTCAGGAGGCTGAGGCAGGAGAATCACTTGAACCTGGGAGGTGGAGGTTGCGGTGAGCCAAGATTGTGCCATTGCACTCCAGCCTGGGCGACAGAGCAAAACTCCATCTCAAAAAAAAAAAAAAAAAGAATAGGCAAATCCGTCGAGGCAGAAAGGAGACCCCCATGGCTCCCCCACAAGGGCTGCAGGAGGGGCTGCCTCCTGAGGGTGGGGGCTCATGGGGAGATGGAATGTTCCGGAACTCAGTAGAAGTGGTGGTTGCACAGCACACGGGGAAGGTGCTCAATGCCACGGAACGTGCACTTTAACGTGGTGGATTTAAGTTTGATGCGACTCTTGCCTCCATGAGAACAAGCACAGTGGTGACCGCCTCCTCCAAGCAGCCAGGTGGCACTGTGGGCGGGCAGGGCAGAGCCTGCCCCACCTGAGGAGCCTCTCGGTCATGAGGCAATGTCACGGGGGCCCCAGAACGCACCCAGAACTGTTCTTGGCCCCCCCAGGGCCCCGCCCGGCACGTGCAGCACCCGCACTTTCACACCCACCTGCCTGAGGCTTCCTGGCCCCCCAGCACCATGCCAGAGGTCACTTTGCTCCATTCCAGCACTGGGGACTCCAGGCTCCCGGAGGCTTCCAGGCCCTAAAGTAGAGGGCAATGCCATCAGAGCCCCCCGCTCGGGAAGACCACACGCCCTGTTTTCTCAGCCTCAGAGCTAGGCTTTGACCTCCCTTGGGGGTCTCAGGATGCTTCCCCAGAGTCTTGCAGGAATCGGGGTCCCACTTCAGGGGCTGTGAGAGGCAAGGGGGTCCCTCTGGAGCCCCGTTGCACCCAGGGGCAAAGGCGCCCAGGTCTGACCCTGCACCTCACCAGGGCCTCCCCCAGGGAGGCACCACAGAAGCGCTGGCTTTCTACAGGCAGTGGCAGCGACGCCACGAAGTCCCCAGCCCCCAGCTGCAGCCCTCGCCCGGCCACTCCCTGGAGGACACCAGGGGGCTGGAGGCAGCACCTGAGCGCCTAAGCCTCTGGCCCATGGCTGAGCCGAGTCCCCCCAATCCACCCCCAGCACGTACCCCGGACTGTGCAGAACTGGAGACAAAGGTCACGATGCCAGGGGTGGTCCGGGAGACCACGGGGACCGCCCTGCCGAGGACGGCCTCCCTCTGCTGCCGGTAGACCTCCTGCAGCCTCCGGCTCCTCAGCTCCCGTGCGCGCAGGGCCGAGGCCTTCTCCTCCAGGGCCTGCTGCCGCCAGGCCTGCGCCTTCTGACGCATGAACTCCCGCAAGGACTCGGAGCTGTGCGAGGGTCCCAGGAGCCCCCGGGACCTGGGGCAGGGCCGCAGCGTGTCCTTCTCCTTCCCAAGTGGGTTCTGAGGGAAGCTCCCGGTGGGCCTTGGCAGGGCATGCTTGGCAGCCGAGACGGGGGGGCCGATGCCTCTGCCCTTGCCCTGGGGACCGGCCCTCTGCACGCCGGAGCTGCTCCAGGGCCGCTGGGCTGGAGGACTGGGCCTTTCCAGAGGGTTCCACAGTCTGGGGCCAGGGTCCTCCCAGTTTTCACAGGCAGTCCAGGCCCTCCGTGGACAGGGCTGTGTGGCTACAGCACTCCAGGGCTGCTGGGGGAAGGGGCTCCGCTTTTCAGGGGGGCTCCCAGGCCTCTGGGAGGAGAGGCCCTGTCTTTGGGCCCCCGAGGCCCTCTGCGGACTGCAGGCCTGCCCAGCCAGTGCACTCCAGGGCCGCTGGGAGAAGTGGCCCAACCCCTCATGGGGACTGTCCGGCCTCTGGAAGGAGCGGTCCTGTCCTTGGGCCCCCCAGGCCCTCTGCGGACAGGACTCCCGTGCAGTGGAGGAGCTCCAGGGCTCCCAGGTGTGGAAACTCCTAGCCCTCTCTAAAGAGGAATGCTTCCTCTCTGTCTTGGCCCAGGGACTCTTAGAGAAGGAGCTCTGGGCATTGGGGTCCCTGCAGCGGCCCCTCCCTGCCACGTCCTGCAGCCTCCGCCTTGATGGCCCGAGCTCTTGCCCTCCCTTGCGGGCCTGGGCCAGCTCCAGCCCAGCCTGGATTTGCTGGTGCAGGTCTTGTAGGATGGCCATGGCCGTCTGTATGGTCGCTGGCTGGTCGAAGGAAGCCAGGCTGGGTGTGTTCCCAGACACCTGCTGGTCACTGTGGGCGGAGGTGGCATCGGGCAACTGGGCACAAACCGGTGAGCACTTGGCAGCTATGACTTTCTCGCTGTCTCCTGCAAAGACAGGAGCGTCAGGGGTGAGGAGGGGAGCAGAGGGGAGAGCAAAGCCAGCTCCTCCATCTGGGCTGGAGGCAAGGAGTGTGGGGGTGGTGAGGAGGCCCTCGGGCCCCTGCTGGGCAGAAGCCCTCTGAGGGTGGGCACCACACCTGTGTGATGAGCCACCGCTCTGCACACGGTAGCCAAGCACAGGTGGAGGGTGCCTGCGTCTGGGGAGCCCCTGCCAGCTCCCATCCTGCCTTCCTGCCAGGAGAGAGCCTCGGCAGCATGCCTGCCCCCAGGAGAGAGCCTCGGCAGCATGCCTGTCCCGGGAACTGGCGATGGAGCCTCCCAGGGCCAGAAACCCTTTTCTCAGGCTTTGAAAACACTTATTGCCCAAAGTCCCCAGTTGAATGGGTGGCAAGTTTGGAGGGTGTTTGCAGGCTGCTGTGAGAGGCGCCAACATCTCTTCCTTCCAGGTGGCCTGGAGCCTGGGTGTCTCCTTCTCTGCGCCCGCCCCCAGATGCCACAGCAGAGCAGGACAGAGCCCATGGCAGAGGCACAGGTACCTAAGTCCACGGTGAGAGCCGGGTCTCTCGAGGGATCCTTGCTATGGTGCCTGCGGAGGACGGGAGGGGGCCCAAGCAGGGACCTCACCAGAGCTTGTCCCTTTCTCCAGGCGTAAACACCAACCAGCTCCGAATCTTAAACAGAGAAAACATACACACAGCCGGGCGCCCCATGGCCCTCTGGGCACTGGCCCGGACGGGGAGGTTGGTGGCTCTGCAAGCCCCAGGAGGCCACTTCAACACTCCCAGAAGGCACCGGGGGGATATCCCTCATGTCCAGGCCCCTGTTGGGCAGAGCGGGACCCTCAGCCTGCACAGGGCAAGGCCGAGTCTCAGGGCGGCCATGAGCAGGTGGCTTCCCTGACCCTCAGAGTCCTCTTCCTCCCTGACCCTCAGGGTCCTCTTCCTCCCTGACCCTCAGGGTCCTCTTCAGGAAAGCACGGACAACAGGACCTGCCTCACAGCTCTGCCGGCGAAGCTCTCAGCACAGGCCGGGCACACAGCACATGTGAAAGATACGCCGAGCAGCAGCAGCAGCTGGAGTGACAACCGCGAGCCAGCAGCCCCACCCTCCGCTCCACGCTGCACATCGGGCTCTGCGCAGCGCGGGAGGTCCTGTCACCGCTGGCCACGTGCGCCGAGCCACAGGAGATTAACCTGCTTTTAAGCCAGCAGAGCCAGCAGTCACACGGGTGGGCAGCGGTGAAGGCTCCCCGGCTGGCAGGACGGGGAGTCCCGGACATCGCGGCAGCAAACGGCCCCACGTCCTGAGTACAAACGAGCCTTCGCGGGCAAACGGCATCACGCAGTGAGCGGCGCTCATCCAGGTGGCACTTCACAGCCCGGCTCACGGCCACCGATGCCAACACCAGCCCCGCCAGCCCCGTGGGCCCAGCTGCGAGGGCCCTGGCAAAGGCCGGAGGCAGGGCCAGCCCTGGGCTCACATGCTCACACACTCACAAACACTCACATGCTCACACACTGTCACACACGTGCCCACAACTCCCTCACGTGCTCACAGGCTCACACACACACACGCCAATGCTGACAGGCACTCGCACGCTCACACTCATGCTCACACTGTCACACGCATGCCCTCGCACATGCTGTCACACACGCTTACACAGTGACATGCTCTCATGCTCACTCATGCATTCACACATGCACACACACTTGTACACACTGACACGGTCTCATCCTCACACACTTTCACACAGACACACATGCTCTCACACTCACACACACTACCACACACTCATGTTCTCACACACATTCGCAGTCTCATATGCTCTCTGACTCACACACTCACACACAACCACACACACTCATACACTCATATACACACTCCCTCACGTGCTCTCCCACACACACACTCACACACTCATATACACATGCCCTCACATGCTCTCACACACACACTCACATGCTCATATACACATGCCCTCACATGCTCTCACACACACACTCACACTCATATACACACGCCCTCACATGTGCTCTCACTCACACTCTCACACACTCGTATACACACGCCCTCACGTGCTCTCACACACACATTCACTCAATGCTCATATACACACACCCTTACATGTGCTCTCACTCACTCTCACACTCTCACACACTCATATACACGTGCTCTCACACACACATTCACACACTCATATACACACACCCTCACGTGCTCTCACACACTCTCACACGCTCGTATACACACGCCCTCACGTGCTCTCACACTCACACACTCTCACACACTCATATACACATGCCCTCACATGCTCTCACACACACATTCACTCACACGCTCATATACACACACCCTTACATGTGCTCTCACTCACACTCACACATTCTCACACACTCATATACACATGCCCTCACATGCTCTCACACACACATTCACATGCTCATATACACACGCCCTCACATGTGCTCTCACCTCACACGCTCATATACACACACCCTCACGTGCTCTCACACACACATTCACTTACACACACTGCTTATTCCACCTGGCTCTGCAGGGCCAACACCACACATGCCAAGGGTCCCTGGCCCCTATGCCCCTTCCTTAGGCCCAGCCCAGGGCGGCTCCACCCCGTGGCCTGGGGTCAAGACCACTGTGGAGTCTCAGCCAGGGCTCGCCCTGGCCCCCATGAAGGGGGACTTTCTGCCAAATGACAGTGTCTTGGGCAGGGACCATCCAGAGAGCTGAGCACCCAGGGGCAGGTTCCCGGACTGAGTCAGGGACTTCCCTAGCACCCCCAAGACACGGCACCCTCCTCACACTGCCCTGACCCCTGGCCATCAGCCACAGGCCTGAAGCTACCTCTCCAGGAAGGTGAATGGGCTACATGGTTGCACCCACCAGGCCATGCCTTCCCAAAGCCACGTCCCCAAGGACAGGCTTCCCATGGCCACAGCCTCTCCAGGACAGGACCCCAGGCCATGCCCCATACCCACTTTAGGGCAGGACCCCTTAAGGCCATACACTGTCTAGGACAGGACCCCAAGGTAGAGGAAGGTTTAGGGCGTGGTCTCAGGAGTCTCAGACCTGGGTTTAAGTCTGGCTCTGCCACTCACCAGCCATGGGCCTCAGGCAAGTGTTTCACTTATCCATGCCTCAGTTTCCCCATCTGTAAAATGCGGTGCATATCTCACAGCACCTCCCATAGGGCCACAAGAATGAAAGGGCAGTCACGATCATTGCAGGAGTTAGGCCTGGAAGGGGGTCAGGATTCCACTGGCTCAGGGTGGTGTCAAAGGCCGGAGTTGAGGCCAGTGTGACCCAACTGGTCACAGCTGGGTTTTGGGGGGGACCCAGCGTGGAGGGGAGCCCCGGTGGGGTTTCTCCATCCTAGTCCCTACAGCTGCTCTCCCTCGCTGGGGTGCTGGGCCAGGGACCCGCCTGGGGAGGGGCTGCCCGCCTGCCCGCCCGGCCCCTCCATCGCTGGCCACTCACTTCCCCATTAGCCCGCCAGAGGGTCCCGCTCGATAAATGGATCCTGATGGGCACATTTTTTCTTCCGCTGAGCAGTTTAACGGCAATTAATTATTTTACGAGAGGATTTTTAATCTGTGGAAATGGATGAAGTCCCCAAGTGCCCTGTCAATGTTCTGGGGCCGACCTAATCTATGATAAAAAATGCAAAGTGAGGTGATATAATCTGAAATTAAATATCAGGCTTCATTTTCCTTTGGCCTGGATGGATGAATATTTTATAACTATTGTGATTTAATTTTTTGTTAACTACAGCAAATTTCTAATTCATCCAATTCCCAAGTCCTGTGGCTCTGACCTCTGAACCGAAACTCATCTCTCCTT